>NC_091952.1:213296071-213634196 GCF_031021105.1 Erythrolamprus reginae | reverse complement strand
TGGGGGGGGGGATCATATTCTTTGGGCGCACAGACAACGATACTGAAATCTAGCAAATAAATTACATATTCTTCCTGTTTTCTAATTTCAAAAACTCATTTCCCTTTGAGTCCTAGAAATAAGAAATGAAAACTATAGAACAATTAAAATAGAGCAGTTGAATTCTACATTATCTGTTCCCAACATTCTCGCCAATTAAGCTGCACATGGATAATTATTTTTCTGCAACAACAGAATTAATTCCTTCCTGCTAGTGTCAAGTCACTCAGCAGTCAAAGGTTGATATATAAACAAAAGAAAATGGAAATGGAAATGCAGTGAAGGGAGAGAATTGTACTCCCACACTCAGTTCAACAGTTAAAAATAAGAGTTAAATAGGAGTGAGAGTAATTTTTATTAGGATTAGGATTAGCAATTTTTATTTCTGGTAGAGAGAAGCTATAAGAAAGCTGACCCAATTAGATAGACGATCAATCCAGAATTAGCAGAAGATATATAGTAAATAAAATTTTAATTGCATTAAAAGCAATAGAGGAACAATACTTTCCATTTATACTTTCTCTGTGTTGTGGATATCATGTAAATTTACCTAGATAATGTACATTCAATTATCTATGCGTCTTGTCCAAGCTACTTTGGATACAGTGGATTTGTGCTCTATTTCAGAAGGAATGACTAGGCAGAAAATTGGTCTGTTGTATGTAAAGTCTGCTAAATAGAGTAAGCTAAATTAAGATTTATTTGTTTCACCTTTCATCTCCACATAAATTCCCCAAAATGGAAAGCATTAGGCTGAAATGCAGATGGGGCAGAGCAATTTGGTCACTGAGAGTTCTGGATTTGTATATGGGCTAACCTTATCTGAATTCTTTTGTTTTATCTAGTTGCATTGTATTAAACAGCAAATTAGAAATAATGTATAAGAAACATCTACCTTATTTGATAAACTGTTTTTATAGTGGCAGAACCAGCAACATTTGCTTAAACAGAGTCTACACATCCTCTTTCTTCTCTGTTCTACAACATCTTCCTGGTTTTATAGAATTCTCTTATGTGGAAAGTAGAACACTCATGTCTATTATGATTGACATCATATATTGCACATTGTCATGATTTGTTTAATTATGTCTTGGATAAACAGAGTTTATAAACCACAATAGGTTCATGCAAATACAAAGTCAAAACCAAAAGAATGTATTAGAGTTTCATGCAATATGTGAACTAAACATTGTGTGTGTGTGTGTGTTTGTTTGTTTGTTTGTTTGTTTGTTTGTTTGTTTGTTTGATTTATTTATTTATTTATTTATTTATTTATTTATTTATTTATTTATTTTTATGCCGCCCTTCTCCTTAGACCCAGGGCGGCTTACAACATGTTAGCAATATCACTTTTTAACAGAGCCAGCATATTGCCCCCACAATCCGGGTCCTCATTTTACCCACCTCAGAAGGATTGAAGGCTGAGTCAACCTTGAGCCGGTGATGAAATTTGAACCGCTGATCTATAGATCTACAGTCAGCTTCAGTGGCCTGCAGTACAGCACTCTACCTGCTGCGCCACCCCGCTCTACATCTATGGAGGTGTCTATGGAGATTCTCAATCATCCAGGACAAGGTTGTCTCAAAGATGCTATTCCAAAAGGTAACTAGACATTATTGTTTCCTTCTCTCTCACCCCAAATTTTTATAGCATGAAATATTGTTTGAAGCTTACCAAATGTGCTTATTAAAGAAACCACAGTTCAATACACTACCTGAATCCATTCTTAACAGCATATGGGGATTCTAATTAAAGATTATACAGAGAATCCTTCTCTGCTAGAGAGAGAGGGAGAGAGAGAGAATCTACAAACATATTACATGTGAAATGAACCAATGACAAATGATGTTGCACCCAAGAGTCACACAAAAGGAAACTTACCATTATCTCTGTTTTTCTTAAACCTGTTTTTGAAAAATAAATTATATCAGAAGTTTTGAAAACCAAATTAATTATTTCAAACTCCAAAATTTGGTAAATATATTATTGGAAATATTTTTCAGAATTGTTTCCAGCCTATTTTTTTTTTTTTTAAAGTAGGTATTATAAGGATTTTCTTCTGAAAGCTATATTATTCCTCCCTTTTCTTCTGCTCTTCTTCTTACTAATTGGAAGATAGATCATTTTTGCAGCTGTTGCTGAAACAAGAACATAATACCTTTTTTGTTCATCATCAGAATAAAGAACATCAGAGGTGCAGGCTTCTATTAATATTAATTATTAATATATTTAATTAATTATATATATTAATATAATTAATATATTAATAAATCTTGTGTCCCTTTGGAGTTCAAGCATTTTTCTTTAGAAACACAATGAACCTGACACTACTGACACATGTATGATCAGTTAAATATGGACTCCAGTTAAAGAACTGGAAAATTCCAGTAAAGCTTCCCTCAAGCTCTCTGATCTCCTTTCTAATGATTTTCCCCACTAAACTATATAGAACATCCATTACAAAGCTCTCCCCTGACAACACTTGGCTAATTTTATTTGGGCTCTGATCCTAAGCAAGGTTGAGATTCATAGAACACCAGGAAATCCCAGCACTGTAAGATAGACTGTAAGTTGAAAATCTTGGAAGATGACAACAACAAATCATGTTTGTATTGTCAAAAAAAAATCTGCAAGGTTGTTTCATGTAGACACCAAGACTTAATTTGAGGGTTTCTTTAATCGTTCAGTCTATAAAGTATGAGAAAAAACTAAGGGGAAAAAGCAATTACCATATTTTAAACTTAAAGAAAGCCTAAATTTAAGAGTATGAACATCTGTTTTTGCTACTAACTTTTGTTTTGGGACAGCTGGTTTTGTGGGATAGGCATAATAAACTGCATTTCTGAACTCTTTCCTAGCACTAGGAATCACTTTTACAAAATGCACATTTCCATTTTCCTATGACTTTAGAAATGAAGTAAGTTTTTTCTATGGACATAAAATTATTCACTACTATGAATTGATTTATTTAGCTAAGAATACTGAACAAGAGAAAGAGATTGCTTTATCATAGAGCAAGTATACAAAATAGCTTGTGGTCATTTGTCTCCTATTTTTATTGAGAGAATTATATACTGTGCATTCACTTCATTTGAATAAAAAACGATGATCTAGATTTTATATTTGTTCCAAGGGATATTATTTTCCCTCTCATTTCCATCTTATAATAAATGATCATAGTTCCATTTATATGGGAAATGGTCACACTGTTTCTAGTGGTGAAAGAAATTACCTTAAAAATTAATAGGAAAACAATGAAAGGAATATATACAAATTATACAGGATTTTTTTTCAAAAAGTATGTTTTGTTGTCTTACAATGTGCAGTGGTATGTTCATAACTTGATAAGAATCTTATTTTCAATAAAAATACTTAGTAAGAATCTGAGATCAACTTTTCTTCTCATTTTTTAAAGGATGTTACCGTATTTCATATTCTTGACCAAGAATAGGACAACTAAACCTTTAGGATCCTGCTGATTGGTTAATGATCTTACTCAAAGGATGCAATGATTATATCAAGCACAAAACCAGCTGTGGCCACCATAATTGTCATTTCTGCTCTTCTGACTACATTATTTTGTTCTCTGAGTTCATTATTAGACAAGTACAATGGGTCCTTTGACAAATCTGAAACTTCATCATCACTACACATTTCTTTGAGACTAATGGAGTTTTCCGACAAACACTTATCTTTGGACGCTTGACAGATAGCACTGCTAAAAGGGACAACATTTATCCGGTGATTAAGGTCAATTTTTGATAATGTACTAGAAGAGCTACAGCTAATTAAAAAGTATCTTCTTGTACAAAATAAATGCAGTATATCGGTGTATATAGGACATTCTCAATTTAATGCAGGCTTATCTAATGAATTGCAAGATTAGCTTAGCAGAGCATAACAGAAATCTTACTGGAGTTGCTTTGACAATTTGTGTTTGCAGAAGGAAAGCTATAAAGGATGAGTCACCCTTAGAAGAGAAAATATAAAAATATCATGTCTTTCCTACACCAATTTCCTCTTTCTCCCCTGACTCCCTGGATATTTCTGGAATTAAACCTGAATTAAAAGCAAAAGTAGATGCAACAAGATTTATCTTTTTATGGTAACAATTATTTATTTATTATTTATTATATAGATTTGTATGCCGCCCCTCTCCGCAGACTCGGGGCGGCTAACAACAATAAAAAGACAATGTAAACAAATCTAATATTAAAAATAATCTTTAAAACCCCAATTTAAAGAACCAATCATACATACAAACATACCATGTATAAATTCTATAAGCCTAGGGGGAAGGGAAAATTTCAATTCCCCCATGCCTGACAACGGAGGTGGGTTTTGAGGAGCTTGCGAAAGGCAAGGAGGTTGGGGGCAAGTCTGATATCTGGGGGGAGTTGGTTTCAGAGAGTTGGGGCCGCCACAGAGAAGGCTCTTCCCCTGGGTCCTGCCAGACAGCATTGTTTAGTCGACGGGACCCGGAGAAGGCCAACTCTGTGGGACCTAACTGGTCACTGGGATTTGTGCGGCAGAAGGCGGTCCCGGAGATATTCTGGTCTGATGCCATGAAGGGCTTTATAGGTCATAACCTATAACAATTCAAAACATTTTAAACAAACTGATGCTATTATATATCCATAGACAGTCATTCTACCAAACTTTCTTGTCCTGAGTCAGATAGGAACTATCTTACTTGTAGAATCAAAGCCATATTGCTAGAAATGTCTCATTTATCCCAGGTGTAATAGTTGGAGAATGAAGCAGGCCTCCCTTTCAAAACCTTAAGAGGGAACCATTAAGCAACTAAGGGGAACATAGACATGCAATGTCATGAACCAATATATGAAGCCGGCTTTGGTAGACAACCTTCTAATTTAATGAGTTCAAGAGAGATAGCTAATTTTATTAACAAGATTATTTTGCAGTAATTCATCTCTTTCACTTGACTGTGTTTAGAGACTTTTGTCAAAACGCTTAAAACAGCACTCCGCCATTATGACACACTCAATACCTTCATGTTTGTGTGTGCAATATTACAAGTGTAAAAGTGGCAGAGCTAGTGTCATAATAGCATGAAATTGTTTTAATGATTTGCCCTGCTTTTAACTCCTCTATGAATCTGTTCATATTTAATAAATGTTGAAAAATATTTTTTTTTACATTTTGGCCTAATCACTTTTGGGAAGCCTTGTTCCAGTTATTCAACATTAAGGTCCATTTACCTTCTGCCCATCACACATAACATATGTGTCTTAAAATAATATCTATGTTGTTATGTGAGATATCAGAACAACTTGTCAGCCTCATGTGGTTGACCAGAACAAGAATTAGGAAAGTTAAGACTACTTTGTTTATAATGACAGACTCTTTCAAATCTTTTTTCTCTTTTACTGGTTGGGTAATAGATCTGGGCTATCTCTCTCAGGGTCATCTTCTTTATCTACATAATCTGGCCTGGTTTTTTGCCTTTTGCAAAATTTGCATATACAGTGGTGACTCTACTTACGATCTTAATTCGTTCCATGACCAGGTTGGTAGGTAGAAAAGTTTGTAAGAAGAAGCAATTTTCCCCATAGGAAGCAATATAAAAGCAAATAAAATGTACAATTGGGGAAACCACAGGGAGGGTGGAGGCCCTGTTTCCTCCTAGGAGATTCCTAGAGAGGCCCCACAGAGGCTTCTCTCTGCCTTTTCCAGCAACAGTTTTGGAGGCTATGGTTTGTAAGTGGGAAATGGTTCTTGAGAAGAGGCAAAAAAAATCTTGAACACCTGGTTCTTATCTAGAAAAGTTCGTAATCGTAGAGGCATTCTTAGGTAGAGGTACCACTGTAATAGCCTAGTGCATTTTTCCTTTGGTCTGTCTGTCAGACTTCATATGGCTGTTACCCCCACTGCTTAACCAAGGCAACCACTCCCTCTTCTGTCTTTGGGTCTGCTAAATGTTTACAAGATATACAGGCAGTTTTAAAGGCTTCTCAAACAACCATTTTATCTTAATAAACTCTTTCAAGCATGCTATTGGAGAACAGAGCCAACTTCCTTGGACTATAGTGAAGACAATTTGGAATAATATCTCTGCTTTGTGAGAGAAAAGATGAAAATCAGAATGTAACTGATAAAATAAGATACACTGTTAAATATTATTTGCTATCATATTACGGGGATAAAACCTGCTTTCCTAAAAATGTAAGCTACTACTGTACTTCTTTCTTACCTTCCCTACCTTTAAAATTCAAAACTAGACATTGCTGCTGCCATTCACCACTGCTGCCTGTTGCCCATATTTGCTCCATAAGACGCACAGCAATTTCCACTCACTTTTGGGAGGAAAAAAAATAAGTAGTCTTATGGAGTGAAAAATACAGTATTTATAAATACTGGAGCCTAAACTTTATGCAATGAAAAAAGAAGCCCGTGGTGCTTAAATTTAAAATACACATATCAAGCAGGCACACTTGCAATGATTAGCAATAATACGCACTTCCTAGGTTTAGTAATCATATAGAGCAGAGGTCCCCAACCGCCGGTCCGCGGACCGGGACCGGGCCGTTGGGGCTTTTCAGCCGGTCCGCGGCGCCAGGGGCCCCTCGGCCTTTCCGCACCACCAGCGGCGCTCCCCCCGCCAGCCAGCCAAGCCCCGCGCCCGCCGGAACCGGCTCCTCGCTCTCCCCCTGCCGCCCGCCGCGTTTGCAGGAGGTGGGGAGGGTTGGGCGCCAAGGCCAGGAGGGACGCCGCTGCCCCCCCCTTCCCTCTCTCCGCTCGCCGCTGCGCCTCCTTGACGCCGAGAGGAAATGCCGGCAAAGGCTTTCCTCAGCGGAGGCCGGCGAAGGTGATATTGAATGTCGGGGGAGAACGGGCGGTTGCACGCGCTCCCTATCTCCCTGCTAGCCCACTCGGAATATTCAAAATAAGAAAAACCTTTGCCGGCGAAGGCTTTTCTTATTTTGAATATTCCGAGTGGGCTAGCAGGGAGATAGGGAGCGCGCGCAAACGCCAGTTCTCCCCCGACATTCAATATCACCTTCGCCGGCCCCGTCTCTCCTGCAAACCCCCTTGCTGAGAGCCCGGGGCGAAAGTGCTCTCGCAAAGGTGAGGCGGGCAGGGCGTGCGCGCGTCATCGCTGAGAAGAACGGAGAGAGAACGAGAGTGAGTGAGAGCAACAGACAGCAAGATAGAGAGAAAGTGAGAAAGAGAGAGTGAGAAAGGGGGGGAGAGAAAGAGATAGCAAGAGAGAGAACAAGACAGAGAAAGAGCGTGAGAAAGAAAACAAGAAAGAGTGAGAGAGAGAGAAAGCAAAAGAGACAGAAAGAAAACAAGAGAGAGAAATTGAGAAGAAGAGAGAGAAAGAGGGGGAGAGAGAGAGAGAAAGAGAGAGGGGGGAGAGAGAGAAAGAGAGGGAGAGGGAGAAAGAGAGAGGGAGAGGGGGAGAGATAGCAAGAGAGGGAGAGAGGGAAAGGGGGAGAGAGGGGGAGAGAAAGAGAGAGGGAGAGAGAGAGGAGATAAAGGAAGAGGAGAGAGAGAAAGGAAGAGAAAGAAAGAGGGATAGAAAGAGAGAGAGAGGGAGAGATGCTCAGTGAGCCTTTCTTTGAAGTTGCTTTTCTTTCTTTCTCTTTCTTGCTTTCTTTCTTGCTCTTTTTCTTTCTCTCTTTTACCTTCCCTTCCTCTATTTCTTTTCTTTCTCCTTCCTACCTTCTTCCCTTACTCTCCCCTTTCATAAGTTTCCTTGCTTCCTTCCTCTGTTCCTGTCCCTTCCCCCTTTCTTTCTTTCTTTCTTTCTTTCTTTCCTTCCTTTCCTCCCTCCATTTCTTGCTTTCCTTTTCCTTCCTCCCTTCTTTCCTCCCTCATTCCCTTCTTTCACTCCTTCCTCTCTTACTCTCCCCTTTCACACCTTTCCTTGCTTCCTTTGCACCCTTCTTTTGTTCCTGTCCCTTCCCTCTTTCCTTCCTTCCTTCCCACCCTCCGTCCATTCATTCACCCATTCCTCTCTTGATCGCCCCTTTTACGGCGCCGCTGACAGCTAGCTCCCTCCCCCCCCCACCGGGCCATGGAAAACTGGTCTAGCTTAAAGCCGGTCCCTGGTGCAAAAAAGGTTGGGGACCTCTGATATAGAGCATACAACATGTAATTTGTTTAATTTAGTGCTCTCTTGGACAAAATTTGGATCCCAATTCATAAATATCGAGATTTTATATTACCAAATCAAAATAGTTGACTTATAGTCAGCTGAAAAGTTTACACTGAAATGCTCATTTTGCTTTAAACCATTCTTTGTTGGATAAGCCAGAAGTTTTTTTTTTCCAGTGTGAAACAATATATTACCACATTTTATTTTTTAATTGACACAAACTAGGCATCAAGACAAAGAGAGAAGATGCAACTTTAAAAAGATAATAAAAAACAAAACAAATTATCTGGTAGTATGCCTATCTGCAATTATTCAATGAGAGAACTTATATGTAACTTAGTATATGGCCAGCATATCCCATTGCTATCAGTTAGTGGCCAAAAGGGTCACTGCAAAAGGGAGCTTTTCTAAAACCCTGAAGAGCATTTTTCTCTAAGTACTGCACTTTACACAAGTTGAATAAGAGAGTTTTATTGTTGTTAATAATGTTTCCTTTATTTTTTTTTTCTTGGCAGCAAAATCTATACTAAATGATGAGCTTAGGTGGCACATTGGGAAGAGTACAGTACTGTAGGCCACTAAAGCTGACTGCTAGATCTGTAAGTCAGTGGTTCAAGTCTCATCACCGGCTCAAGGTTGACTCAACCTTCCATCCTTCTGAGGTGGGTAAAATGAGGACCAGGATTGTGGGGGCAATGGGCTGGCTGTTAAAAAAAGTGCTATTGCTGACATGTTGTAATCTGCCCTGAGTCTAAGGAGAAGGGTAGCATAAAAAATCAAATCAAATCACTCAATACTTTCCTGAACTCAGTACAGTATATTGTTCCACCTCTTTTTATTTGTCCATCTAGACATGTATATTTCTTTACAAATATAAAGCATGATACAATCATTAAAATATATAATTGAGGTATTTCAGGAAAAAAAAGTCATGCATTTATTTTCTCCTTCATTTAATTAAGATTATTTCCTCTTCACTTAATTAAGGTACATTAAGTATGTATCATAACTTGAGGTGCAATTTTAAAAAAGCGATCACGCCAGTAATTTAAAGGACAAAGATGTCACTTATCTATTAAATCACAAAAAACTCTGGAACTGTCCGAACTCTATAATTTAGCTAATGGGATTTTTTCAGTATTGTAACAGAATCCATAAGGGATTGTATCAAAATCAGCAAGATGGTTGATGCAGCATTGTGATGGCCTTCTCATCTGTTTCATATGTGGATCACATCCACATTTAAAACAGGTGGTGCTTGCATTAAAATATTTTAACTGCCATCTTGCTGATTTTAACACCAAGTTCCTATTCATCTTGCTAAGTACTTACTTCTTATTGTAGAGGCAGATTTTATGAAATTTGCATTTCTATCATATACAAACCATATGCAACATAAACCATGTACACTTTGATTTTATTGGATGGCATTATATCAGGGCTCTCCACCTTATTCCTGCAAATATGAATGAGATTTGTTCAAATTCTGGATTCTGAGATAAAGATAGGACAATTTACGGACAAAATACAAAGGGCAAATTAGATTTACTTTTCAATGCAATTCTTAACTAGAGAGAAAAAAAAGAAAAACCTAGAAAGTCAGTAATATACTAATTATCTTTTCCCATCATCTTCTTGAGCACAGAAGTGTCCCAGTAAAATACAAACAAAATATTTTTCCTATTGGCAATTACAACTTAAATATAGGCCATTTAAATATCATCACATTTTATTATATACATGAAAACACTGCTGTGCCAATTTATAATCTAAAACTTGATAGAAGAGAAATAATAAAGGAAAATGAGGACAGATTTTTTTTGACCCCTTTCAATCAGGTTTCAGGACGAAGGCTGCCCTACTTGACCTGTAGATAACCTCTGGTGAGAACAGGATGGAGGTCATCCACCTGGCTCTCCTTGACCTATCGACAGCCATTGATCATTGTTTATTTTTTATTGTTATATTGTTTTAGTATTGCTATGTTTACATTTTTATCATTTTTTTCATTTTATTGTTCTAAGCCACCAACAGTAGTCCCACAGCAAAATAGATGGAAAATAAATTTGACAAATAAATAAATATAGAATGAAGAAAAAGTGCAATTCCTTCAATTTCCCAAAGTCATTTTAGTAACATGGGACATGGGGTGAGGTATCATCTGTATGCGGATGATACCCAGTTATACATCTCCACACCATGTCCAGTCGGTGAAGCAGTGGAAGTGATGTGCTGGTGCCTAGAGGCTGTGAGGGTCTGGATGGGTGTCAACAGGCTCAAACTCAACCCTGACAAGATGGAGTGGCTGTGGAGTGCCTCCCAAGGACAATTCCATCTCTCCATCCATTACCCTCGGGGGGGAATTACTGACCCCCTCAGAGAGGGTTCACAACTTGGGCGTCCTCTCGATTCACAGCTAACATTAGAGCACTATCTTTCAGCTGTGGCGAGGAGGGCGTTTGCCCACGTTCGCCTGGTGCACCAGTTGCGGCCCTATTTGGACCAGGAGTCACTGCTCACAGTCACTCATTTATTTATTTATTAGATTTGTATGCCACCCCCCTCTGAAGACTCTCATGCCCTCATCACCTCGAGGTTCGACTACTGCAACGCTCTCTACATGGGGCTTCCTTTGAAAAGTGTTCGGAAACTTCAGATCGTGCAAAACGCGGCCGCGAGAGCCATCGTGAGGCTTCCAAGATCTGCCCATGTTTCGCCAACACTCCGCGACCTGCACTGGCTACCGATCAGTTTCCAGTCACAATTCAAAGTGTTGGTTATGACCTATAAAGCCCTACATGGCATCGGACCAGAGTATCTCCGAGACCGGGTTCTGCTGCACGAATCCCAGTGACCGATTAGGTCCCACAAAGTTGGCCTTCTCCAGGTCGTGTCAACCAAACAATGTTGGCTGGCGGGACCCAGGGGAAGAGCCTTCTCTGGAATCAACTGTCTCCAGAGATTCGAACATCTCCCACCCTCCTCGCCTTCTGAATACTGAAGACCCACCTTTGTCGCCAGGTGTGGGGATAATTACCACCTTCTCACCCTTTTTATTATGTTTTCGGCCTTTTTGTATGATGGATTAGGTTGAATGTGTATGATTGTATAGTTAGGGATTTTACTATGTATTAATGTTTTTAAATTGATTTAACTTCTACTATTAGATTTGTAAAGTATTGTATCACTATTATGTTGTGAGTCGCCCCGAGTCTTCGAAGAGGGGCAGCATACAAATCTAATAAACTAAAACTATAACTATAAACTATAACTGTTAATTGTGAAAATTAGGGCCTATTCCTACAGATTCTTGGAAAGTGAGGGCTTTGAGGAAAAATGAGAAGGAGAGAGATTATGATTATGTCATATAAGGAAACTTAGTTCTAAATCTAAAATACATCAATAGAAAAATGATGGCACCATTTTGAAAGAGTAGGATGCTTTTACAATAAATCCATAAGGGCTCTTTTCATTGCATCTGAGTGACAGATTTACTTAGAATATTCTTACTTCCTGTTTATTTCCTTATTTTTTTAAAGGATACAGCAGCTGATACATTCTTTAAAGAATTAATTTATACAACTATAAGCTTGTACGCTGCAGGATAAAAATACTAAATGGAATCTCTCTTAACTGAAAGCTTTACTTGAGACTCTGAACAATTCAAAGTCAAAGACATTTGAAACTGGACTTCTTACAACTTCCTTTATACAACATAATCCCCTAACAGAACCTGGAGGTAGCTGCTTAGATTTTTTTTTTTTTAATGTGGATCTTTCATCCACTTCAATAGCATGAGATGACACCAGGGGAAAACAGTAACAGCTCTGTCAAAAATAAGCAATAGGAAAATCTGGGGACACAGTAAATTATATCCCTAATATGCTGCTTTAAAAAAAAAATCCCTGCCATTTCTGTTCTTAATCTTTAAAAAGACTAAAGGTTGAAAGTTTTCAAATATCCTACTTTCCTTTATAATCAAATGTGATCTAGAAAGGGAAAACCTTGAAAATACCAACAAATGTCTTTGGGAATATTTTTTCTTCTTCTGTTCTAGCATGTCTGATTCTTGGAGACTGCCTGGGTGGGAAAGTCCCTCCAGTTTTCTTGGTAAGGGTTTTCAGAAGCATAAGGTGACCAGACATCCCACTTTTGGTGGAACAGTCCCGCTTTTGAATGATTTGTCCCATGTCCCACCCGCTTTCCAAAATGTCCCAATTTTTTAATGGAAGAGCGGGACGGCCAGCCGCTGGGGGAGAGCAGGAGGGGAGCATCCGGGGTGCTTCAGAGGATCTTCTCCGGGTGACCCCTGGGGCTCCTGAGCCAGGCTGGACTGGACCAGGTGGGGTAGACCAGGGAGGCTTGGACGCGATGCCGCTGCTCAGGCAGAAGCTACAGCCACTCAGCACCGCCGGGACCCCTCGGGGGCTTTTTAAGGCCAGGAAACCTTTTCTCTGGCCACATTTTCCCACCTTTCTTCCCAGCCCCTGCCCACCTCACTGATGCCACCACCTCGCCTCGACCCACTGCTGGCCTGCCATGTCCCTGGGGCTGCTGGCATCGTAGCACCTGCCTTGGCGCCCTCCCACCTGGGCCCTTACCTTCCCCCGCACTGCTACCTGTCGCCCCCCTCAGGACCCTGGCTGCCCATGGCAATCCAGGGCATGAAGCTGTACGTGGTGGCCATCCTCCTCTTCATCCTGGAACCCATGTCCCTGGAAGGTAGGGTTTGGGGGGGAATGAGGGGCCTCTGTTCCTCTTCTTGGATTGGCCTTTCTTACTTTCTTTCTTTCTTTTTTTTTTCTTTCTTTCTCTCTCCCTCCTCCTTCCTTTGTCTCTCTCCTTCCTTCCTTCCTTCCTTTCTCTCCCCTCCCTCCCTTTCTCTCTCTCCCTCTCTCTCCCTCTCTCTCCCCTCTCTTCCTCTCTCTCCCCTCCCTCCCTCCCTCCCTCCCTCCATTCCTTCCTTCTCTCTCCTTCCCTCCTTTCTTTGTCTCTCTCCCTCCTCCCTCCCTCCTTCCTTTCTCTTTCTACTTATTTCCTTCCTCCCTCCCCCTCTCTCCCTTCCTTCCTTTCTTTTTTTTCTCTCTCTCTCTTCCTCCTTCCTTCCTTTGTCTCTTTCCTTCCTTCCTTTGTCTCCCCTCTGCCCTTCCTTCTTTTCTCTCTCTCCTTCCTTCCTTCTTTCCTCTCCCTCCCTCCTTCCTTTCTTTGTCTCTCTCTCTCCTTCCTTCCTTCCTACCTCTCCCCTCCCTCCCTTCCTCTCTCTCCTTCCTTCCTTCTTTCCTTCCTTCCTTCCTCTCTCCCCTCCCTCCCTCCATTCCTTCCTTCCTTTCTCTCTCTCTCTTTCTTTTATAGCAATAGCATTTAGACCTATATGCCACTTCATAGAAAAAAAGAGAGAAGAAAGAAAAGAGAAAGAAAGAGAGGACGGAAGGGAGAGAGAAAAACAGGGAGGGAGAGAGAGAAATGGAGGGAGGAAGAGAGATAGAGAGGAAAAGAAAGATTTTTTTTTATCCATATAAACCAAATTTTAAATCAACCCTCCCCCCATGATGTCCCTCTTTAACAATGTAAAAATCTAGTCACTTTACAGAAGCAGTTTGTCATTTCCTCTTTCCTCAGATGAAAGAAAGTGACTAGCTGAAGGCCACCTAGTTGGCCTTGTGCCTAAACAGGACTACAACACATGATCACGAGTTTTCTAGCTCGATGCCATAACCACTAGATCAGATTGATTTTCCGTTGAGAATATGAATAAGCTTTAAAAAGTATCACAAATATTTCTGCTTTGTTTATAGATTATGTTCTGTTAGATATAACCATTAGAACCATTTTTTATTCTTTCTAGCATACTAAAAGGAGAGCTTGATTGGTATGATGGACTGTTGAAAATTAAAGTTTTACCATCTCATTAAATTAAGGGTGGGATATTCTTTTGCTTATCAGTGTCTTTTTTTTAACCACGTCTACTAGGATTTTCTTGCTCTGCAGCTTATGCTGCTTGAAGAGAGAGAAAGAAGAGAGATTATTCTTTTTGTTGCTTGGGATCTTGCTAGTTAATTTTCTTCTTGCATATGAATCTACAGTACATTTTCCCAAATCTATTCTAATACCACCCTATTTATTTTTGACTTAATCTTCTGCATGCCTTTGTGTTTACCCAATCTTGCTTATTTCACTCCTCTTATTATTTCCTATCATTTCCCTTCCCTATAATTTTTCCTAGTCTCGTAAATTAAAACAAACTGCTTCTCTTTCTCTCTCCAATTCCTGTTATCTTGTACTTCTCTTCATTGATTAAATGAAAGACTGGTAGGAATGGGACTGTCAATGTGTCTGAGGTCATGCTAATGTGTACAGGATATAGTCTATTTTCTTGTACATATTGAACAATTATTCCAATTGCATGAATTCCATAATTAAACTAACAAATTAATGCAAATATATATAAAATAATAAACCAAGGCAGGTGTTCACTAGCAACCTGTGGAATATTGGACAGTCCAAAGCTGAATTCAGTATGATATTGCCACGGTATTTCAAGAGCACCTTTCTTTTAGCAGACCTCCATGTGACAAGTGTTCAGCAGGCAATTGCTATAATACCTAGTCATATCTCTCGCAATCTGAAATTATAGAAAGGATGGCGTTTTAGAACAAAAATTTCCTTCTCCAGGAGAAGAGGGGTTCCCTAGGCTGAATCTAAAGAGTAAGTGCCAAGCTTTACATACTGTTGTATGATACTGTTGGTGGGAGTTTTTTAATTGCCATTGCTGCCACTCCTCCACAATTCTTGGAGTCCTCAGAAAGGGGCGGCATACAAATCCAATAAATGAGTGAGTGAGTGAGTGAGTGAATGAATGGATGGATGGATGGATAAATGAATGAATGAATGAATGAATGAATGAATAAATAAATAAATAAATAAATTCTTTTGCAGCTTTTCACAAAGATCTGAATTCTAAATGTGAAAGTGTACAGTTGAGGCCCACTGTATGGTGGTACTACTATTAATTGTAAGCCACATGGTTTAACTTAAATTTCATCAATCACTTCCCAACTCAAGTTTGTGAATTGATGGAGATATGCTGCCCAGAATTCACACAGTACCTTCTGAAGATGAGGGTGGAGGAGAAAGTAATTTATCAAACTAAAATGCTCTATGGTAGAAATGAGGATCAGTATTTTAAAAAATGAATTAATTAAAAAGACATTTCTTTGGTTTGCTGATATAGGTATAAAAGTTTCATCATTTAGAGCATTTTGTTAAAAAATGAGGGAATAGTGCAAAGTATGAATGTTTTAACTGTAAATACTAGGCATTTAATAGAGACTCTGGTCTCTAAAATTTATGGGACCACCTCCTTCCTTATACCTCACTGTGGCTAGTAAGGGCCCACATAGTTGGCCTTCTCCAGGCCCCGTACGCCAAACAATGTTGGCTGGCGGGATGTCAGGGAAGAGCCTTCTCTGTGGTGGCTCAGACTCTTTGGAACCAACTGCCTCCAGAGATCCGCAGTATCTCCATCTTACCAGTCTTCTGGAAAGCCATTAAGACCTGGCTTTTCTGGCAGGCCTGGAATTAGGCTGATTGTAAGTATGTATGTTTTTTTTATATTATTGTTATTAGTGAGTCATTCCATGTCAAGTGGACCAATTTTAAAGATCATCCCCACCTTACCATCTCAGATTTTGATGAAATTTGGCACATAGTTTCTTTATGATATAAAACTGTTGTGCAAAATTTTGGTTCAAAAGACTAAAAATTGGGAGTTCTATGAGACCTCAAATAAAGGGTTGCAAAATGCTGAGTTGGCAAAAATGACATTTTGGGCCAACTTCCAGAAGCTGTAAACATGGCAGTTTTAGTAGTATGTTGGGGATATTTGGAGAACCTGCACCCCTTGGAAAGCTTTATAAACTGGCAAAACCCCATGTACCTAGACCTCTTACCTTTTACATGGTTCAGGCTCAAACTTTGTAAAAAACAATGTATTTACAGCAATATTCAGTCTGCTGTAATTTCATAACTAATTGGCCTTTCGGGTTTATTTTTGGCAGGTGTAGTAAGTACACAGCTGCAATGAGGACTTCCAATTTGCAGCACTTCCCTTCAAGTTGTTAAAAAAAATATAAGAGTTCAAATTTGGTATTTAACAGGTTTTTGCCAAATTTTGGCTATTTTTGATGCCCTGTTTTATCCTGTGGGATAGCTTCACTCCTTTTCAATTTAGCACTATTAGAAAGAGCAGACTCTCTTCTTTAAGAATATATTATTTTAATTTTGGTGTCTCTTCATATAAGTATTGAAACAATGCCCTCAACTGTTTGTGGGCAGCCCGTGATTTCTGCACTGTACCCTTGATACAAGTGCAGTAAAAGTGATTCTTTTTCAATAAGCAGCATTTTTTTAAAATAAAGAACACATTGGGGGGGTTGTCAGCATTGTTGCATGATAGAGGAAACAGGCCCATTGATGTTTCTAATGAACTAAAATTTTGCACAGCATAGTTTTATATCATAAAGAAACTATGTGCCAAATTTCATCAAAATCTGAGATAGTAAGGTGGGGACCACTGGTCCACTTCACACGGAATGACCCTATTGATTTTTATTATTAGATTTTAACTGTTTTTATTGTTGTTGTATTTATTCCAATTGTTAGCCGCTCAGAGTCCTTTTGGAGTGAGCAGCATATAAATACAATCAATAAATAAATAAATAAGTAAGTAAGTAAATAAATAAATAAATAAATAAATAAATAAATAAATAAATAAATAAATAAATAAATAAAATCTCCTTACATTAGGGTAGAGCAAGGGTGTCAACTCGCGGCCCACAAGCCGGATGCATTACGTGCTTGCTCCGTGCCCAATTTAGTGAAAGGGCGGAAAGTTTCAATATATTGCGTGACGACGAGGTGATTACAGTGTTCCCTCGATTTTCACGGGTTCAAACTTCGCGGATAGCCTATACCACGGTTTTTCAAAAAATATTAATTAAAAAATACTTTGCGGGTTTTTTTTTCCTATACCACAGTTTTTTCCATCCAATGACATCATACGTCATCGCCAAACTAATAATTTTTGGAAATAAATAACAAAAAAAATATTGCTAATAAATAATTATGTTCATAAATATCAGGATCACTATTCAATGCTGAGTACCAGTAATAATGGTGAGTAAATGGTTGTTAAGGGAATGGTAAATTGCAATTTAGGGGTTTAAAGTGTTAAGGGATGGCTTGTGATATTGTCCATAGTCAAAAATGGTGTATTTACTTCCGCATCTCTACTTCGCGGAAATTCGACTTTCGCGGGCGGTCTTGGAACGCATCCCCCACGGAAATCGAGGGAACACTGTACACCAGTTTGATAGCACTGAGGTTGAGTCTTCTATTAAGCATGTTACTTTTAAAAATATAAATGTCTCTTTGAATATATCTCTTGTTCTGACCAGTCCATTCATGTTACATTCTGCAAAACTGGAGGTGGTTTATATTTCTCCACATTACAATGAATGAATGTGACTAAACTTACATCGAAAGACACTGATCATTTACTATTTTAAGAACTGAGGCTGGGAGAAAGATGTCATTTGTTTTACTTCAGCTTCTTACTATATAATCTGTCCATCTCTGTGCCACCCTCCTGTGTTTCTAGATTTACTCAATGCAGAATATTTCCAGCAATTAGCAAACTGATATTCTACTGATTCCTAAATGTTAGTGTTGATGGAATCCTTTCTGGGGCGACTGTACATTTATGCTAGCCCTGATATCAGACAACTCAGAAAAGCTACACTATCCCATAAAAGAAATAAATCCTGTTGCTGAATCAGAAACTAACCATACATACTCAGCCACCTTCACTCTTTCTTCTAATAATCCTCGATAGGTTGCTGGGAGGAAAAGAGAAGCAATCTATTATTTTCACAGCTGTTTTTACAGACCAGCAGTTTCCTACATTTGGGAATCAGTAATATTGATCAGAATCATTGAGGCAGTCTCCTGCCTTTCTCTCCATATCATTCTTCCCAAGATCAGTGATGGTCAGTGAACATTTTGTACATTGGGGGCAGAAAATCGCCTTGGCAGGCCTGACCTGATGTAAACAAAATCCCGCCAGAAAACAGTTAAGCAACCTCTTCCCAGGGAGTTTGACAAAACCTCTGTAGAATTTTAATAAAATAAAATAAATACAATTTCCAGTTGTTTATAACCTGACTGTTCAGGGATTTTATAAATAAACAATATGTAGGCACCATGCCCAGGCTGATTTTAAAAATTCTAGCCATTTCACTAAACCCAATCTTATTAAAAAAATCCAACTCTGTCACCAGTGACTTTAAGCAAAATTGCATGCATTCAATAAAGTAACAGTGAAAGAAATGTTGTTTTGCCATCTCCAGTGTTTTTACATTACCCACATTTAATCTTCAGTATAAGCGTGATGGGCAATAATATTAAGGGAAGGGGTCAGTTCTCTTTGACTTCACTAGTCATATCTTTTTCTGTAAAATCACACATTTATGTACATCAATTTAATCTGATACAGTATATAATAAGTTACAAAAGCAGCCCCAGACAGCATAGCCAATTAAGAGTACTTGGGAATTGCAGTTGAGCAGGATTTGAAAGGCCTGGTTACCTTTTTTTTTTTTTGCCTTAAGGCATCACACAGTGCTGTTACAGAAATATCTCTATGTCTAATAAATGGTACAAATTGCTTATGAAAATAAAAACAATGTGGACTTTTAGGACAAACCCACCTGGCATTATTCCCTTGAATTTTATAATGTAAGAAGAAGTCCAATCAATATAATTTTCATTTATAGCCATTCAATTTTTTTCTACTGCTTCTTTGTATCTAGCTTTTAAGAATGAAGAAAGACAATGGTTCAGCAATGACTTTTGATAAATCATGTCAGAAGTTTTCCAAGTAAACTTTAACCTGCCTTTTTCTGAAGTGTTAGAAAAAAGCTTTATGTACATATAATTTTAGATGTCCATATGAACATCTTTGTTAAAAAGGAGAACACAAACACCATTCCTTAGCTACAGTAATAATCAGAAATACATTTCCATAGCTTTTATTCTGGGTTTCAGGTCTAACGTGTACATTCACAGGTAGACTCTACCTTTAAGTGCTATATATTCTGGTTGCAATTATGGCTATATTAACAGTCAGCAAGATAGTATTTTTCACTTTATGACTGCTATATGAAGCTGCTTATAGGATTATGACATACGAATTCACCATTTAATAAATATACTGTAATGACTTTGTGTGAGTTGACAAGATATATTTGGGGTGACAAAAAAAACCTCACACCTTCTCAACCTGTTTTTTCTATTACACATGCAGAGTACAATTTCATTCAAAAATCATTTGGGATTATATAATTGGATGAGATCAGAATCTGGGATCTGCATCGCAAAAAATAGTGGGAATTTAACATTATTGTGCTGGGCAAGCATATCAATAAAGCACCTGGAGACTTGTGAGCTGACAAAAGAGGGTTAAAAGAAATATGAATCATAAAAACACATTTTTAGTCAGGCAAAATTGCTGATATGTTAATAATAGATGATCTGAGATACTCAGCATAGCATCAATATATGTGAAAGATTACAAAATGAAACCACTCTGCAGTGAAATACTACATAGTAGATGGTGGCAGGCTCAATATGTGTGAAAGAAGTCTTCCCCCAAGATTGATTCTCTCTTTGTGTATAATGCTCAACACAACATTCTTAGATTAGACAAAGCACTGTTTCCCCCCTGGCCTCCTAGTGGTTCAGTGACTTCACCTAATAGCTAACAGTATCTGCATTTAATACAACCCATCCAACAGCTTGGTTGCAGTAGCTAAGGCCTCACCCTGAAAAGCTCACACACTTAATATGTCCTTCCTTTTTTTCCAAGTGAAGAGCTGAAATATAACAGAAAGCATTGGGTTGTTTACATGATTAGACAGGGACTCTGATTTGGGCTTTTAAAATGCCTAAATATATTCCCATCTTACTCAAGAAATAATCTGCACATTACCCAAAGTTGTCCAATTGTTGAGAAAATGGTCTGCTTCGGTCTGAATTATTAGCCTCAATAAAGTATGTACAATGATACCTCGTCTTACGAACTTAATTGGCTCCAGGAGGAGTTTCCTAAGGTGAAAGGTTCATAGGACGAAACAATGTTTCCCATAGGAAACAATGTAAAACCAATGAATGCATGCAAGCAAAAAAAAAAATTGCAAAAACAGCACTCTGCTGGGCGCCGCCACCCGGCTGTCACCTTTTGAAACAGCCGGGCGCTTCTCGGCATTCTCCCAAACGCTGAACCTGGAAATTCGGTAAAAGTTCAGGTTCGGCGTTTGGGAGAACGCCGAGAACCCCCCGGCTTTTTCAGAAGGTGACAGCGGGGGGCGGCGCTTTTCGGTAGCCCCCCGAACCCAAACTTTTGCTGAACTTCCGGGTTTGGCGTTCACGGTGGTGGGTTCGTAAGGTGAAAAAAGTTCGTAAGAAGAGGCAAAAAATTTCCAAACCGCGGGTTCGTATCTCAAAAACTTCGTATGACAAGGGGTTCACATCATGAGGTACTACTGTATTTGAAAAGTCCTGCTATTACATTCCCCTATGTTATATCTTTATACTAGATTTATCTGAATAAACCAGTTTGGGAATAGTTAACCTACCTGTCTGATCAAAATCATTATTTTCTACCTTGAGAAGATTACAGTTCAGTATTATACATATCCATTTGAAATAAATATAATTCAGTTCAGTAGATTTATTTTTAGTTGGCATACATAAAATACAACTTTAATATCCGTGCATAATGTATTGCCTCATATATATTTATTCACCCTGCTGAATTGTAAAGCTCATGTTAGCCTAATCCATAATAAACTTTGCAAAATATAACAAAATATACCATCTGCATACCATTTTGCATGTAACACGAATGGTCTTATAAATATATTTTAATAGATAATAAATAAATTCAGTTAGGTGGCAGCACCTGGTGAATTTTTACTCATCCTTACATGTTAAGCAGAGTTGGATCTGGTTATTACTTAGATTGAAAACTACAAGGAAATATCATAACTATAAAATAGATTAGAAAACTACTTCTGTCATTTGGCCAAGCAACCTGACTATACATAAAATTAGCAGGAGTTAAATTTAACTGTGAGACTTTGTGATTGCTTGATTGACTGGATTAACTGCCATTAAGTTGCTTTCAACTCCTTGCAACCATATTGCTATAAAATTAAAGTATGGCTTGTATATACAGGTAGTCTGCAACTTATGACCACAATTGAGCCTAAAATTTATATTGCTAAGTGAGAAATTTGTTAAGTGAGTTTTGTCCCATTTTACAACTTTTCTCTCTACATTTATTAAGTGAATCACTGCAGTTCTTAAATTAATAACAGAGTTAACGAATATAATAAAACTAAATGTAAGCAAAAACAAAAAGAACCTATAATCCCTTATTTATCTGAAAAATAAGATCGACTTTTCTTTCTATGATCAAATCCAAAAATTACTAGAGACTGAGCAAATTTAGTTATTTCCCTCTGTTTCTTCAAAATGTTTCATAAAGCATATTTTTTGCTAGACTTTTATCTCTGCTGCTGGCAATTAAATAAATATATTCTTGAATTTAAAAATTATGCAGAGATAGTAGTTCATACTGGATAGCACGGTGCTCTTCAGACAGATTTGGCATTGCTATGTGGTATAGATTCCTAAGAGAAACACAAACATATGACTATAAACAGCAGAGGGAGAAACAAGTTCATACTAAAAACTTTTGCCTCTGGAGGTTTTGGGTTAAGGAATTTCAACTCACTGTAATAAAAGCAGAACATTTTCTAAGCTCAGTGGAAGATCATTGGGAAAGACTTTAACTGTTTATCTCAAATTCACAATTTCATGCCAGGCTTGATGATAGGACCATTTAACAGGATTAATTTGTTTCCAAGTTAATTTAATTTTACACACAACTATTTGAAGGAAAAAACATTTATTAGGGCATCATCCTGTTTAAACTGGAAAATTAAGCTATTTGCATCCCAGCCTACGCTTATTCGTTTATCAAATTGGAAAATTGCCCATCTCACTCACAGAGCAACACTAGGAAGATACACAGTTAAAACACAAAAGTCATATCAATATTATTTTCTGGTAGAAGGAAGTTAAAAACAAGAATAAAATACAATTTAAAAGGCAGGAATGTGCTAACCCCTGTGCTCTTCTATGAACTCCAAGTGAATTGGCAGAACCAGGTCTTCGGAGGAATAAGGGCCTGCCTCACTTCTGGAGAGAGAATGTTTCAAAGGATGGGGGTGACAACAAAGAAGGCCGTCTTCCTAGATGCTGCCTGTCAAAATATATGTTAAGATAACAAACAAAATTCAACAATGTACCCCTATAATAGGGCAAACGTCCAGGCCATGGACCGGATGCGTCACACGCTAGCCATGCCCACGCCTGGTTTAGAGCGGGGGGAAGTCCCAATATGTCATGTGATGCCACCGTGATATGAGTTTGACACTCCTGCTCTTCAACAAATGCTTTTCTGTTGAAAGTGACATATTTTCCAGTTAGAGGTCAACTTTTTGAACTTATCTCTCAGATTGCTCAGATATCAATTTCTTCATCAGGAGAACAAATGTTCAGATTGCAGTTTTGCTCTGCCATAAAATCAGTTATAAATACTAATTGAGTTAGAATCCAAGGACAAATCTTAAACTTTTCGGGCAATGTGAATACGAAATTCATACTGAATCAATATAGTGATACATTTCACAGGATTTTTAGCATATTATTCAGCAGTAGGCATTCCACTGCAGTGCCCCTATGGTTTGAAAACTCGTGTAGTGACTACAGTTGGACTGGTAACTTGATTGCTAAGTGAAATCACAACTGTGCTTATGATCTTATTTCAGCTTTCATTCATTCATTCATTCATTCATTTATTTGGATTTGTATGCCGCTCCTCTCTGAGGATTCAGGGCGGCTCACAACATACACAAAGAAACAGGAGTAAAATCAATCCAAATAATATATATATAAAAAACAATTCTTAAAAATCTACTATAAAAACTTCCATTATAATCTACTAATATAGATATATATATAATCTAATTATTACCTACTATAAAAACTTCTACTATAAAAACGCCCCTCTCGCCACAGCAGACAGACGGTGTTCTAAAGTCAGCTGTGGGACGAGGAGGACGTCCAACTTTGCCTTAAAGATTTGCAAAGTTCATAAATGTGACAACTGGTTGCAAAGTCATTTTTCAATTACCATTGTAACTACAAAGAGTTGTTGTATGAGGCAGTCACTAATGATGATGACCTGTATTGTAATGTTTAGACTATGATTGCTATTTAAAAGTATTTTATAAACAGGTAAAAGGGACAATATAAATTAAAAGATATGTGATCCATTCATTCACCTCTGCTAGTTTTACTATGGATATTATTTAGCATCTCATTTTGCTGTGAATTTTAGCAATACTGCAATACTGTATTGCAGTTTCTCTTTTGTATCAAGTTTTGTCCATACCCTGTTGGAAGAAATCTAGTTGTAACAATTGTTTCAACAACAGTTATATTAGTTGTATATATTCTGTGTTTTCATGGTTCTACAGATAATTTTTCAAATTCCTGACAGCCTGCCAATATCATACCAGAAATATTGCTCATTTTAGGAAACAATTCAAAGGCAGAAGATTTTTTTTTTATCAGTATAGAAGTGCTAGAAGAAAATTACTGTATTGTCTTCTTCCAGTGCTGTTTTCATAACCTAAAAATAAAATTCTATTCTATTCTAAAAAAAATAAGATACAACACTATACTGATATGCAAGCATTGATACACTCTCATAAACAGAAGTTACATTTTGTATAAAATAATGTAAAAGTTCCATTGAGATATTGTTTGATGGTTGTTTTAAATATTTTGCATGTGTGAATCAATCAGAACATGAAGTAATGCAAAAGAAAAATAGTCTATGCATGAAAAACACATGGGGCTTCATGTCACCATTTCTGTCACAGAGAAAGGCAAGTAGTAGCAGTTTTACCACCTTAGATGTGGCGTTGTTTATTGCTCTTGCTACTTCTGCTTTCTAATTTTACAATCAAACCTTTTAGAATGCTTTCTAATATTAATTACTGATTTATAAATTAAAAACATTCAAACAGATTATAAAACCTCTTTCAGGTGACAGACAAAATACTCGACAGCAACCAGAATTAACACTGAACAGATTTATCTGTACCTGCCAGAGCCAAACTCACTATATTCAATTGCTTACAATTTTAGCAGTTCTGTTGTCTATTAACTGTATTAGAGTAACTCCTGAATTATAATGAACATTTGAAAGGCAGAGGTAGTAAGAACCTATCCTCTTGGCTTGAACAAAGGAGAACAGAGGAGTTAATAGCTTCAAGACAGATCTGGCTTCTTCATTTGAGTGACAGAAGAATTGCCCATGAATCAATGATTTGGAAGCATTGCCTATGCAGATGTTTTCCTACTATATCTGTTGGTATTTTATCAGGATTCAGCAGTCTATTATGCAAATATGATACAGTTGGCAGAGAGTGTTTGCATAAGCCACATAGCTGTTTTGGAAAGTCAGCCTCGAATCATTTCCTCCCCCTCCAACATTACCAGCCAGCAGGAGTCATACAATACTATGTTTCTTTCTTAGGTTAGGGACCAGTAGTGGGTTCTAAATCCCATTGCTACCGGTTTGCACTTGTGCTCACATGTGCAATTTTAGGCTAAACATCCTGGGTGGATAGACAGAGCCTCCCACCACCGCAGCTGCAATCTTCTGCCTTTGAATTGTTTCCTAAAATGAGCAATATTTCTGGTATGATATTGGCAGGCTGTCATGAATTTGAAAAATTATCAGTAGAACCATGAAAAGACAGAATATATACAATTAATATAATTGTTGTTGAAACAATTGTTACAACTAGATTTCTTCTAACAGGGTATGGATAAAACTTGATACAAAAGAGAAATTGCAATACAGTATATTGCTAAAATTCACAGCAAAATGAGATGCTAAATAATATCCATAGTAAAACTAGTAGAGGTATGAATGAATCACATTTCTTTTAATTTGTATTGTCCCTTTTACCTATTTATAAAATAGTTTTAAATAGCAATCATAGGCTAAACATCCTGGGTGGATAGGCAGAGGCTCCCACCACCGCAGCTACCGGTTTGCCGAACTGAGCCAAACCAGGAGCAACCCACCCTTTGTAAATCAGCCATAACTTTCTACCCGCCTTCTTTTGACAAATAAATGTAGTAGCTTTATTATAAGAATGATCTGTTTAAAAACAAAAGTAAAAAAAAACATACTTAGGGATCTCTATTTGGAGCTTCCATTTAAGAACAGTAGCTTCTGCCACCCATCTCTGCAACACCAAAGACAACTGATTTCTCTGTTGATTCTGATGCCTTGTAGGAGTATAACTTCTCGTGATTAATGGGAATATAGTGGTGGAGCATCTCAAACTATTATGCCATCTATGCTACATCTTATGTTCTCATGATGATTGGCTCATTAGTGGTAACTCAGATGATTACAAAGAAAAAGCCTTGGATAAGGAGCAGTCCAACTGTTGTTCAGTAAGATGTACCAGTTTGATATGGGTCATATTTGCCATGTGGAAAAACAGAACTTCTAAAAATGCATTAATAAGTTCCATCTGCTTCATATGATTTTTTTTATCTCAATGGTATTTTGAAAGTATTGGGATCCAATTAATTAACAATTAATTAAAATGATTCCAAAGTGAAAAGGGAAAACAATATCAGCCCTAGAGTTGATGCAGTTATTTTACTCTCATTGACACTAGCACAACAAGAAAAAAGAACATAGTTTCTCCACTTTTTTTTTGACTCAGTTAGGAGCAAAATGTACGAAGAGCTAGTTGGTTCTCTGTGCAGTTTTCCTGTCATATTCTCAAGAGTTTTGATACACTCCCATGAAATACTCTTAACTGTTATTAGAATAGTATATTGCATTGCTCTTTTTCTGCAGGGAAATTAAGAGCCGTTTGGGAAAGCTTCTCTTGGAAATAAAGTCTCACTACACTCAGTAACTTATATAGTATATTATTGCACACTGAACTGCCTTTGTACTATGCAAACAATTACAACCTACCATATTTCCCTAAAAATAAGATCCTGACTTATATTTTTTTGAACACTGAAATAAGCGCTTGGCCTTATTGACATGTACTCCAAAGCTCAATTGAGCTTATTATCAAGGGATGTCTAATTTTGAGTGAAACAGGATAGTATGCACCAAATAAAATATACAGTACTGTATTTCCAAATAAACATTCATAAAGGTTATACGTATTGCAAATATTAATAAACTCTTTGTATTTATGCCATGGTTGACATAATTATTACTTGCTCTTTATCTGAACTGATGTAGCAAGCCTATAATACATCACAATACTATAATGTGGTTTGTTTGTTTTTGACTGGCCTTCTGCTGCTCTAACAAATTATAGTTTATTCACAACCCCATTCATACATTAATGAATAAAGTCTCCTCTGCTAAAATAACAGGGCTGAACCAACTTACTAAAAGCAACACAATATGTTGTGGTTTAGTGAGATTTGTGAATAGTGGTGTAAGGCATGTATGTTTCCTGATTTTTTTCCTGATTATTTTTACCCAGAGATGGGCACCCTTAAAGTACTGAGGGTCACAGTGCCTTAGATGTAAATTACTCGGGAATTTGGGTAGATGAGTGGTGTGAAAAAGAAACAATCAAGTAATAGACAGAGTCAAAAGTTAGCCTCTCACATGAGCTTTCTTTCACTCTTCTCTCTCCATCACCCTCTTTTCTCTCTTACAAGCTGCAGGCCAAGTGTAGCCACAGGAGTAGCTAAATAGGTGTTATTATCAATGTGATGCCTTTAATAAAGTTTAGAAATGAGACTCAGGATTACAAGAAATTAGCCTGAGGGTCAAATATAGTATTTCATAGGTTTCCTAGTTCTCCACACAAGTGTAAAGAAAGAACAGTGTTAAAAGGTATAAGGGACAAAAAGAATGATTGTTTCCTTCAAGATTAGGAATTGTTTCTGACTTGTTCAATGTACTGTTGCTAAAGAACACTCATTGTTTAATGTGATTATGGTTATATCCCTTTATTACTATTAAAGCAACATCAGCACCTGCTAGATTGTTTCCTGATGGGTAAATCAAGAGAGGACATGGGCAATCACTACAAAGTTCACTTCCAGTTCCACACATGATGCAAAAATTGCCCTCAGGCCTTTTCCAACCAAGGTACTCTCGAACAATGTAGATGGGACAATATTAGTTTAGAAGCAAATCTCCATAGGAAAGCTTTCTGAAATATCCTGCTTCTTTATTTTCCAAATTAATTCCAAATACATACACCCTAAGCCCATTATTTCAAAATTGTATTCTTTGGTGTACAACTAATAAGCAAATCATAAAATGCCCATAAACTATGAATGAGTAGAAATGTTAGCAGTGTTCCAAAAACACTAAAAGCAAACAACCAACATAAAACTGGAGCTTTTTGGTTTGACAGGGAGTTTTATATTCTAAGAATTATTTTTACTGAATTTTTATATCAGTTGACATAAGCAATGAAAATCCATTAATTTATAGAACTGAGTACATTTGTTATATAAACCCCTGCTTATATAGATTTCAGAAGAAATCAAACAACATTATAAGCAAAGCTATGTAGTTAGAATGGACTTTACTCAGAGCAAAACATCCCTATTTCTCCACTATTATTAATGAAGTAATAGGGACTATGTCATTCATTTTCTTTGATTTTATTGCTTTTCTAAATGTGAACAAAACAAAGAGACTCCTCAAAACACTTAAATGATTGTAAAATAGACTAACACTCTAACAGATATGTTGTAATCACACTTCTGTTCTTGACAGTACAATAACCAACTCAATATCTCAAGCACTAACAGAATTGAGATATCACTTTACAGTCTCAAAGGGACAGAAAATAAAATAAAAGAGTCCTTTCACTCATTGTCAGATTGTGGAGTACTGTTTGAACATCTTGACCTCATATTGATTACAAAAACACTCTTAAAACCCAGCTGTAAAATTGAGACAATAAAATGAATGAAATTCCCATAGAAATGTGCAATATTTAAATCACCAATTCTGAACTTCTTCTTCACACCAATACTTTAGCTGCCTTCAAATTAAAGTAGGATATAAATCGGAACCCACAGAACTGGCAGCTATAGAACACATCCGAGTGATACACAAGAGATGGGACCAGAAGGGGGAAGCGAGGGAAATTACCCAGGACTCTGTCTTCCAACTGGAGGTCAGCATCACCATTCAAATTATTTTTAGCCTTTGACAATAATTAAGTGTTGCACCTCATGATTCTTGACAAATGTATCTTTTCTTTCATGTACACTGAGAGCATAAGCACAGAAGACAAATTCCTTGTCTGTCCAATCACACCTGGCCAATAAAGAATTATGTTCTGTTCTTTTCTGTACTGTACCATACTATACTATACTACTGTATTTCTATACTATACAATGCTATATCATTTCTATAGTATACTATACTATACTATTTCTATACTATACTATACTATGCTATACTATACTATTTCTATACTATACTATACTATTTCTATACTATACAATGCTATACCATTTCTATAGTACTGTATACTATACTATTTCTATACTATACTATTTCTATACTATACTATACTATACTATA
Organism: Erythrolamprus reginae; assembly: GCF_031021105.1. Classification (NCBI taxonomy): domain Eukaryota; kingdom Metazoa; phylum Chordata; class Lepidosauria; order Squamata; family Dipsadidae; genus Erythrolamprus; species Erythrolamprus reginae. Next base: position 213,605,222 of record NC_091952.1, on the reverse strand, counting down.
CTATACTATACTATACTATACTATACTATACTATACTATACTAAACTATTACAAAGAAAAAGAACAATAATATACCTTGTATCATACATATTTTCCAATCGGTCACAGTGTTCAATCTGAAAAGGATCAACTTGCTTTCCTGGGCAATGTGCAGGGCTTTTTTGCGGGAGTCCCGTTTTTCCATAAATAAGCTTTTTTCCCTCCTCCACATAACAACACCCACAAAAGGCCGAGACATCTAACCCAAGGAGGGGCGGAGGAGGGAAGCAATTGGGCATATCGATTTGACAATGGCAGCTGCTCCACAAACATCTCCCTCCCTTCCAGGAAAAAGCAACCCTGAGACCAGCAGGAGTCTTTTCTCCTCTTGAGCTGGCTGGAGGATCTCTGCAGCTGAGCAGCAGTTAGCTGAAGCTTGGTCCATGCTGTTGCCGGTATTTTGAGTTGCCAAAAGAAGGTGCTATTAAAAAGATAGAAGGGGGAGTTTGGGGGGTGGAGTAGACCGGACTTTCCCGCTTTCCGGACATCCTTTTGCCTCCGAGAAGTTGATCGTACTTAGAAGGTCATGCCTGCAATCGCTCGCGCGCCTCCATCCGCCCCAACACACACACGCGCGTACACACACACACACACACACACACACCGCCTTTGCCTGCAATCGGGACCGGTTCCCATTATTGCCAGCCGGCGGAGGAGGAGAGACCCCGGGGAAGACTTTCCAACGCACCCGGGAGCGCCAGGTGGACTAGCCCTTCAGCTGCATTACGCCTGGGCAAGCCGATCCCCAAAGAACGAACGCGCTTCCCATCCGGGGGAGGACGGTGCGTGTGTGTGCGTGTGTGTGTGTGTGAAAGGGGTAGAATCGAGAGGCTTCTTTCCGCAAGGCTCCCAGCTGACGGGGGGGGGGGGGGGGAAGGAAAAAGATCCCAAGTCAGCGACGCCCTCGGCGAAGGGCAGCTCTCCGCTACTCACCAGCTGCAGCGTGCAAAGGAAGATCAACGTGCAGCGCCCAGTGCAGCATCCCATGGTAGAAGCTCGCCGGAGCCCGGGTGCGCCGTTTTCCCGGTTCTGCAGTTTCCCCTCCCGAGTCCAAGCCAGGCGCAGCTCTCACCACATCCGGACAGACGCCCCCCACCCCACCCGCCCACCCGCCCCCCTTTCCCGCCGCTCTCTCGCCTCGTGCGCCGGTTGAATCCCTTTGTTTAGAAGCACGGAGGGGGGTGGGAGAGAATCTCCTTCGCCTCAGCCCCGGGGAAGGAGGTCGGGAGAACAGCTGAGCGGCGGAGCGAGGCAACTGAGCGCTTGCTAGTGCCCCTCAGCTGGAGGGAGGGGGAGGCTGAGGGTGGGCGTGTGGCGGGAGGGAGGAGGGAGAGGAGCGGGTGAGGGGCCGCGCGCGCGCGTGTCTCGGCGTGCGGTGTCAAGCGAACCTATGAATGAGCGCTTGTGAATGGGGAAACCGGCGAGCGGGAGGGGGCGGGATTTCGGAATTGTCAATGGCCGAAGGAAGGAAACGTGAATGGCTCCGCGGGGAACCTTTGGCCGGGAACCCGACTGCAAGCAAAGAGCCGGCGGGTGTCCCCGTGGGGAAGAGCGAAAAGGTTCAGGACGCCCTTCCCTTCAGCAGAGAACGGAGGGCTATTGTTGAGAGGATGAGGCGACGAGACAGTTCGCCCGGGGCGTGGCCAGAGGGAGGAGGGGCTTCTTCCGACGGCTGGCCCAGCACTGAGGAAAGTGAACTGAGGAGGAGTGGGGCGCCCTCAGAAGCAGGGCGCGCGCGCCTAATTGCAAGGCGGGCTGGCTGGGAGTTAAAAGGACGAGAGAGCCCGAAAAGGGCGCTATTGTGGAGAGGATGAGGCGTAGAGTGGGGGGGGGGGGGGGGCGGCGACGAGACAGTTCACCCGAGGCGTGGCCACAGAGGACGGGGCTTCTTCCGACAGCTGGCCCAGCACTGAGGAAAGTGAACTGAGGCGAGAGGGCGCCCTCGGAAGCAGCGCGCGCGCCTCCAATTGTGAGACGCGGGGCTGGGACGACTACCACAGCCTGAAAAGGGGCTATTGTTGAGAGGACGAGGCGCGAGTGTGGGAGAGGAGCGATGAGACAGTTCCCCCGAGGCGTGGCCACAGAGGACAGGGCTTCTTCGGACGGCTGGCCCAGTATTGAGGAAAGTGAACTTAGGACACGGGGGGGGGGAGGGAGCGTCCTCGGAAGCAGCGCGCGCGTCTAATTGCGACGCGGGTGGCTGGGAGTTACAAAGACGACTAGAGCCCGAACAGGCGAGAGGATTAGGCGCGGGTGTGGGAAGGAAGCGACGAGACAGTTCTCCGAGGCGTGGCCAGAGAGAGCTGGGGCTTCTTTCGATGGCTGGCCCAGCACTGAAGAAAGTGAACTGAGGAGGAAGGGGGCCGCCTCGGAAGCAGCGCCCGCGCCCCCAATTGTGAGGCTGGGAGTTAAAACGACGACCAGAGCCCTAAAAAGGGCGCTATTGTGGGGAGGGGGGGAGCGACGAGACAGTTTACCTGAGGCGTGGCCCGCCTTGAAGTCCGCTAGGCTTAAAGTTGCCCACCTGTTCTAAAGAGTTTTATTCTCCATCCGCTTGCGCATTACCGTGAAAATTTAAACGAAAAGATTTAAAGAAATTAGAGCGCGTTTATCACCTACCGCAAACCAAAGAGCACCTTAAGCAGGGCTGCGGTGGTGTACCACCTTTTGCTATGCAACCCGTATAGAAGAAGAAAATATAAGAATAACAAGCACTATGCCCTTATTTTCTTACAGTCCTGCTATTTTGTCTGGTTTTTGGAAAAGAACGAAATTTCCCCCCAAAAAAGGACCTGAAAGTCCCAACTGCATTAAATGTGAAATCACAGGTGTGTTCCTCAACGTAATCGAGGCAATGTGCAGAGTAGAGATTTTATTTTGCTGTCTCAAAGCTGCAAAGAAAGGAAAATAAAACAAAGGTTTAATTTTGAATGTTGCTTGAACATTTTGACCCCATATTGATCGAAAATCTAGCTGTCAAGGCAGAACAATAGAAAAAGTCTGATTTCTACAAAATGTGTACTATTCTATTTAAATAACCAATTGAAGCACATTGTAAGAGGGAAGGAAATATTTTTGTCATATAAAACATGGATACTTCAGACTGACTTTGTATGGTAATACAACCATGTTTTCAATATATCACAACGAACATTTGGGGATTTTGTGAACAGGATCAACTTCTTTTCATCAGCAATATGGCTTTTATTTCTCAACAAATAAATGTTTCCTTCAAAATCCATAGTGTACCCTGTGTTCACACTTCCAAACTCAAGAAGACAATAGACCTCTTTGTCTCTTAAAAAAATGATCAAGGCCAAAGGATTATTTGGGACATTGCTGCTCCTTTTGGGACATCTCTTCAGCTGAATAGCAACAGTTAACCTGCTAAAATTATTTTTTATTACATTTTTATTATGCCTTTATTAATTACTTTTAAAAAATTCAAGACAGGAAACATGTCTAATACTCTTTCCCCTTCCTATTTTCCCCGTTACAGTCCTGCAAGGAATTGGCCGAGAGACTGGTTGACTGGTCCATATAACCAGCCAACTGCCTAAGGCAAAACTAGAACTCACCATATCCTGATAAGCCAGTACCTTAACTACTGTACCAAACTGGTAGGGAAAGGACCCACAGTTTAATGATAAAATATAATATTGTACAATATTTAGATAAAGATGATACCATTAGATAGAAAATAAAACAGAATAGAACAGAACAAAATAGAATTCTTTATTGGCCAAGTGTGATTGGACACACAAGGAATTTGTCTTGGTGCATATGCTCTTGGTGTACATAAAAGAAAAAAATTGTCAAGAATCATGTGATACAACACTTAATTATTGTCACAGGCGTTAAATAAGCAATGAAGAAACAATATTATTAAAAATATTATGATACAAGCAACAAGTTACAGTCATACAGTCCTAAGTGGGAGGAAATGGGTGATAGGAATGATGATAAAAATCCAGTAGAAATAGAAGTGTAGACTTAGTAAACAGTTTGACAGTGTTGAGGGAATTATTTGTTTAGTAGAGTGATGGCATTTGGGAGAAAACTGCTCTTGTGTCTAGTTGTCTTGGTTGCAGTGCTCTGTAGCGATGTTTTGAGGGTAGGAGTTGAAACAATTTGTGTCCAGGATGTGAGGGGTCAGTAAATATTTTCACCGCCCTCTTTTTGACTTGTGCAGTACACTGGTCCTAAATGGAAGGCAGGTTGGCAGCAATTGTTTTTTCTGCAGTTCTTATTATCCTCTGAGTCTGTGTTGCAGAACCAAATCAAACAGGACCAAACCAAACCAAAATGTAGAACATGGTCAAAAAAGCTTCATTTGAATAACACATGCCTATTATTTCCAAGGATCTGGTTATTTCTTTCACAAATAAAAGGAAAACAAATGGGACTCAAATCTCCCCTTTGCCTCATAAAAGATGTAATGCCTACAAGAAGAAGTGGTTACCATCACAGTGTTTCAACCAGTGCCTTTACAGTTGGTGAGGATTCTGGTATTGTTAGTCAGCTTTTCCATAAATGTTTCTTATCATCAAAAGTTTAGAAAATAACAGCTTGGCTCTTTACTATTTGTACAGTATTTTAAAAGTTGTAAAGTTTGATCATTCTCTGCCTTCTCTTCAACTCTGCAGAAGGTTTCTTTGCTCATTCAAGGATAATGAAACAGACAGGTCTGGATTAGCCGCCCCAAGTCTTCGGAGCAGGGCGGCATACAAGTCCTAAATAAACAAATAAATAAATAAATCCTTTTTTGGTGTGTAAAATATATCTATATTAATAAACAGAATGTATCATCAGTCCTACTAGTAACAATGTTAGTAGTAGGAGTGTTTTATTCATGTTATAAATGACATAAATGCCACCAAATTAAGGATGCCTGATGTAGAAGATCCTTGATCCTACATTACATCTTCCTCTTATGGTTTCATTGTTTGAATTAGATGCTGCAATATTTCTTTGCCCCATTATTAACCTAATTAATAATGATTATTCTACTGTTGCTCTCATTAGACTATGATATGGATTCTTTTTAGAATCTTCATTTGAGTAATTAGAAGCAAGCATGGTTTTTCCCCCTTCACTCTCAGGGGGATTAATGCAATCATAGGTTCACAGATTTAGTTTTGGAAAGACCCCTGGGGAGAATGACTTAGCTAAATGATTAATTTAATTTGACAAAGGTAAATGAATCAAAATGCAACCAAGTTAGATATTTGTATTAAGCATACAAAGGAGAACAATTTCACCTTTAAGAGATAGTCTTGAGCCTTGAGTTTCTGTCCTTTTAAGCATCAGGATTTTTTTCAATGGGCTGGAAACATTTTAATTCATGACCTGAACATTTGTTCGGATGTGAATGTTTTGCTTCAAGAATACATAAAACTTTATTGTCATATAAATAATCTTTGAGAACTATTATTAATTCTCATTGAAAAGTATAGATTCTCCGTTATATATGAACAAGTATCTTGAGTAAATTGCTCAACTCTAAAACCTGAAAGTTTAGAAATTCATGTACAGATTAAAAAATGCTAAATAATTTTCTAAGACATCTACAAATTATCATTAGAAAGTAAATTAACTATACACACATAAAATAATTCAAACTTTCTTCTCCATATAATATTGAAAATTGAATAAATAAAGTTTGAAATGAGATTTGCATAACGTAATTTAAAACAGACAATGTAAACTGCTAGTACACAATAATATGTAACTGAAATAAGTATATTTTCAGCATTTTCCTTCTTTAAACCAGAGATGTGGGAGAAAGTATATTGAAGATATTGTTTCTTTTTTCTATGGCTCTAAGACTTTTTCTAAGTCTAATATGAGCAAGGGTGGCGCAGCAGGTAGAGTGCTGTACTGCAGGCCACTGAAGCTGAATAGATTTGTAGGTCAGCGGTTTAAATCTCAACATCGGCTTAAGGTTGACTCAGCCTTCCATCCTTCTGAGGTGGGTAAAATGAGGTCCCAGATTGTGGAGGCAATATACTGTCTCTGTTAAAAAGTGTGATAGCTAACATGTTGTAAGCCGACCTGAGTCTAAGGAGAAGGGCGGCATAAAAATCGAATAAGATAGATAGATAGATAGATAGATAGATAGATAGATAGATAGATAGATAGATAGATAGATAGATAGATAGATAGATAGATGTAAATTTAAATGTGTGTGCATGCGTATGTGTGTGTGTGCATTATATAGATGAATGGATGAAGAGTTAGACAGACAGACAGATAGATATCTTCTCAGAAACTATAATCTGTGAATCTTCTGGAACTTGAATTAGCAATTCACTGTTTGCTTACACCAGTACTTTACTGAATTTAATGGGTTATCTGAGAAGACAGTAGTAACAATTGTTTTGTAATGAGTAAATTGAATAAATTGCCAAACTGATTAAGAAAAATTGCTGAACACATCTGTTGCAGACATGGTAGTTTAGGTACAAAAAGTAGTCATGATTACTACAAAATATGTTCTTCCGTCTGGGAAAATTTGAGAACGAGGTCTCAAGAAATTGGGGAAATTATGCTTTAAAAAGTTAATTACAGTGAACCCTCGATCATCGCGAGGGTTCCGTTCCAGGACCCCAAGCGATGATCGATTTTTCGCGAAGTAGCGGTGCGGAAGTAAAAACACCATCTGCGCGTGCGCAGATGGTGTTTTTACTTCCACTGCCGCCCGCCCTTCGCCCGCCCACCCCGTTGCTCGCGCCTGGGGTGCGCGCGCGCTTGGGGAAACCCTAGCTCCGCTTCCCAGCTGGGAAGCGGAGCTAGGCTGCCCCAAGCTCGCGCGCGCCGCCTGCCCGCCCACGCTGTTGCCGGCTCCTCTTCCCAGCTGGGAAGCGGAGCTAGGCTGCCCCAAGCTCACGCGCGCCGCCCGCCCGCCCACGCTGTTGCCGGCTCCGCTTCCCAGCTGGGAAGCGGAGCTAGGCTGCCCCAAGCTCGCGCGCACCGCCCGCCCGCCCACGCTGTTGCCGGCTCCGCTTCCCAGCTGGGAAGCGGAGCTAGGCTGCCCCAAGCTCGCGCGCGCCGCCCGCCCACGCTGTTGCCGGCTCCGCTTCCCAGCTGGGAAGCGGAGCTAGGCTGCCCCAAGCTCGCGCGCGCCGCCCACCCGCCCACGCTGTTGCCAGCTCCGCTTCCCAGCTGGGAAGCGGAGCTAGGCTGCCCCAAGCTCGCGCGCGCCGCCCGCCCACGCTGTTGCCGGCTCCGCTTCCCAGCTGGGAAGCGGAGCTAGGCTGCCCCAAGCTCGCGCTCCAGCCCACCGCCGCTGGGGTCTTACCGGGGCAAGAGGGGGAAGACCCAGGGAAGCCTCTGCCCGGCGGGGAAACTCCACCATCTACGCATGCGTGGAAGGGCACGCATGCGCAGATGGTGGAGTTTACTTCCGGGTTGAAAACTAGCGAAATAGCCCTTTCGCGATCCTTGAGGACGCGAAACTCGAGGGTTCACTGTATTTCAACCTGTCACATTTGTCCAGATAGGATCATACAGTTGCAACATACAAATGGACCAAACAAAGGTTCTGTTGTTCCCTTGGGTTGTAGAACAAAGAGTGTTTCTCATAAATTGCAGAAGGTACCATAACTTGGCAAACATGAAAATTGGCTGTATGAATTATCAGATTCCTTAATTCCATACTATACGTTTCCACCCTTCTGCTGCACGAATCTCAGTGACCGGTTAGGTCCCACAGAGTTGGCCTTGTCCGGGTCCAGTCGATGAAACAATGTCATCTGGCGGGACCCAGGGGAAGAGCTTTCTCTGTGGCCTCTGGATCCAACTCCCCCCAGAGATTAGGACTGCCCCAATCCTCCTTGCCTTTCGCAAACTCCTCAAAACCCACCTCTGTCATCAGGCATGGGGAAATTGATTCCCCGGGGCTGCTTCCACTTTATCTATGATTTGCATATTAAGGGTTTTAAAACTGTTTTTAAATATTGGATTTGTACTGTTTATCTTCTGTTGTGAGCCGCTCTGAGTCCTCGGAGAGGGGCGGCATAAATAAATAGCTTAAGTAATAGTGTTACTCTGACTAGACTGGATTTGTTTTATTTCCTTTTATCATTCCAGTTCTCCACAGGTCCAGTCAGTCTTTATTCTCAATGTGTCTGCATTCTTGTCTAGTTAAAAGAAACCAGATTTCATAGCACAGAAATAAAAGCAGCTGAGGCATTCTGGATTTCTTTTGATTAGCTTATATTTGTACTTACCTTGGAACAAAAAAAAAAAATCCCCATTTATCAAAAACAGCAAGCAACCAGAGGGCCAATTTCAAATCATAGTTTTTATTATGATATTACATGTCTCTTATTTTGTTCTGGAAAATTGATGTTTTCTATTGAACACTGGCATTTGGAAAGAAAACATCTAACATTTATTTTGATATGTGATTGTTTAATAAACAAATGACATTAAGCCGTTTCCCTTTGTAAAATTCTGTTTCTGAGTAAATGTTACACCAAATATTATATGTTATTTTTCTCAAAAACCTGGTTATGAGTTAATTAAAAGCAGTACATGCAGCCAAGCAACTATTCCTTTTGCAAGTTTATTTCAACAAAAGGCTGGATCTATGGTGGTGCATCAGCAAAAATGAGAATTTGGATTAGAGAAATGTAACCATAAAATGAACAATCCCTGTCATTTGCTTTGTAAATCTAATACCACATAAAAAAAATATTTATCTTCATTAAATTCATTCAGGGGTGAATTTCTCCTGGTTCAGACCGGTTTTCTGGAACCAGTAGCAACCTGCTGGTGATATCATGATTAGGTCACCGAACAGGATCAGTTAGTGCCGGTCCATGAGTGCCGCTCTCTGTTTTTTGAAACTTTTTTGAATTTTTTTTCTGAGCATGTGCAGAAGCTGAATTTCTGGCACTGTGCATGCGGTTGTCATCTTGTTTTTGGCTTTTAAAAATTATTTAATTTTTTGCTTTCTTTGACACTGTGCATGTGTGCTCGTACCCATGAGGTGCACCTATGCGATGCAGGAGGGAGAGAACCAGCAGCAAGGTAAGTTAGAAACCACCCCTGCTTGGGTTCCCTCAACTTTTCAGTCCCAGAAAGTGGCTGAAAAATTCCCTCCTCCTGTTTTGCAGCCAGTCACCATTTTCTGTCCTTGCCTCCTTCAGGCTTTTATTTGGATTTTCTTCCCACTCTGAAAGCAAAAGGAAGCATGGGGGACAAAGGGGAGAAGAAGGATCCGGGAGTGGGAAGGGAAGGGATTGGGAAGAATGAGAATGAGGATATACCGGTAGCTCAATTTGATGCACAGACCAGTCATCTCTACTGTTTTGTACAATCACAGCACATTTCATGTATTGGCATCATGCTTGTTGCAGGAAAATAAAGCCTTCATGGGCATGTTTACAACAGGATAATATTCCTATTGCTATTCAGCCAAGTATACGTAATATAATAATAATAATAATAATAATAATAATAATAGTAGTAGTAATAATGCTAATAATAATAATAATAATAATAATTTATTAGATTTGTATGCCACCCCTCTCCGAAGACTCGGGGCGGCTCACAACAATAATAATAACCCATCATTTAAAAATCATACAGCACAAGCATACCATACATAAACTATATAAGCCCGGGGGAGATATCTCAATTCCCCCATGCCTGGCGATATAGGTGGTCTTGAGCAATTTACAAAAGGCAAGGAGGATGGGCGCAGTTCTGATCCCTGGGGGGAATTGGTTCCAGAGGGCCAAGGCCGCTACAGAGAAGGCTCTTCCCCTGGGGCCCACCAGACAACATTGTTTAGTCGACTGGACCCGGAAAAGGCCAACTCTGTGGGACCTTATCGGGTGCTGGGATTTGTGTGGCAGAAGATGATCCCGGAGATATTCCAGGTCTACATGCTGACCAACCACATCTGGATATTTGTAATTTACCAACAACAACTGGAGACCAAGAGCTACTAACAATTTTGCTCCTGGGTTCAAAAGAAGGGCAGTTAGCTTAAAAGAGGAAACTAACCTTCCTTTCCACATCACAGAGCTCCTACCTCATTTACTAACGTCAATAATTGTGCAAATAATTACTGGGTAGAAACAAAACTTTGCTGACAATCTATTCCACAATTAGGTTATTTAACTTGCATTTATGTTGGAGATATTAACATCTTTTAAAAACATAATTTGGTTATTGGGGGAAAAAAAGTACAGATTATTTGCCTTGACATGCCTTGTAGATCTATTTTACCATACTCACAGTGATCTTGGGCTCATTGACTCCATTAGCCACAATGGATTCTACCCCTTTACTATTAATCTGTTTATATACTCTTTCTCTATATACGACTTTTCCCCACCTGATTCCTTGTTTATTTCCTGATTCCATGTAATACAAATCCTGATTTCTTTAAGTTAAGTCTTCCTCCCCAACTTGGTACGTTCCAAATGCATTATCATTTCAATATTCAGAATTCCACTATATTCTATATTGGCCATTTTAAGTAGGAATTCAAGAACTAGAGCCAGTATAACTTAGCACAGGGGTCTCCAACCTTGGGAACTTGTGGACTTTGACGCCCAGAGTTCCTCAGCCAGCTTTGCTTTGCTGGCTGAGGGATTTGGGGAGTTGAAGTCCAAAAGTCTTAAAATTGACAAGATTGAAGACCAGTGATTTTGCACCAAATTGGAGGAAAGGGTCTTATTAAATATGTTTTTCAGCTACCAATTTCTCACATCTTGTTAATTATTTATGTCTGGATTTTTTAAAAGTCAAACTGCTATGTTGGAAAGTATGACATATTTGTTAAAAGTTTGTTTTCATGGTTCCTATAGTCTAAAATACTGAAAATAACCCTACTATTGCCAAAGATGTTAAGTCAGAAATCATTCTTATGATTACATATTGTTTGCCTATAGGAGTTCTGTTCCAACCTGTAGAGTTTTCTTTTCCTGCTGTCTCAAAACTAATTAAATGAAAAGAATGAACTCTGTAGTTTAAGAACTGCAAAATCAATATTACTAAAATCAATAGGGTACAATCAGTAAACTACATTGTTCAACAAGCAGACAAAAGAACCCAGTTAATAACTAATTTTCCCTATCATAAGGATAGCTCTGAAGTAGATGCGTTTGTTATATCTATTGTACAATCTCAAGACAAAATGCAGTTGCTTTTTGTACTCAATGTCTCTGAAGTACTTAAAATGCTACATATTGCCAATATTTATATACTAGTTTCCAAGAGACAAGATAGCTTTGCAAAACCCTTTGCACAATACTCAGGTTTAGATTACTTGTTAATTAAAGACTTGTTTCATATTCCATTCATAGAACAGAACGGAATGGAACAGAACAGAATAACAGGGTTGAAAGGAGCTGTGGAGGTCTTGTACTCCAACACAGGGTCTCAGGCACGATACCCTATACCAGTGATGGTAAACCTGTGGCACAGGTGCCACAGGTGGCACACAAAGCCATATCTGCTGGCAGACGAGCCGTTGCCCTAGTTCAGCTCCAATGTTCACGTGTGTGCCAGCCAGCTGATTTTTCGCTAGCATAGAGACTCTGGGAGGGCGTTTTTGGCTTCCAGAAAGCCTCCAGGGGGGATGGAGTTTCCAGAGGGTGCATACCACTGGCCAGCTGATCTGGTTTCTGGTGCTAATTGTCTGTCATGGGCTGATCCATTTAATATTACTGTACTCTGAAATGTATTAGTGATACAAGTTACCTTTTCATCTTGTCTCTATTTTCTTTAGTGTTGGAATTATGCCTTATTCTAACCTTGAATCCTAACGGTTAAACTGCACTGATTTAGATACAGGAAAAAAACTTGGAGTAATTTATTAATCAATTCTTAATTCCTGAATTACCACATTCAAAATAAATTCAGGGGGGGGGGGGGGGGGAATTGACCGTTAACTGTTTTGTACATATCTTAGAAAAACACTTTTCACTGAACTATTAGTGTTTAATTATACTATTGTTACAATGGAGATGTAACTTACATATGTGGAATCTTGTAGCAAAAAGACTAAGCAATTTACTTAGATTTAATTCCCTTTGTAGATATCTGGCTGTGCCATAATAAAGTTATAATCAGTAATTTATTGTCTTTTGGAGCTTTATCATCAAGGCAATGAGAATAAAAATGCAGCAAAATGAAAAGATGCATAATGGCAATTCTTCTTTGAGTATCTCTTCATCCTGTATATTATGAACCATGTAAACGATACTCAGATTTTCAAACAAAAGAAAACAACATTTCTCCCATGACAAAAACGTATTTCAAATTCATTGGGGTACTACACATACTTTTTTGTAATGCTATATTTGAGCTCTTATTAACTTATTCCATTTATTACTATAGACCAGTCAGTTTAACCTCAGTTCCAGATAAAGTGATGGAAACCATTATTAAAGATAAAAATCCTGGGCACATAGAAAAATAGGCATTGCTGAAAGAAAATCAACATGATTTCTGCAAAGGCAAATCATGTCTTACTAACTTGTTAGAATTCTTTGAGGGTGTACATAAACACATAGATAAAGGGGACCCAGTTGATATTATATATCTTGATTTTCAAAAGGCTTTTGACAAAGTCCCTCACCAAAGGCTCCTAAAAAGCTCTTCAGCCATGGAATTAGAGGACAGGTCTTGTCCTGGATTGGTAACTTGCTAGGAAGCAAAGGGTGGCAATAAATGGACAGTTCTCTGGATGGAAAGAAGTGAGAAGTGGTGTACCCAAAGGTTCAGTTTTGGTACCTTTACTTTTTAATTTATTCATTAACGAGGTAGCAAAGTTTGCTGATGACACTAAATTGTTCCGGGTAGTGAAAAGTGAAACTGATTGTCAGGAGCTCCAGAAGGATCTCTCGAAATTGAGTGAGTGGGCAACAAAGTGGCAAATGCATTTTAACCTAAACAAGTGCAAAGTTATGCACATCGGGGCAAAGAACCCCAATTATACCTACCAACTGATGGGGACCAAACTTTCTGAGACAACCCAAGAAAGGGATCTTGGGATTTTGGTGGACAGCTCAATGAAGATGTCAACCCACTGCGCAGCAGCAGTAAAAAAGCAAATTCCATGCTTGGCATGATTAGGAAGAGAATTGCAAACAAGTCAGTAAGTGTTGTATTGCCTCTGTACAAATCGATGGTGAGACCACACTTGGAGTACTATGGAAAAGGGGGAAAAAGGGCAACAAGAATGATAAAGGAAATGGAGCACTTCCCTTATGATACCAGATTGCAACGCCTTGGTCTCTTCAGCCTTGAAAGACGGCGTTTAAGGGGTGACTTGATCGAAGTGTATAAAATCATGCATGGGATAGAAAAGGTGGATAGAGAAAAATTATTTTCTCTATCACACAATACTAGGACGAGGGGGCACTCCCTAAACCTCATAGGTAAGAAAGTGAGGACAAATAAAGGGAAATATTTCTTCACCCAGAGGGTCGTTAGTTTATGGAATTCACTTCCAGAAGAGGTCATGACTGCTGTCAGCCTTGATAGCTTCAAGGCAGGATTAGACAGATTCATGGATGCCAAATGTATTGGTGGTTATTGAAAACGAATTTCCATGTGCCGCCTCTATGTTGGTTGAGGCAGACAGGATTCCCTTGGGTACCATTTGTTGGGGGTCAGGGGAAAGAGAGGGTCTTGCATTCTCTTTCTTCTCAAGATCCCCAAGGACAATTGGTGGGCCACTGTGTGACACAGAATGCTGGACTCGATGGGCTTTGGCCTGATTCAGCATGGCTCTTCTTATGTTCTTATGTTCTACTAGGCCCCTGAAAAGTCATGTTTTTGTTCAGCATCTAAATGTCAACCTTTGAAGGAAACTGCATTCTTTCTGTGTCAGTATAGATCATTCTACAACTATAGCAGTTCTAAATGATGCAGCATTACTTTGAGCTATTATTAACTTATCCCTTTATTACTAGGCCTCTGAAAAGCAATTTAAATGGGCTTCAGTTGGGAGATTTGTGCCACGGAGGCAATATCATTCCTTTTATCAACTTGAAAAGGTAATACAATATACTCTGAGAAAATAATTTATCTTGTTTTAAACTACTTTGGGTTTATGTTATGGGGGGAAAAAAACTTCCTCTCTACCCTCTCCAGGATAGACTAAAGGTCTTCAAAACTGGACAACTCTTCTCATCTTCAGCAGACAACATAGTTGTCCAGCTGTAAAATATTTGGTGTATAATGCAAAAACTGAGAACCTTCTCAAATTCAGTAGGACAGTATGTAAGTAAACAGAAAGACCCTATTTAGTACCTTATGATTCTCATCATTGCACTTTAAAGAGACTCCTAAAATTTCTGCCAAATCTGCACAGTCTATAAACATGTAATTCAGAATTGATGAAAGAGAAGGCTTCTCTCAGTCTTCTCCTGTAGTGCAAGTTCTGTAAGACAAGGTTTCAGAGGGTCTGGATGCCAAAGCACTGGGAAACAATATGGTCCCTTTGCTTCAACGTGGGAGAGGGAGGGGTTGTTTTGTGAAGAATTTTATTGGAAGCTTTGAAGCAAACATTTAAACAGCCATATGAAACATCCTTTGTACAAATAAGCAAGACTTAACTTGGTAACAGATTCTGAATTAAGGGCTTCATCCGGGATCAGCTCAGTAGGCCATTATTGAGCAATAGAACATTCTTCTGCTGCATGAATCCCAGCGACCAGTTAGGTCCCACAGAGTGGGTCTTCTCCGGGTCCCATCAACCAACAATGTCGCTTGGCAGGACCCAGAGGAAGAGCCTTCTCTGTGGCGGCCCCGGCCCTCTGGAACCAACTCCCCCCAGAGATTAGAATTGCCCCCACCCTCCTTGCCTTTCGAAAGCTGCTTAAAACCCACCTCTGCCGCCAGGCATAGGGGAACTGAGATACTCTTTCCCCCTAGGCCTTTACAATTTTATGCATGGTAGGTCTGTATGTATGATTGGTTTTTATATACAGTAATGGGTTTTTAACTGTTTTTAATATTGGATTTTGTTATATACTGTTTTATTGCTGTTGTTAGCCGCCCCGAGTCTGCGGAGAGGGGCGGCATATAAATCCAATAAATAAATAAATAAATAAATAAATAAATGAATGAATGAATGAATGAATGAATAGTTCAACACTTGGAAACGTTGCACACCCAAAACCTATGTATCTTAACTATATTTAAGTGCATTTTAAATGTAAATACATTCATTCACATCAAATGTAATTTTGTTCTTCCTTTATATACTTCTTCGTCCTGCCCTGTTCACTTTGGAAGATGTAGCCTTTTATCTACCTCAAAATGCATGTATCTCTGTGGTGGATAAAGTACAGCACATGGGAAGCAAACGAGGCAGATCAACAAAGGGCTATCCTTATTGTCATGGAAAAGTCAGTCCGGTGGTTATGGTTGACCTTCGTCAGACTAGCTAATGCTTATCATCAATAACCATTTATTTCTGGCAACATAGAAATCCAATTAATAAATTAATTAAATCCAATTAATACATTTGAATGATGCTTTTTCACAAGGTTGTGTCCCAAATGGCTTACAACAAATAAGATGATTGAAAATAAATGCAACATAATTTTATATATACCGTATTCTTCGGAGTATAAGACACATCTTTTCCCTCCCTAAAAGAGGCTGATAATTTGGGTGGGTCTTATACTCTTAATGTAGCTTCTTATTCCCCAGCCCTAACTAGCTGATACTGCTCTGCCCAGCTCTTACCTTGCAGGCGCTTTCATTGTTTCTTTCTGTGAAAAATGTTTTCCAAGCCCTAAGTCTTTGCAAGGTTTTTTTTCCATTGCTTTAACTTGCTCTGAATAAGTTTCTTTTCAGCCCTAACCAGATGCTAACATGTTCCCAGCTCTTATCCGCTTGCAAGCTCTTTCATTGCTATCCTCTGCTGAGAATGTTTTCCAAGCCCTAAGTCTTTGCAGGTTTTTTTCCATTGCTCTACTTGCTCCAAATGTTTCTTTCCAGCCCTAACCAGGTGCGAACAATGTTCCCAGTTCTTACTGGCTTGCAAGCTCTTTCATCGTTACACTCTCCAAATAAAGTTTTTTTTAAAGCCCTAACCAGGGGAAAAAATAATGCATTGTAGCTGACCAGACTAAGGACGCTAGCCAGATGAATATAACTTTTCTCTATTTTCTCCCCAAAAGCTAAGGTGCAGCTTATAATCTGGTACATTTTATATTCCGAAAATTACAGATAACAACACTGTCAAAACATGAATGTAACTATTTGGAGCTAGCCTGATAATTAAATAATTAAGTGTGATATTAACCACATTAAAATATTTTAAAATTTATTTTAAGCATTCTTAAAATAATATATATAGTATTAGACACTTGTAAGATTTGAATTAGCAGCATAATGGGAAGGGAAAGGATACATATCTAGAATTAAGGCTGAGATAGGATTTTAGTCGCTAGTGATAAGTTCGTGTAAAGAGTGAGTCACAAAATTGATACAGGAGATACCAACTATTCCTTTTTTCCCCCTCAGCCTTTGTTACATGCATTGGATTTAAAAATAAGAAAGAACAATAGTTTGGTTTATATCATACCCTTCTTTCATTCAGCACCAATCCATTGCTTCAGGTCCCTAGCCTCACTACACTATCCTCAGGACTGGTTTTGACAGAGGCTTTCAGAGCTATAAATCAATTAATATCCCAAGTTTAGTAATTGGGTAAAACTGCCCAGTACTATGATTGTTTACATGGACAGAAAAGGCTAGAAACCAGTAGTTTACACGTGTCATAAAATATTCTGGGTACTCTGCATAAGTGGGATGAGTAATGAGAGGTGGGCTGTAAATCTGGCAAGAGATTAAAACTCAGCTCCTTGTTTTAATATAAAAAATGTATCTCCATTCCTATTTGTAGCTGAAAATTTGATCAATTCATACAAAATAATATGAATTGAATGTTAACTCATGAATAAAAATGCATATTATTCTATTCCTGGCTTTCTGTGTGAATAACTTTCAATATAACTGATCTTAAAATATAGAGTTCTAAGGTATAATTGTATTTCAGATGGTAACAATAAAAACATCAATATTATGATAGATATTTGCCATAATTCTTTTTAGGAATAAAACTGTATTCAGACTATGAATACCCCTAATTATTATCCTTTTTCTTTGCACAATATATGACATAGTGTAGTCTGTATATATCAGAACAATAGCTGCTTTAAAAACTGATTTCCATGTTGTTTTAAATTCTACTCTAGGTTTTTTTTTAAGCGAATCGATTAGAGATTTGAATATGATCTAGCATTGCCTTTAGTTTCCTTCAATTGCTTTTGGTGGTATTTATGAAGCCTGCTGGCATGATTGAAGGCCAAATCTGAGTTTCACATATGCATGTTTTAAAGCAAATTTAGTCTTTAAATATTGAAGAATGAATGATTTTTAATATATATATAGATATATGAATGAGATCTCCAACTCCAGGTGGTTAGTAGTAAAGCTGCAGGACATGTAGAAGTGGAAAGAGATGTAAAGAATAGTTAGCATGTCTGATGGGAAGTTTGAGCTTAGATTTTGACTTCCACAAGATTTTAACTGACTATCATGAATCTTTTAGTGTGGGAAAAATAATTTCCTACTGTAGCAGGTATGCTACAAAATAGGTTATTTATCCTTGTTCTCACTCAAGAGCTATATGTTTTGCGATTCAGAGTGAAAAAGCTAAGCTCAACATTACAAAGCTTATTCTTATCGCACAGAAAGACTGTGCAGATGTACTAGTTTTTCTTGTATTCTACAGATGTCAACAAAAACATAAAACAAACATAAGCCCAGTATGGTTGTGATTTATTAGACAAGTAGCTAAACAGTTATTACATAGAACACAAATCTACAGCTGAAGTTCCATTGTAGTTTAGGTATTAAAGTCTTAAAGAACATTTGAAGTCAGGACACCAGAGATTGCTATACACATTGGTAAATGTCGTATTAAAGCAGAAAGTCTAAAATATTTGAAATAATGAATTCCGTGGCATGCTATTATCAGTAAGAAAATACAATAAAAAATGTTGCAACTATATTTTAATGCAAACACAAGATCTGTATTAGTAATGTTGACCTTATTTCAATTTAATTATTAGTGTAAGGGACAATGGGACACCCCATAAATCCAATAATTGCATGCCGATAGAGTGCTTTGTGGAAGCGGGATTATAGTGCATCACAGACTCGCATCGGGGTACACGCATTTTGTGCACTGAGACTGGAAGTTTCTGGGAGGCATGATCTTGCACACCAGAGAGGCTGGAGAGAAGACCGCTCACTAGATCTTCCCAAGGTACGTGACCCAGTGCAGCAAAATAGGGGGAGCAATTTTAGGGAGCATAAAGTATTTCAATGGTCAGGGGAGCCCTTGGATGGTTTTAAACAGGTAGCTTGTTCCATCACTAGCCCCTCCACTGGTCTTCTACACCCTGAGATACCCTAAGTGCACTTAACCAACTGCACATTCTATTAGTAAATGTGTGAGCAAAAATAGGAAGTTTTCACATTAATCACTCCAAACTTGACTGTAAAAAATATGATTTCAGTAACCGAGTTGTCGAAGCATGGAACTAATTACTGGACTCCATAGTGTCATCCCCAAATCTTCAACACTTTACCCTTAGATTATCCATGGTTGACCTATCCAGATTCCTAAGAGGTCAGTAGTACAAGTGCACTAGAGTGCCTTCTGTCCCCTGTCCTATTGCTCTCCTATATCTCCTATACCTTTCTTCTATTCCTATATCTCTTCTTCTATTCTTTCATTGATATGTTCTATTACTATACCTTCTTTTCTATTATTTCTTAGATATTGTTCTGTCGGGCTCTCTGGTAGACGTCTCCCAAAAATTCACAGGTACAAATTTCAGACACACACGTTTGAAAATTCAAAACAATGTTCTTTATAATGAAAAGTCCCTTAAACTAAGCCCTCTTTTGGTATAGCAAAGAGCACTTGTCTCCAAACAAACTGGTAATTTGTACAAGTCCCTTATCAGTTCTGTGATACTTAGCTTGCAGCTGTGAGGTAATTCACAGTCCTTTCACAAAGTGAAACACACTTTGCTCTGGTTTAGTTTCAAAGCAGGGAAAAATCAGCACACAAAAGGTCAAAGTCAGTAAAGCAGTCACAAAACACAATGATCAGATAATCCTCCACAATGGCCAAACCCACAGGCTGCTATTTGTAGCAGCCTCACTAATTACCACAGCCCCACCCAACCACAGGTGGCCTCATTTTCTTTGATAATAATCTCTCAGTTGTTGTTGCCTTTGCATCGCTCTCCGCATGCGTGGCTGTATCATTAACTCTTGTTCTGAATCCAAGGAGGAGCTAGATAATTGATCTCCTTCTGAGCTGTCTGCCACACTCTCCTCCTCCCTGTCACTCGTGTCTTTTGGGTCAGAGGAGCCTTCATCAGCAGATTCCACGAGGGGGGGGGGGCAAAACAGGCCTGCAGCATGTGGATGTCTCCCCCACATCCACAGTCCTTGGGGCAGGAACTGGGCCAGAGCTAACCACAACAGATATATTTTACTATGAGTATCTCCTCTATAACCTTCATCATGTATTTTACTATGTATATATATATATACCCACTAAAACCCTTATTGTTTATTGGACAAAATAAATAAATAAAATAAAAATATATAAAATCCTTGAGTTATGAATGTAATTGGAAGGCTTTACATCATTTCTTTCACATGAAGCAAAGGTGACATTGGCAGTGATGATGATTGGGGGGGGGGGGAAATACCAGTATTATGGAATAGTTATTTCTGTTCTTTTTTTTTTCTCCCTTTTTCTACCTCATGGGGGAAAAAACCACTCAGAATACAGTGATTTGGAACTAACAAGAAGGGTGATTCCCCTCTCCCTCCATTTAGGAAAAAAAACAAATGTGAGAGAAATAAGCTGCTACTTAAGTAATAGAGGAGGCCATCAATAACAATGCTGTTCTGTCTGCTACTTCAGGAAATGAGATTATTATATATTTCTATCGTCTGCTGGATGAAAAAAACAATCATGTACATGTTCTGAACTGCGACAGGGTTTGCCAATTTGTGGTGGTGTTTTCTGCCAGGCAAATGATAGCTAAAATTGTCTCTGAGAAGATCAAAATATATTACCTGACAATGGATTAAACAGTGCAGTATATATGTCTGAAAGATGAGCAAAATCTCAACTAGGAAAAAAAAAGACCTTTAAAAAAAGACTTCTGAACAACAAAACAGCAGACAGCTACAAAGAGAAGGAAAAACTAACATTATATATAATTGTTTGATGCTTGGCTATATAGGTAACATTCTGTTATTCATTTACCTTGAATTGGGCACAGGTAGAATTATACTTATCTGCTATATGAATCAAACTTTAAAACCCCAATCCTATGCATCCTTATTTGGAAGTTATTTTTGAATTGATGTCTAAAGAAGGGCTCTAAATATTAAATACATTAAACCACTGGTTCCCAACGTGGGGCCCACAATCCACAGAGGGACAATTTGATTTTTAATGGGGCAATTGGAACCTTGTTTAAACCACGTCAATGGCCTTCTAGGTTTCCTCTGAGTGAGTAGGAGTTCACTTTTTGAATAATAAGAATTATATGTCACAGAGGGGGGTCATAAGGATGCTTAGGTGGGGCATAGCCAATAAAGGTTGGGAACTACTACATTAAACTAGCTTCCCGGGTTGATTGGGGAATTATAGCCATCTACTATTCTATACTGCGAGGAACAGAAAGGTTTAAAAGAAATAACTACAGTGATCCCCCGATCATTGCGAGGGTTCCGTTCCAGGACCCCCTGCAATGAGCGGGTTTTCGCGAAGTAGCGCTGCGGAAGTAAAAACACCATCTGCGCATGCGCGCCCTTTTTTTCATGGCCGCGCATGTGCAGATGGTGTTTTTTACTTCAGCACCTGGGAAGACCCCCGCCCAACAGCTGAGGAGCCGCCTGCCCGCCCGCCTGCCCGCCGCTTGTCCGGCCGCCGCTGGTGCCGCCGCCGCTTGTCCGGCCACCGCTCGTGCCGCCGCCGCTTGTGCCGCCGCTGCTGGTGCGGCTGCCGCTTGTCCGGCCACCGCTCGTGCCGCCGCCGCTTGTCCGGCCACCGCTCGTGCCGCCGCCACTCGTGCCGCCGCTGCTGGTGCGGCCGCCGCTTGTCCGGCCACCGCTCGTGCCGCCGCCGCTCATGCTGCCGCTGCTGGTGCGGCCGCCGCTTGTCCGGCCGCCGCCTGTCCGGCCGTCGCTCGTGCCGCCGCCGCTCGTGCCGCCGCCGCTTGTCCGGCCACCGCTCGTGCCGCCGCCGCTCGTGCCGCCGCTGCTGGTGCGGCCGCCGCTTCTCCGAGCGGATCCTGCCGTTTGGGGCACTCGGCGGGCAGGGGCATGAAGGGTCACCCGGGCTCCCGATCCTGCTGGGCGGCGGGGAGACTCGGCGGGGAGCGCGCGCGTCCGGGACCCAGAGCGCCCTTGTGGCCGCCCATTCATGCCGCTCCGTCGCTCGCCATGCTGGCTTCCCCTCAGGAGACGCGCCTGAGTGGCCTTTTTGCTGTTCCTCTCAAGAGTTCTTGCGGGGGAAAAGCCGCTAGCCAGCTTTCGGAGCTCCTCCGGCGTCACCCGGCTTCTGGTAGAAGCCTTCTCTCTTTTTTTTCTTGCGGCGAGCCCGAGCCGTTCCTCTCTCGACTGCAGCCGAGCTTCCCTCGGCCCCCTTTGGCCCCGTCGCCTCCTCCCTGCCTGCTTTTCCTCGCTAAGCGCATGAAAAAAAAGAGAGAAGGCTTCTGCCAGAAGCTGGGTGACGGCGGAGGAGCTCTGAAAGCCGGAGAAGAAGAGTCTCGCAGGCGGGGAGGAGGCGACGGGGCCAAAGGGGGCCAAGGGAAGTTCAGCTGCGGTCGAGAGAGGAACGGCTCGGACTCGCCGCAAGAAAAAAAAGAGAGAAGGCTTCTACCAGAAGCCGGGTGACGCCGGAGGAGCTCCGAAAGCCGGGTAGCGGCTTTTCCCCCGCAAGAACTCTTGAGAGGAACAGCAAAAAGGCCACTCAGGCGCGTCTCCTGAGGGGAAGCCAGCATGGCGAGCGACGGAGCGGCATGAATGGGCGGCCACAAGAGCCTGATGTTGGCGGAATTGGGGACTAGCGAGGAGCCGAAGAAACCCGCTGCCCACGAAAAGGGGAAACGCGGATGTTAGGCTCCTCGCTGCTGCTGGTGCGGCCGCCGCTTGTCCGCCCGCCCGCCGCCCGCCCGCCGCCCGCCCACGCCGTTGCTCGCGCCACTCAGCTGGGAAGCGGGGCTGGGGTTTCCCCGCCGCCCACGCAAAGGGGAAACCCCGGCAAGAGGGGGAAGACCCAGGGAAGCCGCCCAGCAGCTGATCTGCCCGGCAAACTTCACCATCTACGCATGCGTGGCCATAGAAAGAAAAGGGCGCGCATGCGCAGATGGTGTTGTTTACTTCCAGGTTGAAAAATCGCCATATAGCCGTTTCGCAATGATCTGGATCGCAATACCCGGGGATCACTGTATTCCATAATTCTGATCTACCCCCCCCCCAATTATCATAATTGCCAGTGTCATCCCAATCCAAGCCCAGTAACTTAAACTATATATTACATTGGCATTGTGGGAATGTGGCCCGTGTTTTTCTGTGTTTTTCAGGTCTACTTGGATGCCAAGATTTGAATTCTTTTGCACATAAATATTGTGCACTATGGTTGACCTACAATTTTTTGCAATGAAACTAGAGTGGTACCTCTACTTAAGAACTTAATTCGTTCCATGGCCAGGTTCTTTAGTAGAAACATAGGGATTGTGTAGGACAAGAGAGACCCTGGGAACTAATAGTATTTATGATTTCAATTATTTTGATATGGATATTGGATGTAACCTGATATCAACACCATCTCTGTATTTAACCACGTCATAATCATGTCTATGGAGATTCTCAATAATCCAGGTCATGGTTGTCTCGGAAGTGCTTTTTCAAAAGTAACTGGATTTTGTCTTTCCTTGAAGATACAGTGGTACCTCTACTTAAGAACTTAATTTGTTCCGTGACCAGGTTCTTAAGTAGAAAAGTTTGTAAGTAGAAGCAATTTTTCCCATAGGAATCAATGTAAAAGCAAACAATGTGTGCAAGCCCATTAGGAAAGAAATAAAAGCTTGGAATTTGGGTGGGAGAAGAAAGTGGAAGAAGAGGAGGAGGACAGTCACTGCCGAAGGAAGAAGGTGAAGTGAGGGGCGTAAAAAAAATCCAAAACTTTAAGGCTTAAAAAAAAAGAGCGACTCTGAGGCGGCAAGGAGCACGCGCCTCCAATACATCCGGCGCAAGACTGCCTCCTATACACTGCTTCCCATATACTGACTGCTGCTGCTGCTACCTGCTGCCTCTTCCTTCCCATGCTGAAGGGCTGCCCTCTTCTCTCGCTTGCTCGCTCGCTTTGTAGCTGGCATCTTTCCTTCGCTGTGGTGACTCCTCAGCTGCCTGGAGCAAAGGGAGCGTTTCTTTTCTCTGGGTGCTGACAGAGGTTTATTCCCTCTCCAAGCGCCCAGAGAAAGGAAAATGCTTCATTTGCTCTGGGCTGCTAAAGCCTCCTTAAGCACCACCAAAAGGCTCCTCTGACAGCCCAGATGGATGGAATTAAAGGGGGAATGGCAGGAAACTGGCCGGGCCTTCGGGCCTCTCTCAATTTTCCTGGGAAATTTTTCTTGGCTCAGGTTCTTAACTAGAAAATGTAGAGGCAAAAAAATCTTGAACACCCGGTTTTTATCTAGAAAAGTTCTTAAGTAGAGATACCACTGTACTTGTTATTCTGTTCCAACAGTGTAAGTATATAGCAAGAATGAAATTGAATGAGGCTGTCTTTTTCACTTGTTATGCTCAATGATGACAAGCAATTCATTTTTGTCCTCTGTTTCCAGCTATAAAATGTAGAACAATTGAATCAGTTAAAAATAAAAAATAGGAGGGGAAAAGTATCAATTCCAAGCACAGGTAATTTAATGCTATTAGTTTCCTTTATCTTTGCAAAACTGCTTTAAGGATTCAGTGGTTAATTTTATAGTACGGCAGAAAAGTCTCACCATCCTTGTGGCAATAAAGACTTATTTTCACTTTTAATCAATATAGTTTTACTTCAATCTACTTTCTCCATTAATGTCAGTGATAATTTACATCATGATACTATTCTTCTCCCGCATCTATTTAACTGCTAATGTTCTTCCACTTTTAACGCTTTAGTGACAATTAGGTTTTCTAGGTCAAACTCCATATACTAGAGAAGCTTGGATAAACTATTGACTTGTATCTGTGCTCATATCGCCTAGAAATCTATAGTTAAAAGCAGATGTCATTTCACACTCCCTTTGTCTTTTAATTCCATGTTACAGCAGAGTGCAAGATTTATCTAGCAACCAAGCGCATCTACACAATATGTTGTTTTAAGTGTTAGAAAGTGCACCCATAATAAAATGTGGAAGTTATTTCAGATACCATGTATTACAGGGATATTATATCAGGAATATAAACACAATATTCTCCTAATACTTTGAAATATATTTTTCATGTTTCTTCATATCATTGGAGCTTATAAGCATTGTAAAGCAAAATATGAGGATTATCAGCCTGTGTGTTCCTAAGCATGCTGCAAGCATGTGTGTATTTATGAATATTTGCACATACACGTATATATATTCACATGCATGCACAGTGAATAACTGTTGTGCTCTTCTCAGCCAATTTGCTAAATCTACTATTTATTGTCCCCAATTTGTAGTTCTATGTTCATATTCATTGACTAATGAAAGATCATGCAATTGGGCTCAGTCAATTGAATTTAGTACATTTCATTTAGGTTTTCTTTAACTTTCATTGCATTATGACTTGATTGTAAATTTACTTAAATTTACTTAAGTGTTGTTCATGACCTATAAAGCCCTTCATGGCACCAGACCAGAATATCTTCGGGACCGCCTCCTGCCACAAGAATCCCAGCGACCGGTTAGGTCCCACAGAGTCGGCCTTGTTCGGGTCCCATCGACTAAACAATGTTGTTTGGCGGGACCCAGGGGAAGAGCCTTCTCTGTGGGGGCTCCGACCCTCTGGAACCAGCTCCCCCCTGAGATTAGGATTGCCCCCACCCTCCCTGCCTTTCGTAAACTCCTTAAAACCCACCTCTGCTGTCAGGCATGGGGGAACTAAAACATCTCCCCCTTGCCCATGTTGTTTTGCCGTTTGATTGATTGACTGTGTGCCTGTTTTTTATATATATATTGGGACTGTTTTATGAATTTCCTAACTTAAATTGTAATTAGATTGGTGGGTTTGGATTTGTTACTATGTAGTGTTTTTTACTATTGTTGTGAGCCGCCCCGAGTTTGCGGAGAGGGGCGGCATATAAATCCAATACAAATCTAATCTAATCTAATGTAAATAGTTCCGTTCCTCTAAAAAAAAGGTTATGTGTTTTTTGTGATGTTTTTTGTGAGTTATATTTTCCCAAAGCATCATAAGATAGAGTGTTACCACTTCTGTAAATGGAGAGCAAACCCACCCAACAGTTTTTCTTTTCCTCTTCCTGCCTGCACTTCCCAACTCCTCTTCAAAAAGTTGGAAGGACCAACTCAAGATGTAAGGGCTGCTGGTGGGGGGAGGGGAGGAAAGCAATCAATGTAGGAAAGATGATAAATCAATACACACTTCCTCCATGATTTCGAATTGAATTTTGGAGTGTGTGGCACAGAAAATTACACAGGGGATCAAAATCCTCCTTGCTTTGCTCAGATTCATTAGATATCATTTATTTTGTTATTATTTATATCTTACCTGTATAATATATATAAATAATTCAAAGGAGCGAACGTAGCTAATACTCTTTTCTCTTTTCTATTTTCCCAACATGTGAGGTGTGGGGATCCCTATGAGGTGAGCTGGACTGAGAGAGAGTGACTGGTCCAAATTCACCCAGCTAGCTGTCAGCATAAGGTTCTATCCTGAATTCTAGCCTGGTGCCTTAATCCCTAGACCAGTGATTTTCAACCTTTTTTGAGCCGCAGCACATTTTTTACATTTACGAAACCCTGGGGCACATTGAGCTGGGGTGGGGCGGCTAAAAAAAGTTTGGACAAAAAAATTATCTCTCTCTCTTCCTCCCTTTCACTCTATTTCTCTCTCCCTCCCTCTTTCTCTCCCTTTCTCTTTCTTTCTCTCTCCATCCTTCTTTCTTTCTCTTCCTTCCTTCCGCTCTTTTTTGCTCTCTTTCTCTCTCCCTCCCTACCTCCCTCTATGTCTTTCTCTTTCTTTCCTTCCCTCCCTCTCTTTCTCTCTCTCTCTTGCTTTCTTTCTCTCTTTCTTGTTCTCCTTCCCTCCTTCTCTTTCTCTCTCTCTCTCTTGCTTTCTTTCTCTCTTTCTCTCTCTCTTGCTTTCTTTCTCCCTCTCTTGTTCTCTTTGTCTCTCTCTCACTCTTTCTCTCTCTTGCTTTCTTTCTCTCTTTCTTTCTCTCTCTCTTTTGCTATCTCTCTCTCTCTTGCTCTGTCTCTTGCTTTCTTTCTCTCTCTCTTGTTCTCTTTCTCTCTCTCTCTCTCTTTCTCTCTCTTTCTTTCTCTCTTTCTTTCTCTCTCTCTTCCTTTCTCTCTCTGAGCTTCGCGGCACACCTGACCATGTCTCGTGGCACACTAGTGTGTCGCGGCACACTGGTTGAAAATCACTGCCCTAGACCAACTGGCTCCATAGAATGTAAATATCTGCTGGAAAATATGCTTCTAAAATTGTGTTAGCTTTTTCTTCTAATTACAAAATCAATAATTGGTAGAAAGGAAAGTAAAATTTCCTAGACAAATATTGTGTTTTCTTTGCCTATTTTGCACACACATATCTTACAGTCGCCTCTATTTGCTACATGCTCACTAGAAGTATTTGTTCAAATATTATTTCCTCCAATAAAAGGTGCCAAATAGCAATGGTGGCCAAAGTGAGAGCATGATGCAAAATCTTACGCTGCTTCCTATTTTTGTATTGCTATTCGCTATTTTCTGTAGGACGTTTCCATCCCAACTCAGTTTACAGAATGCAAAGCCTTAGAAATACTTCTAGAGTTCCCTCAAGTGTTTTCACCATTGCAATTTCAAAATGCTAATTATACCGATTGGGCTGGCAAATAGTCCTTCTAACTATCCAAGAGGGGACTATAAAATCAGGCATCCAAATGCCCATCCTTACCCATATTGTGTGCCTTCTCTGCTCTTTATTTAAAAAGCTGGTCCATTTCTGTAAAAAAAAGACATTCTCCTTTTTGGTTAGTTGCTTGCTGTTATAGTGCCATACTTTAAAAATAAGGATTGAGGAGCTGGCTCAATGCAGAGATTCCTATCACTGAGAAGCTGGTAGCTACATCAAAATAATTTATTTTGGGATATCTCCAGAGCATCAACTAAATAAAAACTTAAATGTTTGGCTGTTGAGAATGAGACATCAACATCACATACAAGTAGAAGTGATAGGAACATATTAAAGCTTTATAGGTAAGTGACTTATGATAGCAAATGCATCCAAGCAATAACTTGGACACCATAGGGTATAAGGAAGTGATGAAGGCAAAAATGGCACATAACGGCAAGTATCCTTATTTTTTCGTATTTAAAATTGTGTCATCCCATACTCTTTTTGCTGTTTTTGACATAGACCTAAGTGTTCCCTAAAAGTTGCTATTTATTGGCAAAAAAACATTAAATATGCCTGTATTATAAGGCCATCTCTCTAACTGTGAAGAATCATCAATATCCACAATTTAAAAATCATATCTAAAACATAGTGCTAGTCTCAATGTACAATAAACAATTGCTATATATTAAAAATAAATTTAAATATCAAGTGTTGCTTTTAAATAAAACTTCTTTTAAATAAAATTTCTGTCTGGAGAAAAAGTTTAGTATTTCTTACACCAGTGTTTCCCAACCTTGGCAACTTGAAGATATTTGGACTTCAACTCCCAGAATTCCCTAGCCAGCATTCGCTGGCTAGGGAATTCTGGGAATTGAAGTCCAGATATCTTCAAGTTGCCAAGGTTGGGAAACACTGTCTTACACAAAACTTTTACTGCATCTCAAACTTCAGGGAAGCATCCTTTTATTACATCTATAACTGGATCATACATTAAGTAGCGTCAGCCAAAATGATTCAAAAGAGGGCACAGGTTTTCAGGTTTTCTAGAATAGGGCTCCCCAACCCCTGGGCCATGGCCCACTATCGGGCCATGGCCTATTTGGAACAGGGTGGTGCAGTCTGCATGAGCGATGGGCTGGCCTGTGTGCACACACATCTCAGCTTGTGAAATTTGAGCAGCACATGCAGAGCATATGTGCTGCATAACACTTCTAGTATGTAAGTTGAGCTGCATGCTTGTATCCTCTTCCTCCCTCAGCTAGGCCACCAAGCTACAAAGGTTGGGGACCGCTGGTTTAGAATTCTTAATTGTTGTGTCCCGGGAATCTCCAGGACCGTCTTGACTGGGGTGCGGCTCATGCGGGATAAATGGTGCATTCCTATTGGCTGTTGCACTAGACTGCTGGATATTTGAGAACAATGAGAGGCAGCTGATTAGCCCTTTATTCATGGCTAGACCAGTTTTGTTGCAGTCAGTATTGTTTTACCTGATAAAAGGATTTTATTTAGGATACAACTGGCTGACTTGTAATACACAATATTAATCAAGTAAGATGTTAGATAAAAACAGGATGAGGAAAAAATAAGAAGTCTAATAATTAGATCAGATACTCTATGTGCCTCAAGGTCTGTGCCAAAACATGGTTATGAAAAAAAGGAAGTTTCTTGGGTGAGAAGTGAAATACAGTGGTACCTCTACTTAAGAACTTTTCTAGATAAGAACTGGGTGTTCAAGATTTTTTTTGCCTCTTCTTAAAAACTATTTTCTACTTAAGAACCCGAGCGGAAAAAGTTTCCATGAAATTTGAGAGCGGCACGAAGGCCTGGCCAGTTTCCACCATTCCCCCTTTAATCCCAGCCATCTCGGGCTTTTCTGGGCTGCCAGAGGAGCCTTTCGGTGGTGCTTAAGGAGGCTTTGGCAGCCCAGAGTGAACAAAGCAGTCTCATTTCCCTGGGTGCTTGGAAAGGGAATAAACCACTTTGCTGTGGAGACTCCCTCACACTGCCTCCCATACACCTGGCGCGAGGTTGCCTCTCAGAGTGTCTCGGCATGGAAAGCCAAAAGGGGTTCCCCCCTCTCGCCCGCCTGGGTTTCTCTCTCTGGTGCAGTGTATGGGAGGCGCATGCTTCTTCTTGCCGCCTCAGAGTCCCTCTTTTTTTTTTAAGCCATAAAGTTTTGGATTTTTTTTATTCTCTCACCTCACTTTCTTCCTTCAGCAGCTACTGTCCTCCTCCTCTTCTTCCTCTTCCTCCTCCCACACAAATTCCGAGCTTTTATTTCTTTCCTAATGGGTTTGCATGCATTATTTGCTTTTACATTGATTCCTATGGAAAAAAATGCTTCTACTTACAAACTTTTCTACTTAAGAATCTGGTCACGGAACGAATTAAGTTCTTAAGTAGAAGTACCACTGTATCTTCAAGGAAAGACAAAGTCCATTTACGCTTGGAAAAAGCACTTCTGAGACAATCATGATCTGGATTATTGAGAATCTTCATAGACGTAGTTATGACATGGTTAAATACAGAGATGGTGTTGATATCAGGTTACATCCAATATCCAGATCAAAAGAATTGAAGTCATAAATACTATTAGTTTCCAGGATCTATCTTGTCCTACACAATCCCTATAAAGCAAAATAATAGCAAAAATAAACAAATATTACAGTGTTTATGAATATGCTATAGTTCCACAAAATTGAATAAAGGGAAAAAAATCATAAGATCTGCATGTAAGAATGGGAATGGAAACAATGTTGAGACATTTAAAACTTATTTTGTCAATTTATTATACAGGAAGGCAGAATAAGATATTGTCTGAAATATTAGCCTCAAGGTAAGAAATATGAAAAAGCTACAGAATAAAGCATCAGTGCAGAAAAAAAAAGCAATATGCCAAAATTAAATGAAATGAACCAAGTGCCATTATAAACATTCAGTGATTTTTGAAATATATAGCAGGGAGACCCAACTGGAAAAAAAATAGAAGCCAGAAAAACAAATGGAATAATATATATTTAAGTTTGAAAAGACTGGTACTGGAGAAGGATGGTGCAATTTGATAATCAAGTACCTTGTGCAACTTGGCTTTTGGTGTTCTATACAGTTTTTAATTTTTATGAGCACTTAATAGCCTAATTAAAAGGGATGATGGGGTAAACCAAACTGAGATTGCATATTATATGCTTCCCTATGCCTGAGGGAGGAGATATAAGCATGACTGCTAATAGTTTCTGCAAGATGCAGGCATCGAACTTTACAAAATAGTGCAATATGCTACCATATAAACATACTCTGGTTGCTTTTGAAAGTCCTAAATTCATTAGAGCAGAGTAATTTACATCTCATAGTTGAAGCAAGGAATTTTCTTGTCTAGAAATTTAAACACATACTACCCTGTTAGGTGTTACATAGAAAATTAAAGTGTAGCAGCACTATATCTTACTAAACATACTATAATATGGATTGGATCCAGAATTTGATGCCAACAAAGGATATTTAAGCCAGAACTTAATGAATAAGACAAAGATGCCTGTTTATAATGTTTCCATATTATAGGTAGTTAATACATTATTCTAAATAAAAAACAAATTAATTACAATACATCTTAGAATAATGTGCAACCAGGCTATTGATATCAACGATAACAATTTTAATGTTGATAATGAGACTGTGCACCAGTCAATTTGAATTAATAAAGAATTTTGTTCTGTTAGAAATTTATATGACCAGTGTTTCTAAATCACCCAATGGAGTGGAAACCTGCCATGAACATAAATTTCAAAATCCACAGAATTTTGCAACATGGCTTGCAATTCACACCCACCCACTCTCTCACACGCACACACACAAATATGCACTTAAAATTGCACAAAGCTCCACAATTTATAATGAAAAAGACTGTTTGCAAAAAAACTTGGGAATTTAGTACAATATGCATATATTAGCAGATACATGGAACTAGGGAGTGGGCTACTGCCCAGATTTTGGGGCGGGGGGGGGACTGAAAATGGAGCTCCACCCCAGAGCACCCAATTTGCATTGAAAGGTGTTGAAAGAAAATGCAGGGTGTTTTGCATAAGCCACGCCCATAGTGTGATACCGGTAGTAAAAATTTTGGTAGCCCTTCATTGCATGGAACTATTTGTGAATAGTTATTGCTTACTATTTTTATTCAAAAACATAAACTGGTACAATAATGAAGTCAAACTTAACTTGTGAACTATACAACTAAAAATTAGATAACAGTGAAACTGACAAAATCAGTCAATCCTAGTCTGTTATAAGAATAACTAAATCTTAATCCAAATCTTTTTCTCTTCATTTACTCTTTATGAGAAGCCTGTAGTTTGGCACAATAATGTTCCCATACGTGTTCTGATAAACTTATCTCATGCTCAAACATCTGAATAAATAGAATCTATTTTTGTTTCCCGCAAAATACTATTCTGTTTATATAATTGCACAACCAATGAAATAAGATTGGCCCTTTGCAATCTCACTAAGGTTTATTAGGAAGGTAGGCTGAGCCACTAAATACATATAAGCATACTATAATAGTAAAAGTATAAAAAAGTATATATGAGACAATTTTGTATACATGAGACGATTTTGAAATGGAACATTTTCCTTGGGTGGAAAAACATCTTTCCATAAAAGTTACTTTGTATTTATCCTCTTCATTATCGGCATACTAGAATACTGCTCAAAAAAGGAGAGAGGTAGTAGCAGGTGACAACAGGATGCTCAAATGAACTTTCTCTCACTATATTCTCTGTAATGAAATCTACACAAAGTTAAGACTTGTTTTAAAAGTCTTTTCTATCCCATCAGACACTATTCGCTTAAATACATACTGTCAGCATCACTGCATTTAGCCTAGTTCTTATTTCTAATTAAAATCAGATTATTATCCTGCTTTACATTCAGAATCATATCTTGCAATTAAGGCCATATAACGTCATATAAATAAACGCATATCACTTCTGTTTCTATTAAACACTGCCTTACTTCATTGAATGTTACCTCTGCCTGTAGATAACCGAACAATAGAAACATAGAAACATAGAAGTCTGATGGCAGAAAAAGACCTCATGATCCATCTAGTCTGCCCTTATACTATTTTCTGTATTTTATCTTAGGATGGATATATGCATCTACTACTCTTTCAGTAAAATAATATTTTCTCATGTTGCTTTTGATCTTTCCCCCAACCAACTTCAGATTGTGTCCCCTTGTTCTTGTGTTTACTTTCCTATTAAAAACACTTCCCTCCTGGACCTTATTTAACCCTTTAATATATTTAAATGTTTCAATCATGTCCCCCCTTTTCCTTCTCTCCTCCAGACTATACAGATTGAGTTCATTAAGTCTTTCCTGATACGTTTTATGCTTAAGACCTTCCACCATTCTTGTAGCCCGTCTTTGGACCCGTTCAATTTTGTCAATATCTTTTTGTAGGTGAGGTCTCCAGAACTGAACACAGTATTCCAAATGTGGTCTCACCAGCGCTCTATATAGCGGGCTCATAATCTCCCTCTTCCTGCTTGTTATACCTCTAGCTATGCAGCCAAGCGTCCTACTTGCCTTCCCTACCGCCTGACTGCACTGACTGCACAACATCTATTCAGCCTTACATAACTACTTAATAATACATGCCCACCTTTTAAAATGAATGTTTTCGTTGAAGTGTCCAAAGAACGTACGCTGAAAATAGAGGGGAATGAAAGTGAATTTAATAAAGGTTGCAATAATGAGCCACAAACTTTCTCCGTTCTAATTTAAGATTCTGTGGTGATGGTCTGATTTATAGCCTTCTTAATGACTCTGCGGTGCTGTTTAGCGTCTGGGAAGTGGAAAGCAAATCTAACTTTAAGTGTTTGGAAGTGGCTTCTGTTGCTGTTGCCAGAGAACGCATCCACACAAGTGCCGTTTCAGAGGTTTCCAAAAGAGAAATAAAACTCTCAGAAGTAAGATCTGCCAAGTCTCCAAATTTCAGTTTTTCCACATGCTGTGTTTTTAGCTGCGACATTGAGCCCTATGATGTGTGGAGAATATTTTAAATCTCCTGAAGGATTCACTCACAGCTATTTTTGCCCAATGCTTGTTCATCTGTCACAAAGTCCCTGAAACCCAGAAGCTTTTTCATGCTTATAATGTAACTTTCTTTTCTCTTTTTTGCGGAAGACAATGTTGCCAGGCTGCACCTGTGGGCATGAGTTTTTTCACTGCAGAGTTGGCCATGCCATGTCACAACAACGGCTTCCCAATTGTGTTTCTGTCAATTGGGAAGATTTGCCAATATGGGAAAAATGGGGGAAAAGTATCACTATAGAAAGCACAGTCCACCCACAAATTTGATTTGGTGCCATGATCAAGGCTCGATTACTGCAACGCTCTCTACATGGGGCTACCTTTGAAAAGTGTTCGGAAACTCCAGATTGTGCAGAACGCAGCCGCGAGAGCCATTGTGGGGCTTCCCAGATTCACCCACGTATCTACAACACTCCGTGGCCTGCATTGGCTGCCGATCAGTTTCCGGTCACAATTCAAAGTGTTGGTCATGACCTTTAAAGCCCTACATGGCATTGGACCAGAATACCTCTGGAACCGCCTGCTACCGCACGAATCCCAACGGCCGATAAGGTCCCACAGAGTTGGCCTTCTCCGGGTCCCGTCGACTAAACAATGTCATCTGGCGGGCCCCAGGGGAAGAGCCTTCTCTGTGGCGGCCCCGGCCCTCTGGAATCAACTCCCCCTGGAGATTAGAACTGCCCCCACACTCCTTGTCTTCCGTAAACTACTAAAGACCCACCTGTACCGCCAGGCTTATTATAATTTATGAGACACCTTTCCCCCAGGCTTATTATAATTTATGTTTGGTATGTATGTGCTGTTTGGTTTTTAATTATGGTACGGTTTTTAGGTTTTTTTTAATATTAGATTTGTGCCTGTATAATACTGTTTTTATCGTGTTGTGAGCCTCCCCGAGTCTTCGGAGAGGGGCAGCATACAAATCTAATAAATTATTATTATTATTATTATTATTATTATTATTATTATTATTATTATTATCATCATCATCATCATCATCATCATCATCAAACGCTTGTTTTAAGTTCTCAGTGGATTTTTCTAAATGCTCACAAATAAATCATCCTTCCACCTGGCTCCTATTGTTGCAGCCTATCACAGAGAATGTTTCTACTACTATTCTACATATAAATCATAGAAAATGAGATGGAAAGTATTAGTATCAATGGATAAAATATATTTGCTTGCAATTTGTTTTCCCCCTGTTTTGGAGGAGGGGTTTGATGCTGACTTTTCTTTTTACCATAGAATAATCCATAAAAATATTCAGGTTTGAATCTCTGGGGAAGGAGTGAGAAACATAGAAACATAGAAGATTGACAGCAGAAAAAGACCTCATGGTCCATCTAGTCTGCCCTTATACTATTTCCTGTATTTTATCTTAGGATGGTTATACAGTGATCCCTCGAGTTTCGCGATCTTGATCTTCGCGAAACGCTATATCGCGATTTTAAAAAAAAATTAATTAAAAAAAACCCCACTTCCGTGTTTGGCTTCGGGAGTCAGCTGGGAAGCGGCGCGGCTGTTTTAAAAGGTCGCAGCCGGCCTGGGGGGCTTCCCAGCACCCCCCCGAACCCCCAACCCGGGTTCGGGGGGGTGCTGGGAAGCCCCCCAGGCCGGCTGCGACCTTTTAAAACAGCCACGCCACTTCCCAGCTGAGTCCTGAAGCCAAACGCCAAAGGCGAACTTCCGCGTTTGGCTTCAGGACTCAGCTGGGAAGCGGCGCGGCTGTTTTAAAAGGTTGCAGCCAGCCTGGGGGGCTTCCCAGCACCCCCCCCGAACCCCCAACCTGGGTCTTCCCGGCCGCCCACGCAAAGGGGAAACCCAGGCTCCTTGCTGATGCCCGCCGCTCGCCCGCCCGCCAGCAAGAGGGGGAAGACCCAGGGAAGGTTCCTTCGGCCGCCCAGCAGCTGATCTGCTCGGTAGCGCAGCAGCAGCAAGGAGCCGAATCGGGGTTTCCCCTTTGCGTGGGCGGCGGGGAACGCAAACTCCACCATCTACGCATGCGCGGCCATAGAAAAAAAAGGGTGCGCATGCACAGATGGTGTTTTTACTTCCGCAACCCTACATCGCGAAAAATCGATTATCGCGAGGGGTCTTGGAACGGAACCCTCGCGATAATAGAGGGATCACTGTATGTTTATCCCAGGCATGTTTAAATTCAGTTACTGTGGATTTACCAACCACGTCTGCTGGAAGTTTGTTCCAAGCATCTACTACTCTTTCAGTAAAATAATATTTTATTACGTTGTTTCTGATCTTTCTTCCAACTAACCTCAGATGCTGCCCCTTTGTTCTTGTGTTCACTTTCCTATTAAAAACACTTCCCTCCTGAACCTTATTTAACCCTTTAACATATTTAAATGTTTCGATCATGGGCCCTCTTTTTCCTTCTGTCCTCCAGACTATTCAGATTGAGTTCATTAAGTCTTTCCTGATACGTTTTATGCTTAAGACCTTCCACCATTCTTGTAGCCCGTCTTTGGACTCGTTCAATTTTATCAATATCTTTTTGTAAGTGAGGTATCCAGAACTGAACACAATACAGTGATCCCCCGGTTATTGCGTCCCCAACCATTGCGAACAGGGTAATTTGCGATTTTTGAACCCGGAAGTCAAAACACCATCTGCGCATGCGTGCCCTTTTTTTCTATGGGCACGCATGCGTAGATGGCTGCCAGGCAGATCAGCTGCTGGGCGGCTTCCCTGGGTCGTCCCCCTCTTGCTGGCGGGAGGGCGAAGCCCCCCCCAGCACCCGCTCGCCCGCCCTTCGCCC
Organism: Erythrolamprus reginae; assembly: GCF_031021105.1. Classification (NCBI taxonomy): domain Eukaryota; kingdom Metazoa; phylum Chordata; class Lepidosauria; order Squamata; family Dipsadidae; genus Erythrolamprus; species Erythrolamprus reginae. The sequence continues at coordinate 213,569,140 of NC_091952.1, read as the reverse complement.
TTCGCCCGGGAAGTTCGCCAGGAGTCAGCGGAGAACGGCGCTCCCGTTTTAAAACGGCCGGCTCCGATCGTTTTAAAGCAGGCGCGCCGTTCTCCGCTGACTCCTGGCGAACTTCCCCGCTTTAGGAGTCAGCGGAGAACGGCGCGCCTGCTTTAAAACGATCGGAGCTTTCCAATGAGTCCCGAAGACAAACGTCAAACTTCCGCGTTTGTCTTCGGGACTCATTGGAAAGCCGCGCGGGTGTTTTAAAACGTCGCCGCCGACATGGGGGGCTTGCTAGCACCCCCCAAACCCAGGTTGGGGGTTCAGGGGGGTGCTAGCGAGCCCCCCATGTCGGCGGCAACGTTTTAAAACACCCGCGCCGCCCCCAATCTTCGGCTCCTCGCTAGCGCTGCGGAAGTTAAAAACACCATCTGTACATGCGCAGATGGTGTTTTTACTTCCGCAGCGCTACTTCGCGAAAACCCGCTCGTTGCGGGGGGTCCTGGAACGGAACCCTCGCAATGAGCGGGGGATCACTGTATTCCAAATGTGGTCTCACCAGTGCTCTATACGGTGGGATCACAGTCTCCCTCTTCCTCTTGTTATACCTCTAGCTATGCAGCCAAGCATTCTACTTGCTTTCCCTACTGCTTGACCGCACTGTTCACCCATTTTGAGACTGTCATATATCACTACCTCTAAATCCTTTTCTTCTGAAGTTTTTGCTAACACAGAACTGCCAATACAATACTCCGATTGAGGATTCTTTTTCCCCAAGTGCATTATTTTACATTTGGAAACATTAAACTGCAGTTTCCATTGCTTTGACCACTTATTTAGTAAAGCTAAATCATTTGCCATATTACAGATGCCTCCAGAAATATCAACCCTATTGCACACTTTAGAGCCATCGGCAAATAGGCAAACCTTCCCTTCCAAACCTTTCCCCATGTCACTCACAAACATATTAAAAAGAATAGGATCCAGAACAGACCCTTGTGGCAAACCACTTGTAACCAATTTCTGCTCAGAATACTCACCATTAACAACAACCCTCTGATATCTACGCTTCAGCCAGCTGCAAATCCAGCTGAGTTAACTGATGGTTCTATATGTGCTCAGCTATCGTATTAGCTAATATGAACTAAACAGTAATGGACTGTACTGTGTATTAAGTACAAGTCCATATATGAATGACAATAGTGTGAAAGTGTCAAGCACTCTGTGATCGATGAGGACAATAGAGGCAAAGCATTAATTTGACCAGGCCTACGGTGCATGGATATGATTTATAATTCCCACAATACCATATTCAAGCACTCCAAAACATTTTAATTAATGTAACCATTACATTTAATTCCATTACATCTTTCCTAAGAATGAAGAAGTTTCCATTTTGAGACCTTTCTGTGAAACTAAAAAGAAGACAAATCAATCATCACTTCAGCTTGATTCCATGTAATACCTGGGTCTTGGTCAATAATATAATATAAATCACAGCAAATCTGCACAGCAAATCTGCCCAATCACCAGCATAGACAATTAATTGGCTTTTCACTGCAGAAATAGATGATGTCATCTCTATCTATACCCAGCCCATTGCAAATGCACTGGCTCTACATATTTTTAAAAGTGCTGCTTCAAAATTGCTGGTTTTTTTCTTGCTGTTTCTTAAGTTATTCTGAATAGTTGTTTACAATATGAGTAACAGCCCCAACTTTGATATCTAAATCACCTGTCATCTCCCACTCTTACAGCAACTGATTACTGCCCTGGACACCATTTTGTCCTGCAATGTTGGGTCACTATATTCTCTACTGATTAGCAGGTCAATGTTTCATATCAACTTTTTCAGCAGTGGGGTCTCCATGCAACCGCTATACAGATAGTGTGGGAGAAATAGCCACCATTCCATTTCATATTGTCTCATGTACTTCCTGCACATTTCAGTTGAGTCTAACAAGCTTCAGGGCAACATACAATCAGATTATGGCCTTATAAATTGCCACTTCTTGTATACAATTTAAAATAAAACTTTTGTTTTGCCCTCTGAGTGCTCATAAAGAAGTTTTATAGCACCTTCAACTACAGTTTATTGTATATTGCTGGTGAATTATAAGTGGATTGGGTATAAACCTTTCTCCTAAACCATCGCATAGAGAGAATGTTAGATTTAGAAGTGTTTTTCGCTGAAAAAAATTCCTACCCTTATTAAAAGCAAGATTTATTTATAGGTGGCAAAAAATCTGGGCAATCTCGAGATGTCATGAAAGAGATTATCTATTTGAGCATCAGGTGTTGCAAATGGATGAGCTCTGGATAAGAGAAAACAACAGAGAGTGGAAATTTGGCATGTGTAACAATTACTGAAGCAGGTTTTATAACAAAAATTTATTTGCAAAAAAATCTATTATAAAGACAGGCAAAGGCTATCATAAATTAGCTACATTCCACATGGGGAAGAGTCAGATACTATATTTTCTGTGCCTGTATACCTGGGAAAAAACAGAAGAGTAGCAAGGTCATTGGTAAAGAGCAGGCAGAGTGATAGTCTATACAGGTACAAGTAAATCATTACATCTCTCTCACTCTCTCTACCCCACTGCCCCCCTTATAAATCATGGCGCTGAAGAATTGAGACCACTGAACCTTCATTTCCAGCATCGGATTGAGAGAAGTTGCCATATGTCATGCACATACCATGACATTTTCCAAAAGGATGGAAGGGAAATACAGGATCCGTGCAGCTTCCGCCTGACTAGAAAATAGACATTAGGGACATTTGCAGCTGAAATCAGTAATGGGTTGCAAATCCCATCACTACTGTTTTGTGTGTGTGCTCATGCGCATATGCAATACTTTTGCGTGAAAGCATCCTGGGCGGGTGGGTGGAGCTTCCCACTGCTGCTGCTACCAGTTCATGGATTTAGGCCATACCAGTAGCAACCCACCGCTGGCTGAAATCCAGTATAAGTAGTCCGTGTCACGGAATGTAAAAGTCCGTTTGAACTTCAAACCGCGGAGGCAATGGAATTCAGAGTTCCAAGCATGTTATTCAAAAACAAGCTTTCTTTTATTATGAAAAGTAAAAATAAACATTGTCTGGGTAGACAAAAGAACAAAACCTGACATCATGGAGTCTTAAAGGCAGAGAACAACAACGGAGCAAGAAGGTGGAAATGACAAGGCAGGATATTACATAAAATATAGGAGGAGATTATGACAAGGCACACATGTTAACTCTTTAATTACTGAATGTCTCTGAGGCTGGCAATATTCAGCGTGACAATTGGGACAATTTGGAATTTCTACTGTTAAACTGTTATTAAGTGAATCTGGCTTCCTTCATTGGCTTTTCTTGTTGGAAGCCAGCTGGAAAGGTTACAAATGGGGCCCACATGACTCTGGGATACTGCAACTGTTGTAAATACATCTGGTTGGCAAGTGCCCAAATTATGTTCACATAATTGTGGGGATACTGTGATAGTTACTGTATAAGAATGAGACCTGCTTGTAAGTCACTTTTTGCAGTACCATTGTAAAATTGAATGATCACTAGTGATGGGCGAACCCAACGGTGTTCGGGTTTGGCATGTTCAGACGATCTTTATGCAAAATTCGGCCGAACCCGAATGGGGAATCCCACCAAGAGATTCCAGGGGCGGAGCTTTGACGTCACGTATACCGGCAGGTTGCTAAGGACGCCAAGGTGATCACTTCCTAGATTCCATGGAATCCAGGAAGTGATCACCTTGGCGTCCTTAGCAACCTGCCGGTGACATCAAGGCTCCGCCCCCGGAATCTCTTCGTGGGAGGGATTCCCCAGCTCCTTCAAAGGGAGGTCTTCACGTAAAAATAAACATTGTTATTTTTACAAAAAAGGACGCCACAGCGGCGCTGCAAGCAAAGGGTGCCTCTTTCATGTAATAATAATTGATCATAAATGATCATTGGTCACTGAATGAACTGTTGTAAATCAAGGACTATATATATATGCATATGAATATACAATACAAAGTTAAATAGCCTGAGTTTCTGAAAAGAAATAATTCTTTGCACAATGCCATACTAGACTTTGAAATTCATTAGCACAAGATCTGGTTCACATTTCATTACAATAACCTTTTTGGCTTATGATTTTTTTAAACAATTGCAATTGGCTGGGATTTAACAACATACAAGTCAATAACATAAATAGCACATAGTACCCATGTTTCCCTGAAAATAAGGGCCTGTCTTATATTTTACTGAACCCTGAAATAATCGCTTGGCTGTATTTATTAATTGGATTTGTATGCCGCCCCTCTACGAATGTATTACCATGCATTCAAAAGCCCGATTGGCCTTATTATCAGGGGATGTCTTATTTTGGGGAAAACAGAGTAGAATATCTTGGTTAATCCAATATGCTTAAACAAAGCTGAACAAATAATTTTATGGGAGAATTTATACAGTAAAAATTGCAGTAGTGGTCACCAACATGAATGCCTTTAAAGCATTTAGGCAAATTTATGGAAGATAAGACTACTCACAAAAATTAGTACAGTTGAGAGTATAAACTATAATGTGATTTAATTTCTCACTATCTAATAATACATATGATGCTTTTATTAGCAGACAGGAACCTTTAAATTTCCTCTTAGGAGCACAACTGAATGTTTTAAATTGAGTAAAATTATCATTATATATTTTTTCCATATACTATGGTCAGTGATGGGCTACCAAATTTTTTACTACCACACTGTGGGCATGGCTTATGCATTTTATTTCAAAACATCTTTCAGTGCAAATTGGGTGCTTTGGGGAGGAGCTCCAAATTTTGCTACCGGAACTGCATTCCTGACCTTTCCCATAGGAGCCCATCACTGATTATGGTATATGTAATGATAACCTAATACCTAGAATAATAATGAGAGACAATGTTTATGTGCCTTTATTTTCATAAAGTTTGTAAAATAGGAGTTGTAATTATGGAATATATCAAGTTCAAATTTTTAGATGACCTACTTCTTTCCACTAATTGTTTTTTCTGTGTTATGCCCCATTTTTTTCCTTTATATAGCTTATCTATCATAAGACAACTTTCTAGAAAATAAAATATAAGATAACAATGACTCACAAAGCATGTGTCTCCCTCACCTTTTAGTTTTTGGGAGGTTTCTACATACTGTAGTTACATGAAAAGCCAAAGAGATACTAAGGGAAAAAAATTATACTGTGATACCTGGAGCTAACCATTATAGCTGGTAGAGCATGTTTTTAATAGTATTTTAGCTCGCTGTGGCTTATTTTTAATCTTTAAATAGATTATGACTGAATGCCATGAATGAGCCAAGTCAGTGCAATTTCCTTCTCATTAGATGAGTTTACAATTGCACTATTTGCCTTCCACATAAATGTTGTACATGCAGAAAGAAGTAACAGACTTTACTTTTCTGGAGAGTGGAAAAGAGTTAAAACAATGGATAACTTGATACCTTAGTTCAAATGATAGCTGGATTATGGCTATGTTATGCTGATTTAAATTAAATCTGGATGAATAGAGAGTAAGAATGGAGTATCAGTCTACAAATTGGAAGCCGTTTTTTTCTAGTTCCATCTTAGGCACAAAGTCAGTTTGGTGACCCTGTATCCCTCCCTCTCAGCTCTAGGAAAGAGGCAATGGAAAGTTGGTTCCAAAATCTTGCCAAGACAATGGCAGGGACTAGTCCAGGCAATCTCCAGGAGTCAAGACTGACTCAAAGAAACATTAAAAAGTGAGGAACATAGAGTCGTGTTTAAGACCAGGAAAAACACACACAAGTGACTTAGAATCAGGGGTGGGCTACTGCCCGGACAGGGGGGCACGCAGTGGGGTAGCAAAAATGGAGCTCCACCCAAAGCACCCAATTTGCACTGAAATTGCAAAGAAAATGAGGGTGTCCTGCATAAGCCACGCCCACAGTGTGGTAGTAAAAGTTTTAGTAGCCCTTCACAGCTTAAAATGATTGATATATGATCTTGTTTAGAATAAATACATTCTACTTCATGTTCTACATATTCCAGTATAAGAGATCATTGAGAATATTTTGACTGAGTCTGCTATAATCTTACAGATCTCACATGATTTGTTAGAGATCAGAAAGAAATCAATGTAGCATTTGTTTCCTGTATTTAATGTTCATTTCAGTAGATATATTAAAGTTAATTTGCTTTTAATTATAGTCAATTTATTTTCCAACACAATTGAATGGCACTGTGCTTTGATTTTTAAGAATATTAAACAATTTATTGTTGGCAATGAAATCTTAGAAGTAGGAAGAAAGGCTAGAAATATTTTTTTATTACTTTGTCCAGAATGTTTGTATGTAGCTATGAAATATGAATTAACATGGATCTTTGAAGTTTTCTGGGCTCCCTATGAAGTTGACAACACACCACTGTTGCATTCAAATCTATCATCAATCAACAGAAAAGAAGCAGGAGATAATTAAAAAAAAGTCTTGTGAGAAGCAATGAATTGGGAGGCCATAGAAATTGATTGATGAAATCCATAAACTAACCAACCAGAAAACAAATAAGCAATTGTTTTGGCTTGGAGTTATATAAGCGGCACTGGAAGAAAGCTGTGTAGTGTGAGCATTGTATGGTTGTGTTGCTGGCCTTCTTTGTGTTGGCTTTTGTCTTAGAGAAAGCAAGTGGGAACCCAGATTCCCAAGAATGCATGATGCTTTCTCTACATTTGTCCTGGTGGAAAAGGCAAACTATTGGACAAGCCTAAGGAGGAGTTAGTTCAGGGGTCAAGGACTGCTTTTGTATAGAAAGGGTAAAAGGGGAGAAAGTTTTAAGAAGGGGCTTTGATGGGGGAAGGGATCTTACTGGAAAGGATGATGAGCTTGGTGAGCCAGATGTGTTGTTTATTTTCTTAGCTTATAGGGTGCTGCAATCACTATATTCCCTGCAGTGCGCCTATTCTAACTGTAAATCTAATTTAAAACCATAACTTTAATTACAATAATGAAGTATTAATCATATGATACATATAAAATACCACTTCTAGATTATCTGAAACCATAATATCATCAGGCACCAAAACTACAATAGGACTGCACAAAAGCTGCAATAGGAACATTATCATAGCTCCTCCCCCATGGGTTGGTGTAAAGGCTTTTCCTAAATTGCAATAGCATTAAGAAAATTCAAATTTCTGAAGGAATTTTGCCACCCGGGGGCGATGATATGGATGGTAAAAGTCTGTCTCAATGCCATTGCCACAGAAAAGAGACATGGTGGAATAATTGAAAGTAGATAGTCCAAAGATACCTCAGATATTGCTCTAAGGTCACATTTCCCATTGGTTCCCACTGTTTGGATAAATAGCCCACTGACTAGATGCATGAATGAGCTCTGTGGCGGCCCCGGCCCTCTGGAACCAACACCCCTGTTGTATCCTGTAATGGCTACCTTGTATCTCTGTAAATAGTTTGTTCCTTGCTAAAGCGCTGTCTGAGCTGGAAATCAGGAAGTCGCTCCTGATTGGCTCAGACGCGCTCTGCTCTTGCTTTGGCGGGAACCGCAAATGTATAAAAGAAGCGGTTTCTCCCAAGCAGAGCAGACGGTACTCGCTGAAAGTCACTTACCTATGCTGAGCTGAATAAAAGTACCGTTCTAATCAACCCTGCCTCTGGGTTCACTTCACTGGCGACGATGGACGAAAGAAACTACACGTGCAACATGAGCAATCTCCAAATCGGCCGGGCTCCTGAATTCTTCGACCCAGAAAAGACTTCCTGGGACGACTACCTAGCCAGCTTCGAAATCTTTCTCGAGGCAGTTGGAATACGGGACGCCGACGCCGATCGAAGACGGGCCATTTTTCTAAATTACTGCGGTCCAGAAATCCGCGCCCTCGCCCAGACTCTCATCGACCCGCTACCGGCAAGATCCGTCGCTTGGGACGTCCTACAAGACAAGCTCGCGAGCCACTTCAGGCCAACAAAACCAGCCATGGTTTTCCGGCACCAGTTTTCGAGAATGGCTCAGCGCGAAGCGGAATCAATCAACCAATTTGCAACGCGACTTCGAACGGTGCTTGCGAAATGCAAGTTTGACAACCCGGAAGCTCGCCTCACCGATGCCTTAGTTTTTGGCATGAGAAATGCCGCGGTCAGGAATAAACTCCTCACCGAAGATGAACCGACCCTACAAACAGTGATTAAGCTAGCGCAAACCGCAAAGGTCGCAGACGCCGCTGCTAAAGAGCTGATAGATCACGAAAAGAAAGAAGTCATCGCTAAGATAGACTCCACATTCTCCCGCGCCGAGGACCCAGATGACCGCAGCCCACCAGTTCGCAACGAGGACAGCTGTTTCCTGCTGCAAGACCAGCCGAGACAACACAGACTTCCTCACCCCGCCACCCCCTGCGCCGGCTGCCGAGGAAACCATCAGCGCCAACGTTGCCCCTTCCGGGACGCCATATGCCGCCGCTGCAACCGACGGGGCCACATCACCGAAGCCTGCAGAGCATCTGCACCAGAGGAAACCTTCTCCACACCGCGCCACCAACGACCCCAGAATCAAACACCTCAACCGCGAGAAAACCGACCTTTTCGTTTTTCGAGCCGAAAGAACTACTCAGCCGCTAACCGCGACTACTCAAGAGGTAACACTCAATTTTCCGTGAATACCACGGCAACAGAAAATGGGGGCAAGATTGTTATTTCTTTACTTTTAAATAACAAGCCATGTTCTATGGAACTTGACACGGGGTCTAAATACACCATTATGCCATGGGAAAAGCTTAAACTGTACATGCCTAGCCTGTCTAAATCTGAGCTACTGCAAACCTCGTTGGTAATTAGAGATTTTCAAGGGAGGATAATCTCTGTTCTGGGCAAAGTGAATGTACCTATCGTATTTAAGAATGTTAAATGTACCCTACCCATGATTGTTGTTACAGGGGCTAAACACTCTCTCCTGGGGTTGGCTTGGATGGAACCTTTGGGAATTGAAATTTCTGGTATTTGCAATGTTAACTGTGATAGCATGCCTAACTTTTTACAAGAGTTCCCTGAGGTGTTTAGCCCCACCTTGGGGTCGTATAAAGGGCCCCCTATCTCGTTTTCCATTGATCCCAAGGTCCCACCTGTCCGGCTCAAACCTCGCAGGGTACCCCTTCCGCTACTCCCCAAACTTGACCTGCAGCTGGATAAGCTCATAAGCCAGGGCCTTTTAGTTCCTGTGGAGCAGGGACCATGGGAAACACCCATAGTCACCCCTCTGAAACCGGATGGCTCCTTAAGAGTTTGCGCTGACTATAAATCTACGCTAAATAAGGCCCTACAACACCACCCTTACCCCATTCCAGTGGTACAACAACTCCTGCACTCCCTGGGGGAAGGGAAAAGATTTGCAAAGATCGACCTCGCCCAGGCTTATCAGCAACTGCCGGTCGATGAAGCGACAGCAAACGCGCAAACGATTGTGACCCACAGGGGTGCCTTTAAATGTACCAGATTACAGTTTGGAGTAAGCATAGCCCCAGGGATATTCCAAAGCATAATGGAAAGATTGTTATCAGGGATTAAAGGGGCCATTCCATATTTTGATGACATCTTAATTGCAGGGGAAAACCAAGAACAGCTCAACAAAAGGATTAGGGAAGTACTCCAGAGACTTCAAGACAAAGGGTTGAGAATTAAGCCTGATAAATGCGTTTGGGGAACGAACAGTGTAGAATTCCTGGGGTACAAAATCGACAGAGAAGGTATCCACCCCACCACTGAGAAACTGAGAGCTATTAGAGAAGCCCCGGAGCCACAAAATAAGACTGAATTGCAAGCTTTTTTAGGCCTTCTTAACTTTTACTCCGTTTTTTTAAAACAGAAGGCAACAGCAGCAGAGCCTCTACACCGTTTGCTACAGAAAGAAACCCCTTGGACATGGGGGAGAACTGAACACGAAGCCTTTGTACAAATAAAACAATTATTGACCTCTAAAAGTGTGGTAGTCCAGTATAGTACTTCGTTACCTATCAGGCTTACGTGCGACGCCTCCCCGTACGGCGTGGGAAGAGTCTTGGCTCACGTTTTGCCTAACAAAACAGAGGCCCCAATTGCTTTCTTTTCCAGAACGATGACCAATACCGAAAGGAACTATAGCCAGCTAGATAAGGAGGCTCTAGCTCTAGTGGCAGGAGTAAAAAAGTTTCATAATTACCTTTTTGGGAGGAGTTTTGAATTGGTTACCGACCACAAGCCCCTATTAGGCCTCTTAGCCCCCAACAAGCCTACTCCTCCATTTATGTCCCCAAGATTAATTAGATGGGCCCTTTTCCTCTCAGGATACCAGTACGAGCTCATCCATAAAGGGGGTAAAACCATCAACCACGCAGATGGCCTCAGTAGGTGCCCCATGGCAGAGTTAGTGGAGGACCCTGCCCCTTCTGCGGATGTCTTAATGATAGAGCTCGAAGACAACCCACTAACTACTGCAAAGGAAGTGGCTGCACATACGCAGCAAGATCCAATCCTAAAACAGGTGGTTAACTGTGTGCTAAAAGGATGGCAATGTGATTCTGTGAAACCTGAATTGTGTGACTTCAAAACCAAAAGACTTGAATTGTCATATGTAAAAGGTTGTCTATTGTGGGGGGATAGAGTGATCATTCCTAAAAGCTTAAGGGAAAAGGTACTTGAAATGTTACATGTGGGCCATCCTGGGATTGTCAGGATGAAAGGCCTAGCTAGAGGGCATTTATGGTGGCCAGGTTTGGATGCTAATATTGAAAATTGGGTAGCCAAATGTGACCCATGCCAAGAATCACGGCCTAACCCCCCCAAAACAACTCCAGCAGAGTGGGAGCAACCTGCAGGGCCTTGGTCACGGGTCCATATTGATTTTGCAGGGCCAGTGGGGTCACAATATTTCCTGATAGTGGTTGATGCATTTTCCAAATGGGTGGAAATCATAGCAATGAACAACATAACCACAAGTGCCACCATCAAGGTTTTGCGCAGACTGTTCGCTACCCATGGTTGCCCCGATAGCCTAGTGTCTGACAATGGGCCTCAATTAACGGCCAGGCAGTTTGAATTATTTTTAGATAACCTAGGGGTCAGACATGCACTCATCTCACCTTACTCGCCCTGGGCTAATGGGTTGGCGGAATGTTATGTTCGCGTGGCTAAGGAAGCATTACGCAGGTCAGGCCCAGGAGATGTACAACAGAATTTGGACCAGTTCTTGCTAACCCAGCACATTACCCCAAAATCACACACGCACGTGAGTCCTGCTGAGTTACTAATGGGAAGGAAATTAAGGTCCCCACTAGATAGGTTACACCCAAGGTTTTGTACTAATGACCCAATATATGTAAACCCGGAAAGACAAATGTATTTGGGACAAAATGTATTTGTAAAAATTTTTGATGGAGGTGTAAACTGGATGAAAGGAATTATTGTTAAACAGACTGGTCCAAAAACATATTTGGTGAAACTGGAGGATGGTCGAATGTGGAAACGGCACATTGATCACATTCGGAAACGCATGGGAAACCCCCTGGAGCAAACCGCTGACAAAAACTCTCCCATTCCAGCAGACTGTAACTTGCAACCCGATTTACTAGACATTCAAATGGACTTATCGGGTCAGGGGGAGTCCTCCAGCGACGCCGAACCATCGTCCTCCTCCGAAGCCATCATCGTGCCGGCCAGGCCGAATCAACAGGCCGGAGCCCCAACTAGGCCCCAGCCGAGCCGGGGGAACAACAGCGAGCCAACCTCCACCGCCGATAGCGAGGACGCAACTGAACTGCGCAGGTCGGAGCGAGCCTCACGGCGACCCAACAGATTGGACGACTTCGTCACATGGCTTTCATGATGGATGCATCCAACTAAGGGGGGAGGGGTGTTGTATCCTGTAATGGCTACCTTGTATCTCTGTAAATAGTTTGTTCCTTGCTAAAGCGCTGTCTGAGCTGGAAATCAGGAAGTCGCTCCTGATTGGCTCAGACGCGCTCTGCTCTTGCTTTGGCGGGAACCACAAATGTATAAAAGAAGCGGTTTCTCCCAAGCAGAGCAGACGGTACTCGCTGAAAGTCACTTACCTATGCTGAGCTGAATAAAAGTACCGTTCTAATCAACCCTGCCTCTGGGTTCACTTCAACCCCCCAGATATCAGAGTTGCCCCACCCTCCTTGCCTTTCGTAAGCTCCTTAAAACCCACCTCTGTCGTCAGGCATGGAGGAATTGAGATATTCCCTTCCCCTAGGCTTATAAAAAAATTATGCATGGTATGTCTGTATGTATGATTGGTCTCTTAAATTGGGGTTTCTTTTTAAAATTAACTTAAATATCAGATTTGTTTATACTGTTTTATTACTGTTGTTAGCCGCCCCAAGTCTGCGGAGAGGGACGGCATACAAATTTGATAAGTAAGTAAGTAAGTAAGTAAGTAAGTAAGTAAGTAAGTAAGTAAGTAAGTAAGTAAGTAAGTAAAATAAATAGATAGATAGATAGATAGATAGATAGATTGATAGATAGATAGATAGATAGATAGATAGATAGATAGATAGATAGATAGATAGATAGATAAATAAATAAATAAATGGTTCATTGATTAAGGCACTTGGATGGGATTATGTACCCCGATCCATAAATCATGGTTATGAACCACAATAGCTACATTTTCACAAAGCATGAAAGCAAAACCAAACAACTAATTTACTGAGATTATAGCGTCACAGAATGTAGTTTCCTTGTATACTTATGGGTTAAATGCAGAAAAGGAACTCTGGCTAACAGAAAAAGTTTTTTGACTTCACCCTTGCCTTAAAGGGAAAAAACACAAATGAAAAGATGCAAAGCATATTTTGTCTCCTGTCTATCTGCTTCTCCCAAACACTGACAACACCCTCTTCCTTCTCTAATTTACCAAGTATATTTGGCTGCAATAATCACCAGTGAAAGGAAACTGGAGCATATGTTGCTCATGAGGTTTGCTTAAGTTAATGGTGCAATTGGTCATTAGTGTGACTAATGATAATGGGCCTCTTCTGATAAATGATTTTTTTCAAGCACCTCCAGCTGTTTCAGCTTGGTATAAGTCAGTCAGGTATAACATATTTGATTTCTTGATTTTTAAAAAGTTATTTCTTCCGACAGTGAAAAATATTGGAATATATCCATCCTAGTCAGTATGCTAGCCTAGAACTATTGGTAGCCTGGAGGCTAATATATATTTACTCAGATGCAAAGGAAATTTACTCCCAGAAAAAATGGATACAAGATTCCAACCTTCCTTTTTCTGAGAGGAAGATAAATGGTCCAAGTGCCAAGATTAATGTTATCTGTCTATCGTTCATATATACCGGTGGTTCTCAACCTTTCTAATGCCACGACCCCTTAACACAGTTCCTCATGTTGCGGTGACTACCAACCATAAGTCTAGCGTCAATTCTTCCAACAGAGCTTTAAGCTGATTGGCAGGACGATCAGAGGGACACACCCCACCTTGTAAACATCTGATTGGTTGGATTGTAAAAATATGTTCCATGGGCCAGAATAAAAGCTTTAGTTCCTAACACCATGGGAAATTTGTCTTTTCCCACGGTCTTAGGCGACCCCTGTGAAACGGTCATTCGACCCCCAAAGGGATCCCGACCCCCAGGTTGAGAACCACTGATATATACTGTATTTAGATTATTAAAACCATTTCAGTAGCTTACTCCATAAGGCAGAGTAGACAATTATTTCAGGTGGTAGACGCTGAGAAGTGCAAAATGATAAAAACTCTTTGATGCCTTGGCTAACTTGCTGTCTTTAGATGCAAATACTACATTCAGATGTTCATAAAGGTGTAATGTGATTTCATAGCATGTTGGTGTTTACTGTGGCTATTTATCAGTGAAATGATTTATGCATAATGTTTCATTAGACAACAAATGCATGTTGATGTTCATTAGACAACAAATGCATGTTGATGAGCCGGGGTGGCGCAGCAGGTAGAGTGCTGTACTGCAGGCCACTGAAGCTGACTGTAGATCTGTAGGTCAGCGGTTCAAATCTCATCACCGGCTCAAGGTTGACTCAGCCTTCCATCCTTGCGAGGTGAGTAAAATGAGGACCCGGATTGTGGGGGCAATAGGCTGGCTCTGTTAAAAAGTGCTATTGCTAACATGTTGTGAGCCGCTCTGAGTCTGAGGAGAAGGGCGGCATAAAAATTGAACAAATAAATAAATAAATACTTGCCATGGTTATGACTTCTTCAGAGCAGAGCTTGTGTTCAGTGGAAAGAAATGCCCATAACCAATTACTAACTTTCATTTTTTATGAGATAAATATTGACTGCCATCTTCGCAGTGGTTAATGACTAGTTATGACCATTGTGCTTCACTTAACACAGGTAGTGTAGCAAACATGATCTTTGCTGCCACATTCAGAATCTGAAGAAAAATGGCTGACAAAAGATTAGCACATATTCACTGACCCAAACAAATTACCTGGAAGTGATTGCATCAATATAATCTGACTTGACGGGTTCTGGCTGAACAACATGCAAACCCAGCTACTGTGAGATAGTGTGATATGTGAACCTGGTGATGTGTCATTCTTCTGAAGCTGGTACTAAAACCAGATCAACTATGAGTCATGTTAAGTTTTTTAAACGGAGACAGATCAGTGAAGGGCTACCAAAATTTTTACTACCACACTGTGGGCGTGGCTTATGCAGGACGCCCTGCATTTTCTTTCAACGTCTTTCAGTGCAAATTGGGTGCTCTGGGGTGGAGCCCCATTTTTACTACCCCACTACGTTCCACCCCATACGGGCAGCAGCCCACCCCTGAGTCAGATGTTAGAAGGGAACATTAGTTTATCCTTTACTGATTTGGGCACAAGCAATTCTGATCTTTGCCATTCAACGCTGAAGTGAAGGAAACACGAAGTGTGTCTTTATAGCAGAAATGGGTAACCAGTGGGCTTCATTCTAGTATATTGTGGAAGCTCCCAGTAACTGGCTAAATGGCCAGTGGCAAAACAGTTGTAATTGGGAGATCACAGATTGTCACTCCCAATTTACTAAACAGAAAAAGTAACAGTAAATATGAAAAATGATTAACCTTTATTGAACTTCTCCCTTCATTCCCTCAGCTAATGAAATACAGTGGTACCTCTACTTAAGAACTCAATTCGTTCTGTGACCAGGTTCTTAAGTAGAAAAGTTTGTAAGAAGAAGCAATTTTCCCCATAGGAATCAATGTAAGAGCAAATAATGCATGCGAATGGGGAAACCACAAGAAGGGTGGAGGCCCTGTTTCCTCCCAGGAGATTCCTAGAGAGGCCCTGCGGAGGCTTCTCCCCACCTTTCCCGGCCCTGTTTCCGGCTCTGTTGGCCTCCATTGGGGTCAGAAGTCGAGGATTATCTGTCTGACCAGTGCACTCTTTTAGAAGCAGATCAGGAGTCCATTTTGAAGCTCCACAGAAAACATCTAGGAGGGAAGGCAGGTTGTCTTTGACTTACAGTGGTTCATTTACTGACCATTCAAAGGCACAACGGCCCTGAAAAAAGTGATCTATGTCCCTTTTTCACACAACTTTCGCAGCAGTCCCATGATCGCGTGATCAAAACTTGGCCGCCGTTTCATATTTATGACCGTTGCTGTGTCTTGAGGTCACATGACCCCCTTTTGCGACTGTCTCACAAGCAAAAACAATGGGGGAGGGGGTGCAGAAACCAGATTGGCTTAACAATCAGGTTTCTAACCGATCCACGCCCAGGCATGAAAATGTGCCACTCAGACATTATACTTTCCCGCCCCCCCCCCAAAAAAATTAGAGGAACATTGCGTAAGAACCCACCACTGGAACACAGGTGTAATAAGGGCCATCTGAAGGCCCAAAAGACTGTTCTGATTGCTGCCTTTTGCACTAGCCCAGGGATCTCCAAAGTTAGCAAATTTAAGACTTGTGGACTTCAACTCCCAGAATTCCTCAGCCTAAGCTGGCTGAGGAATTCTGGGAGTTGAAGTCCACAAGCCTTAAAGTTGCCAAGGTTGGAGACCCTTGCATTAGTCAAAGCTTCAAAATAGTTTTCAAGTGTATCTCCATGTAGAGCAATAATCCAGGTGAGAGATGACCTAGACCTGAGTTACTGAGCATATGGAGTCATGATCCAGGAAAGGTTGCAGCTGGTGCACACCGGAGCTATGCAAAAAGCTTTCCTACCACCTCAATCGGGTAGTACAATATGTTACATTTACATTATGATTTAACATAATGCATGAAACAAGCTATTTTTCTACTTTAAAACAACTGAAAGTAGATCACTTCAACTCCTATAATTGTAAAAGTTGTAGATGTTTTCTGGGAGTTTTAGGATGAAATATGTGTATAATTAAAAATTCAAAAAGGGACCTGAAAACAAGACTTAGCCTTAAATTTCAGTTGCTCAAAATTGTTTTTCTAAAACTAAAAGAATACAGCCCTATTTTTTTTCTTTTTAACTATAGCTCAGAGAAAACTTTCCTTTCCTTCTTTCTCAAAGATATTCTACTTTCAACTCCACAAGTAAAACAAGAAGTCTCTCTTTTCTGTCATGCAACAATACTGACCTCTGCTGAGCAGTTATAATATAGAGCCAAATGTATCATCCTAAAATGGAGAATTCTTCTTTAAATTCTTTAGATTAGATTAGGGATAGATTGCATTCAAAAAGACTAAGAAATTCCTGTAAACAAGAATAAATGAAGAGGTCTTATCAATTTTGATCAGAGTTAATTGATGAAGTATCCTATTTTGAACTGTGATTTTCTGAGCTTGGTTATTTTCTTGCAGATGTTTCATTACCAAATTACAGTAAGTAACTTAATCAGTACTAGAAAGAAGCGGGAATTGCTCTCATTTTATATACTAGTGTTTTGCCCTGTCAGTGTTCATGGGAGTGTTTGTGTTGGTGCTTTGATTACGCTGTTGTTTACTGTTTGTTTGAGTTGGTATTTCTTTAATATAAAAAGTATTGTTTACTTTTTGATTGTTGGTCTAGTGCTGTAATGTCTACAATGCCTACAAAACTTTTGCCAGACCCATCCTAGACTACTGCTCATCTGTCTAGAACCCATACCACATCTCAGACACAACACCCTTGAAAATGTCCAAAGATATTTCACCAGACGAGCCCTTCACTCCTCCACTTGAAACAGAATATCCTACGAAAATAGACTAACAATCCTGGGCCTAGAAAGCCTAGAACTACGGCGCCTAAAACACGTTTTGAGTATTGCCCACAAGATCATATGCTGCAATGTCCTACCGGTCAATGACTACTTCAGCTTCAACCGCAACAACACAAGAGCACGCAACAGATTCAAACTTAATACGAACCGCTCCAAACTTGACTGTAAAAAATATGATTTCAACAATCGAGTTATCGAAGCGTGGAACTCATTGCCGGACTCAATTGTGTCAACCCCTAACCCCCAACACTTCTCCCTTAGACTCTCCATGATTGACCTCTCCAGGTTCCTAAGAGGCCAGTAAGGGGCGTACATAAGTGCACTGGTGTGCCTTTCATCCCCTGTCCAATTGTCTTTCCTTTAATGTCTTGGGGTTACTTTCTGATCATTTGGACATTGAATGCTGTTGAGGAGGAGCTTCAGTCTTTTGGTTTCTTTTTTGGCTTTTTGATTGTCTTTTTGTATGGTAGATGTTGATGTTGTTTATCTCTATTCCAAGTGTTTTTAAAGAGCAGGACCACATAGACCATATTGCAGTAATCCAACCAGGAACTGACTAAAATGTGAATGAGCGAGAGCCTTCTAGTCCAGGAATGGCACAACTAATTCACAAGATGAATCTATACAAAGGTCTGAAAGCAGCAGTGGGGTACAAACCAGAACGCTAAATTGCATTCGCCGCCGCGGCTCGTAAGTTCTTGCGGGGCCAGCACGATTTTGCTGCTGCACCTATGGAAGGCAGCAAAATTGCGTACAGAGCCACAGGTGCGCCCGTCTTTCAGCATTTGCAGAAGAAAAAAAACCTCACCAAAACATGGGCGCACTTGCGGCTCAATGCGTGATTTTGCTGCCTCCACAGGTGCAGCAGAAAAATCATGCTGGCCCCGCAAGAACTTATGAACTGTGGCGGTGAGCGCAATTTAGCGTTCTGGCTCATAGTCCAGTGCTACCTGAAAGCCATGACTTTTTAAAAAATATATGTTTTATTGGTACATTTTTTCTTTTAAAACATAAAAAAGTCCATGTCTTTTTGAACAGCATGTTGTCTGGGCATAATTAATCTTTAATAAAAGTATAACAATAACCATAATCATACTAATAATCTTAATAAGCATATTGATATTAATCATAAAATAATAAAACAATTAGTTTGTCTATCTTGCAATATTTTCAATACAAATTTTTATTATCTCTTTGAATTTCTTTTAAATTCTAACCTCTGTTTGTCAGTTAACTATTGGTAAAATATATCCCATGTTAAAAAGTATTCTGTATCAGCACATTCTAATTTTTATTATTACACTTTCATCTGTCAGGACCTCTTCCTTTTTCCATTGTTGTGCATACATTATTCTTGCTATTGTTTTACATGCAAGGTTGGATATGTATTCTCTTTATTATACTGTTCTGGTAATATCCCCAGCAGAAATATTTCTGATTTCAAATCTATGTGTTGTTTTGCTATGACTTGCTCTTTGAACAGCAACTATCATATAGGGGAGCCCCAGATTGTGCACCAATTTACGGGAGTTCCACCCCATCAAGAGTCACAGAAGAAAACACATGAGATCTAAGGACTTAAAACCACTGAGTTTTGCCAAGATTGAACTGCAGCCCATTCTACCCATTCAGGCCCTCACAGCCTCTAAGAACTTTGACAGTTGTCACTTGGACAAACAGGAAGGGCATAGACCAGTGATGGCAAACCTATGGTACGGGTGCCACAGGAGGCACACAGAGCAATATCTGCTGGCACGTGAGCCGTTGCCCTAACTCAGCTCCAACATGCATGTGTGCCAATCAGCTGATTTTTGGCTCGCACAGAGGCTCTGGGAGGACATTTTTGGCTTCCAGAGAGCCTCCCGGGAGGATGGGGGAGAATGTTGTTACCCTCCCCTGGCTCCAGGAAAGCCTTTGGAGCCTGGGGAGGGAGAAACCTGAGCCCACTGGCCCCACCAGAAATTGGGAAACAGGCCATTTCCAGCCTCCAGAGGGCCTCCAGGGGAGGCAGGGGAAGCCGTTTTTGCCCTCCCCAGGCATTGAATTATGGGTGTGGGCACTTGTGCATATGCGATAGTGCACGCACAAACTCTTTCAGCACCCAAGGAAAAACAATTTTGCCATCACTGGCATAGACTATGTATGTAAGTCCTTCATAACATGTTTATAAATAACTTTTATGAAACCAAGTATAATCTGGGTTCAATGAAATTTAAACAATGTATAATACAGTATGTTCTTAACTTTCATAGTACACAAATTGCATCATTTATTCCATGAAAGGTATTAACTTGTTTAGCAATCATCTTTATGTTTAATTAGTAAGGCATCTAATCTATGCCATGCCTTTTATTACATAAAAGGTATTAACTTGTTTAGCAATCATCTTTATGGTTAAGGCATCTAATCTATGCCACAGTGGAGTTAATAAACAAAACGATGTAAACTTTTTTTTAAAACAAAGCTTACCTGACCACCACTGATTTCAGATCTGCTTTAGATCTGCTTCGAACTTAAATGTTACATCTCAAGGAAATATCAGGCCTAAAGTTAGGTTGAGAAATAAAAACAAAAAGAAGTAAGCAATGTCCAACTACTTCTGTCCTACTGCCAAAAAAATAACTCTTGGTCCAACACCAAGAGTTTAGCTTGTGTGCAATGTTGAAATAACAAATGTATGACTATGGGCCATACTCAATCTTTATGTGTTGACTCATTTATCACTGGGATTTGCCTCTTTCTTTTCCCTTTTGTAAGCATAATAACACTTGAACAGGGAAGTTAGCCAAGGAGAGAAGAGGACTCTTCACAGTTTCCAAATGGGAGGGAAGTGCAACTTGGAAGGAATTTCTAAGTAGAATATTTGTGATAAGAGAAAGGATTAAGACATTCTTTATTTTTTCTCAAGTTAAGACTATATACTGTACTTAGATTTTGTTTTTTTAAAAAGTAACAAAGTATAAAAATTATCCCAGAGTAATGGACAAATAATTGAGTAGCTTGAGCCCAATGGAACGTTACTAATAGTGTTTGACAGTCAATATTGCAGTTTTGTTTCTCAGAAAAATGCCAGCCTTTTCCAATGTCATAATTCCTAATGAAGAAAGAAATCTTACAATATATCATCTATCTATACCGTGTTTCCCCGAAAGTAAGACAGTGTCTTACTTTCTTTTTATCCCCAAAAGCCCCACTATGTCTTACTTTCGGGGTATGTCTTATATTGTTAAAGGGGCACTGACAGCTAAAAAAACTGTGTAAAATGTGTTTTTTTAGTGTATATGCATTTTGCCTTCTGTGACGGGCGGGGGGGGGAGGTTTCTTTGGAGTAGGGACGTGCCCGAGTAAATTTGCAGAGGCGGCAGTGACAAGTGCAGGGGACGGCGCGGCGACGTATGGAGAGGGGGACGGTGCGGACGTGGGCAGGAGGCGGCGCGCAGCTAGATGAGAGGGAGGCGGCAATACCCCCCGTGTTTCCCCGAAAGTAAGACATATGTCTTACTTTCGGGGTACGGCTTATATTAGCCGACCCCCCTGAAACCCCCGATACGTCTGACAATCGGGGGTGTCTTACTATCGGGGAAACAGGGTAGTTTAGCACAATGTTCTGTGTAATCAAGTCATACTAATGAACCTTCACATTCATATGAACCTAGAATTTCTTTTTAAGTTGAGTGATTTCACTATTACCAACTGTGTAAATCTTCCAAATAGGTAACAACTTGTCAAGTAATATCAAAACATTTCAAATACACAAACTCTTTTCCTCTAAAATGGAGGAATGGTATTTATCAATAAATAAAACAGTCCATTACCATAACATATTTAAGTAACATCAGGGACATAATTCAATGATTTCTAGCAGATCTTCACGTTATCTTATCCAAGATATCCAAGATGCTCTGACTAAAACACTTTTAATCTAAACCAAGCTGGTCTCCCCAATTTTTCTGAACTGTAGTTCTCATCTGTAACCACAGTCTACTTGGGTACTCCCAAAGTCTTAACTAGAGTAGGGGCCAAAAAGATGAAGAACAACCTATCCCTGGAACCAACTACTATGATCAGAATTTATACATTTCTAACAAATGGACAGCCACTTGTCAGAAATGCTTGAGCAAGGGATTGGACTAGATGGCTTACAAGAACCTTTCCAACTTTGTTATTTTGAACAATGTTTATTTTATTTATTTATTTGTCAAGCATGTACAAGGTAGTAGGTATTGGTATAAACATAAACATTAGTAAAGTAGGTACAGGCAAATTAGGCAATAGGACAGTGGGATAGGGATGGTGTGTGCCCTTTACGTGCCCTTTACAGACCTCTTAGGAAGGGGGTGAGGTTGACTGTAGGTAGTCTAAGGATAAATTTTGGGGGTTTGGGGAAGAAATCACAGTCAGGTAGTGCATTCCAAGCATTGATTACTCTGTTGCTGAAGTCGTATTTTCTGCAGTTGAGTTTGGAGCAGTTTAAATTAAGTTTGAATCGATTATGTGCTCATGTATTGTTGCAGTTGAAACTGAAGAAATCATTGACAGGTAGGACATTGTGGTAAATGATTTTGTGAACTACATTTAGGTCAGATCGAAGGCGATGAAGTTCTAGGTCAGTGATGGCAAACCTATGGCATGGGTGCCACAGGTGTCATGCAAAGCCATATCTGCCGGCACACGAGCTTTTGCCCTAGCTCAGCTCCAGCACGTATGTGTGCATTGGCCAGCTGATTTTTGGCTCACATACAGGATCTGGGAGGGCATTTTCAGCTTCCAGAAGGCCTCCGGGGTGTTGTGGGACGGCGTCTTTCTCCTCCTCAGGTTCCAGGGAAGTCTCGGGAGCCTGGGGAACATGAAAAATGGGCCTACCTGGCTCACCAGAAGTTGGGAAATGGGCTGTTTCTGGCCTACAGAGGGCTTCACGGCGGACAGGGGAGGCAATTTTTGTCCTCCCCAGGCATTGAATTATGGGTTTGGGGACTTGTGTGAGTGCAATAGTGTGTACGCACGCGCTTTAGGCACCCGAGGGAAAAGTTTGCCATCACTGTTCTAGGCTATCTAAATCCAAAACTTCAAGTCTGGTGAAATAAGATATTCTGTTGTGAGCAGGAGTGGAGCACTCTTCTTGTGAAATATTTTTGGACTCTCTCAATTGTATTGATATCTGATATGCAGTGGGGGTTGCAGACAAGTGAGCTGTATTCAAGAATTGGTCTAGCAAATGTTTTGTATGCTCTGGTTAGTAGATTAATATTGCCAGGGAAGAACTATGCTGAATTAGGTTAATAACTCTTAGGGCATTTTTGGCAATGTTGTTACAGTGGGCTCTGGCACTTAGGTCATTAGTATTCCAAGATCCTTGACAGAGTGAGGGTCATTTTTAAGGTCGTGTCCACCAAGTTTGTATTTTGTGTTCTGATTCATTTTGTTGATGTGTAAAACAGAGTGTCAGGCAGAAGTGTTCACGTGTAGTTAGAGAGTTCAGCCTGACACAACACAAGGGGGATGGGAGGGGTAGTGAGTAGGCAGAGGGAAAAGTTACTAGACACAACCAAAGATTCCTTTCTCCAAGCCAAGGCCACCATTTGTTCTGCCTCAACTGAAGAGAAGAGGAAGTTGATAAGCCCCTGCACACAGACTGGCTCTCGTGGTGAACTTGTGGGTGTGGGGGATGTAAGATGAACTTTAACCTAGGTGGGATTCTGGGAAGTACTCAGAATCGGAATGACAATGGCGTAGCTAACATGGTATTGTTAATAAATCAAGCTCTGATTGAGAAAATTGGACTGGGACTTGTTTTATTTCTCAGATGCTATTTAGAACGCTGACACAGAGCATTTATCGGTTGAGATTTGAAGTTGCCGGTTGTTTGACCATTCTGATACATGGTCAAGGTTTTTTCTTGATGGATACAGTATTGTCGGTGGAATTAAATAATTTAACATCATCAACAAAGAAAATGCAGTTTCTTGTAATATGATCACAGAGGTTGTTTATGCAAATTATGAATAGTGTTGGTCCTAGAACTCTGCCTTGAGGGACACCATTGTTGGCAGGTGCAGGATTTGATAGTGCACTACCTATTTTAACTACTTGTTTCAGAATTTCAGAAATTTGTCGTGTACCACTGAGTCAAAAGCTTTACTGAAGTCTATGTAAATTGTGTCTATTATTCTGCATTCTGAAATGCATTCTTACATTCCTTTCACAAGTGCTTTACATTTTTATTTCACTGTTAATTCCATTAAATTATTCACACCCATGTGCAATACACACTGGCATTTCACTAACTGGCTAAGATTGGTCAGGCTTAATAACACATTTCTAGCAATGCATTTTCTGAGCCCTATCATAGTAACATACAGTACATGTAGCTTCATTACAGTTTCTGAATTGTATTTTGGAGCAGTTAACCTTTAGACTGAATTGTATATCTACATGTTAATATTCTTAATGATTAAAACTCCTGTTTAACTCATTGTAAATAGTCATAGGTATTTCATTTGGAACTCAAATAATGCTGGTGTGCTGTGCTGTCAATCATCAGGGACATTCCTGCAAAGCATTCTGTGACATTCCTACACGTCATTGGTCATAAAATATGCACAGAGGGAATTCTATATACAAGTTTAATATATCTTCATCAAAGCTTTCTTTGTTCAGAAAGGGAAAATGGTATAAAGAGAATTTATTTCTGCAATTTAACGCACCAGTGTGCCTTCCGTCCCCTGTCCTAATGTTTCTCTCTTACTAGTATCATGTATATAAACACTGTTATATCTTTGTATACCTCCAATACGTAATTGACAAAACAAACAAACAAATAAATATTTAGAATAATATTCTAACAAATAAGTAGAAATGGTGCATTCACTGGTAACCTATATAATCTTACTCTTAAGTGCAATTTCATTAAAATAACATTTTCATACAAAATACATGCTGACTGACTAGATCAAAATTTGCATAAATACCGGGTAAGTCACTTTGTACTTTGCTTAGAGTTGATTAGTGGCTTTAGACCGAAGCCTCAAAAGTAGTCCTGGAAATCTAAAGCTTGTGGCTGCCCAAACCACTTGAATCTCAACTATCTAAATCTCGGAGCATAAATAAAGAATAAAGTTAAAGAATAAAGTCTAAGACAGATATAGTTGCCAATCCTGTTTTCAGATTAACGAGATACTGACCAAAGTACAAATGTTGTGTGAAAGAGAGAGAACCCCCCCCCTCAATTGCCATTTAAGACACTGAAGAGTCTTTGATAACATTTACATTATGTATTTGTACTTCCTCACAAATTCCTTATATGTTCAATAAAATACCACCTTTAAAGTCTATATGATTTGTGAATAAAATGAAGCCTTATGTGGAATAAACATTTAAATTATACAGCGTTTTTTGTTTAAAAATGCCGTCTTTTAAACTACCATAAGATTACATGGTTATTTAAGTTCACCCACAGCAAAACAAGGTAAAAACATAAGAAACCCTGACTTACATAAGGGCATTCGCTTCAGGATAGAAGTTAATTATCTACTAAATTGTGGATGGAATTTTCCTTTAAAATTAAATAGAGGTCAGAATACTCCAGACAGCAGTTTTTGTTCTGATTTCAATAGTACTAAAAGCAAAGGACAAATTCCATTGAACAGGAGCTGATTTGCTTTCTGTAGCTTGATTTAGGCAATGCTAGCTATTACTTCAATAAGGAAACTAGATTTTGAACCAATATGACACATTTTTGCATCATGGAATAGTCTCTTGTAATCACCAATTAATTGAAATAGATCAATTTTTCCACTGTTTTATGTGTTTACTGTTTTTGTAGTGTTCTTCCCTGTCTACATGTTAGCATAAGTTTAATCCACAGAATAGTTACATGGAAAACATTGATTTATAAAGAATTATTTTAATTGAATGTCTTGAAATTTAAAAACCCCTCTTTAATTTAAATTCAAACATCCTGAATTTCAGTGCTTCCTTGGTAGTCTTTTTTTTCCATTCACCTTTTTTTTTACAGAATTGTAAAAGGTATCTTGATACCAGTATTCAAGTATCATATTTGATTTTCTTATAAGTAATTCTTACATGTTCTTTTCTTTTTTAGTAGGAGTAGGAATATTAAGGAATGAAAGAGAAAACTGCTTTATATTTTGAAAGACTTCTTATGACATGAAAGACTACACATGACACGGCAAATGTTCAATTAAGTTAATGAAGCATCTATTTTAAGCATATTTACTTATTATGCTTAGTGCACAGTCTGCCAGATGTTGAGAGGCTAAGCTAAACAAGAAGAGAACTGAAGATGTAACATAGTTATGTTACGTAATATAATATCTGCCGGAAAATAACCAAGCTCAGAAAGCACCAAGGACTCAGCATAAAGTAAACTAAACAGAAAGCATAAAATTTGGCTTCTAGTCCCTCGAGCATCCTCATTACTCTTCTTTGAACATTTTCCAGATTATCTGAATTCTTGAACTATGGACTCAGTACTAAAGATGAGTTGGCCAATGCCAAATAAGGTAGGACAGTGATTTCTGTGATTTGGAAATTATATTTCTGTTCATCCAGGTTAACATTTTCATATTAAATTGTTATCACTCTGTTGTCAAAGAAGCACACACATCCAATGTTCCAGCTACTCTCTATCCCACCTCCCAAAGGAAGAACAAGGTCAGGTAATTTTTGATGACTAAGAGAAGACTATCAGTCCTCTGTTGGTTTTTCCTCCAGCAACTTGGTCATTAACAAAACTGTCTCTGTACTTTTTGTAGCCACACTGATGATTCCTATCTTGCATCTAATAAATTGTTAATATAAACTCATTTTCAGAAGTACTTTTGCTATGCTAGTTATGTCCTGCCCGAAATCTATTAATTTAGATGCATTTCCTAAATGGAAAATTTGCCTTAATCTCTATTAAACATTAATCTCTGTAAGACATTATATCGTCCATTACTTTTGTCAAATAAGATCATTTTGAATTTGATTTTCATGTTCTAGAACATTAGTTATTCTATTCTATCCATGGATAAAGTTCATAAATAAATGGTGGCAGGAGCATGAGAATTTGTTTTTCCTTTTCAGGAAGCTGGGGTGGGCATGGCCTATACACGACACATACTGTATGGCCCGCAGGTCACCAGTTTGACACCCCTGATTTAGGAGGCACAGCTGTGACTAACATTAGGGCCAGCTTTTTTGACATTGGGCAAATAGCAATCTTAGGAGAGATAGGACTTAAGAGTAATGGTTTACGTTCTCTTTTTCCCCATGCATAATACCATTTACTATTAGTTTTATCCTAAGTTCACATGCGTAATACCATGTCCAATCATCCTCATTTCTGAAGGTTTCCTTCATATTCTTGAATCTGCATCTGAATGAATCAAGAGGGTATCTGCAGTTTTCCAAGTAACTTTAGGTAAAGTCATGGTCCCTTAATTGCTATTTGACTCAAGGTCTCATACTGGCACACTAAGGTTAAGATCCTAAATCAAACAGCAATTAAAATATTTTTTCTTTACCCAAATTGTTGGAAGATAATTAATATCATCTTATTAATTATTAATAATACACTAAAGAATTAATTATAATTGATAATACATTAATAATTAATAATCCAATTAATAATACATTAAATAATTAATAATCCAATTAAAATGTTGTCAGTTGTCCTAGGCCTTCGGAAGAGAAGAGAGAGCTCTCCGAGCAGGCTGCACGCAAAGATTCGGAATCGATTAAATTAAAAGTGTAATTGAAAAGAGATAAAATAGGGTGTTGCAGCAATAGCTGCAGAAATTCTACTTCATTTCTCTTTGCAACCAGCAACGATTCGGCCAAGCGGCCGCAGCTTCGTGACAATCCACCCAAAGCCAGCAGGCTTCCCTCCCTCCCCTCCCCTCCCCTCCCCACCTCGACCCCGCACCCCGCTTTCCCCCCAGTGCCACGTTCCAGACGATTGAGCGCTCCCGGCGGCTACCGACAACGCCCAGGCGAACTTTTCACGTCTTCGACGTTTCCTCCATCTGACCAATAAGGCGCCGATCGGCTTTTCCGTCTCGGCCTCGCCATTGGTTGAGCTCGGCTGCCAATCTTAGTGTCGTCGGAGGGCTGGGTTCAACGTGGCCGCCGGGTCAATCTAAAACGCGCGGGGCGGGGCCGCTTTCCAGGTTAGTATTGTCATCCTCACCCTCGTGTCGGCCCCGCCCAGCAGTCGCCGTCCTGCGCTCCCAGGCAGCGTTGGTTTACCTTGACAGGAGGAGACATGGCTCCTCGCAGGAGCCCCAAAAGCGGCAGCCCCAGTCCCGGAGCCCGGAGAGGTCAGTAAACAGCCGGTTCGTTGGGCCTCCAATAAGCAGCTGAATCGGACGTGGGGTTGGGGGGGTTGTAGCCAAGACCAGCGTCCCCCATCTTTCTTCCCTTTGCTTCCTGCATGGTTTTGCAGAGCCGAGGCTACTTGGGGGTTCCCACATCTGGGTCGCCCCTTCAGAAAACCGCGGGTTATTTATTTATATTTTATTTTGATGGCGCCACGATTTCGAAATTGGCGCTTTGGGTCTCCTTTTCATCCTCCTTTCCCACCCACCCCAATCGGCTGAATTTGCTCCTCTGACCAAAGGGGAAAATGGAAGTGGGACGAGACCTACAATTACAGAAGGAGAGAGTAAAATAGTAGAATGGGCCGAGGGAATTTCATTTTCTGCAGGGGTTCTCGCTACAGATGTTGAAAGGGCGCCTTGTTACCCTTCTACTTTGACCTCTTCCCTAAATGCACACAAAAGAGAGACAACAAATCGCTGAAATGAACAAAATGACAATAGAAATTCGACAAAAAGACAACACAGAATCTTACCAGATGTGGAATAGATGGTACAATTGGGTTAACCAAAAAAAATAATACTTAAAATTATAAATATTCATATTACAGTCAAATATATTATTCTTTAGCAATCTTGTTATTCCTTATTATTCCTTTAAAAAAATACTGGACATAAGTGTGAAATTAACAAGGGCAAGATTCATATAAATGAATATAGAAAATAATAGTTTGAAAGCTGTAGTTGCAATGCCAACAAGTAGGTTGGCAAATTTATGTTTGTTTTATTTTTGTCTTTAGTCTTTGTTTCGTATTTGTTTTGTCTTCTTTTTAATGTTAATAATCAATAAAGATTTTTTTTCTTTTTTAAAAAAGAGAGACAACACTAAGGGAGGAGCTTCACCTCGTTTCTCCCTCCGCGGTGCACTCCTTGCACACCTGTGTGGGGAAGGTTGCAGAACGTGGACGGTTGTGCAATGATGAGTTTTATCTGGTGGCCCAATCTTTTTCAATGCACATTACGGGGGAGAAGGGAGAGATTTATTGTCCAACGGATTTATGTAGATTTCTGTTGCAAGACTACCGTGGTATTTATATTTAAAAGTTAAAAAACGTGCTATGGCAGTTCTGCTGGCTGATCTTGTCTGCTGTTGGGAAACTAAGCTTGGGCTGGACCTGATTAGGATTTACATGGGGAGAAAAAAGAATTCTGGGGCTGTAAGCAGGAGAGGGAGGTTGAAAAACCTTCCCAAAGATTTAGAGATAATCCGCTTCTGTATTGTTTGCAGGAAAACCACACATTTGTACCAGGAATTATGCTTTTGTTGAGTTATCGTAACCTTTAATGTGGTCTGCAATTGCTGCTTTACAGGTGTGATGGAAATTAATCCAATAGTGAATATTAAGGACTGTTGTATTTCAACTTTCTCTTTCTTACCACAATTTTTAAAATTAATTTAGTTATATTTCTCTTTTTTTTAAAAAAAATTCTTTATTAACATTAAGAAAAATAAACAAATACCATTAAAACAGACAAAGACAAGAACAAAAACAAAACACAACTTATACAGACATAGATATAATCGTTTAGTTATATTTCTATGCCGCCCAACTCCCTAGGGACTCAGGGCAGCTCACAACAAAAATAAACATGGATCAATATAAAAACATTTCAATTTAAAATAATTGGAACCATCCATACACTCATGGGCTGACTTCGCTAGTAAACACACACATACACACTGTTCAATGGCCCCAGATGTGTTGCAAAAGCCAGGTCTTTATGGCCTTCTGGGGGGTCAATAAGGTGGAGGCAATGCTGATGTTAGGAGGTAACTGATTCCAGAGAGTTGGGGCAACCACAGAGAAGGCTCTCCCCCATGGACCCGGCAGCCAACACTGTTTAGCTGATGGGACCCAAAGAAGACCAACCCTGTGGGATCTAATCGACCACTGGGAGTTATGTGATAGAAGGCAGTCTCTAAGATACTCTGGCCCTGAGCCATATAGGGATTTAAAGGTAATAAAAAACACTTTGAACTGTGACTGGAGACCAATAGGAAGCCAGTGCAGTTCACAAAGAATTAGTGAAGTATGGGTGTATCTGGGTGCACCCACCACAGCTCCGCAGCTGCATTTTGGACCAACTGTAGTCTCTGAACACTCTTCAAAAGTAGTCCCAAGTAGAGTGCATTGAAATAATCTAGTTGTGAGGTGATAAGGCGTGAGTGACATGAGAAGAGTCTCTCGATCCAAGTAGGGTTGCAATTGATGCACTAGTTGAACCTGTGCAAAGGTTCCCCCTAGCTACAGCTGTCAGGTGTTGATCAGTTAGCTGTGTTGGCTGTGAGTCTAGGAGGACACCCAAATTGCGAACCCATTCTGAGTCTCTGTCCTCCCAGAACCAAGGAAGGACAGTTGACATAGTCCTTTGGAAGCAGTATCCAACAATATCTGGTCAGGGTTAAATTTAATGAGTCATCCGTGGCTTTTTTAAACCACCATAGTATTTTATTCAAATTGTAGTTGAGGCCAACAGAGCTTTAAATGAGGTATTTTTGCCCTTCAAAAGAATACTCTCTGCATTTTGCTCAGAATGCAAATTACTGGGTTGCTTTAGTTGTATTATTAACGTATAGTTCAATACTGTTATAATTATCTTAGCCTTCTTGATTTTCATTCTAGGTGTTTTGAACTTCTGTATGATGTGTTCAGAAACTTTATTTCCATTTTTTAATAGTCAAACCTTGTAAATATTCACGGCCTCCAGGCCTGCTAGCAAAGCCAAGTCTTCCCAGCCTTTTGGAAGGCCACTAGGGTGGGAACAGTACAGACATCGGGAGGGAGAAGTTGGTTCCATACAGTCGGGGCAGCCATAGATAAGACCCTCCCCCATGGTCCTGACAATCTGCATTGCTTAGTTGATGGGACCTGGAGAACGCCAACCCTGTGTGATCTTATTGCTCTCTGGGAGGTATGTGGCAGGAGACGGTCCCATAAATAGTCTGGTCCTAAGCCATGTAGGGCTTTATGTATAAAATGATGTATCATTGATATGTTTCATTGTCTAGAACAGTGGTTCTCAACTTTTCTAAGACCGCGACCCCTTAATACAGTTCCTCGTGTTGTGGTGACCCCCAACCATAAGTCTAGCGCCAATTTTCCCAACACAGCTTTGAGCTGATTGGCAGGAAGGTCAGAGAGACGCCCCCGCTGTAAATGCCTGATTGGTCGGATTGTAAAAATATGTTCCAAGATGCCATAATAGAAGCTTTAGTTCCTAATACCAGGAGAAATTTGTCTTTTCCCAGGGTCTCAGGCGACCCCCATGAAATGGTCATTTGACCCCCAAAGGGGTCCCGACCCCCAGGTTGAGAACCACTGGTCTAGAATGATATTCCAATTATGGAGATGCATTGTTTAAAAAAGATATCCCAATTTATGTTGGAAATATAAAAAGTTGCTTGGTTTTTGTACAAAAACACAGGAAACTTTGAACTTGATTACATTCAGAAGATTTTTAAAATTAATACACGGTTGACATCCATAGCTGTTATTTTTGATCTGATTGATAAGCAACATGGAATTTTGTCTTTATATATTGTTTTTACATATAATAACTGAAGCAAGATTATCTTATGCACAAAAGAAACATTCAACATTACCAACAATAGAGGAATGGATTGTTTGTTTATTTTATTTATTTATTTTTTCAAGTACGTATTTAATAATTATAACGTTATTTGAATACATAAGTATAACATTATTTGAATACATAAGATGGGTACAAATACAAGGGAACATTCAGACAGGGACGGTAGGCATGCTCATGCGCTTACGCATGCCTCTTATTGTGAAGTTAATGGGACTTGCTGTGGTGATCAGTTGACAGTGGTTTTAATGATTATAGAAAAATAGATTGTAGGTCATGGGAAAGAAGTTACATCTATTCGGTATCTGTAAAGAAAATTAGAAGCTGCTACTTTATTTTTCTTTTCTTTTTCCTGCATTTTATCTTTGTAATTTATAAACTTTAGGATTATTGGTCTAATTAATTTATTTTAATAGTCAAGTCTTATATCCATTAGCTTACATCCCTTGCTTTGCTCCCAATGTACTTTTGCTCTTTCAACTTTGTCAATCCTTTAGATTTCTTGCAAAATGTTTACAGGCTTACTGCTGAAGAGAAGAGAATGAGGGCCAGATTGTTTTACATCTCCTACTTCAATTTAAACCCGCTTCTTCGTTTTTATTAGCCTTTTACCTAGTAAGGAAATTTTTGTCCTCTCAAAACTTATGCAGAGTGTATGGAAATCTATGAAATACTCTTTATACAATAAGCAGTAAACTCTGGTTAATGATAATAGGTCAACTTTTAAGCAAACATTCAGGTTGGGGATTCTTCTATTTCTCCATACACTTGCTGAACAAGATTAGTGCTCTTTTAAAATTTCAAAACAGTAATAATATTGCAAAAACATTTAGTTCTGAAAATACTTCCTAGTATAATCTGGGTGAGAAATCTTAATTTTGTTGGAAATAAGATGATATTAATAATATTTTAATGATGTGTTGATATGTATGGCTTTTTTCTTTAATTTTAGTCGTTTATTTAAAAGTATGTCTTTTCCTCATTTTTTTGCATTAGAAGCTTATACAGATTTTTAATCGTTATCAAATATTTTTTTGTGTGACTGGGACTTCAAATCTAGCCTTAATAATGTTTTCTCAGTAATTAGTAAAAAGATTCTTTTATTTTCATTATGATTATTATAATCAAGCTTGACTATAGGGAGATTTTATCTTTCACTTATTTAGAATACCGTACATGTTTTGAAAGAAGTATATATGCAAAGTATAGCCTTAAATTGGTTTTTCCATAGTAAGAGTAGTTTAATACAATCCATCTTGCAGAACATTCAAGTTTCTATGTACCGTAATTTCTCATCCATTTTTATTGTGTGCACGTCTAGTCCTCGGTGGTACCAAGAGATTACTCAGTGGTAATCTCCTTACCCATAGTTTATCTTACCCGCTTATTCAAGTATAATGCAAAGCCAGAAATAAATAAATCTTTAAAATAGTTTGTAGGAAGAAAACAGAATTTATCTTTGCCTTTCTTAGATGTTTCTTTTTTACGCCAAGATAGACTGGGATGCTCCCACTGCAATTCTGCTCTTTGATTTAAAGAGGTTTCTCTTAATGGAATAGGGAAGAGGGAAATGATTTCTCCTTGCCATGTTCATAAAGAGTTCAAGTCCTGCCTTAGCCATGAAAGCTAACTGGGTGACTCTGGTTCAGTCACTCTCTTTCAGGCCACTCCACCTCACAGGGTTGTTGTTGTGGGGAGAGGAGGAAGAAGATATATTGGATGTGTTCATTGTCCTTGGTTGTTTATAAAAAATAGCAAAGGTGGGATACAAATAAATAAAAGTAAGTGTAGTATTGGATAGCATTTGCATGCCTTATTTTAGCCATTGAACATAATCTTTTCTTGGTTCTAATTATCTACATTTTTATTAACATTGTGGGATGGAAGAGACACTATGAATATGTTCTCAATAAGTGAGCAGATTTATACAGAGTATAAGAAAATGATTCTTCAGGTAATTGGCTAGTACAAATTTCATTCATTTTGTTGAATTTGTATACTGCCTAACTCCCAGTGACTGAGCAATTCATACAAAAATATGAAAATGATAAAAAGAATGCAGCAGTAGAAGGAAAATTAAGAACAAAACAAAACTCAAAGATTACCAAACTGGATAGTAGCAAAACAGACATCATCTTTTCAGAAGGGGCTGCACCCAACTTTGAAAAGGGTCCACACCCATCATAGCAAGAGTCTGAGCAAAGCCAGGTCTTAAGGCTTCTGAAACACTAGTAAGATGGCAGCCACCTAGATCTTAAAGGAAAACCTCATTCCAAAGGACCGGTTCATTGTCATGCCACCCAGCCCTCTTAAATCTACATTGATTCTTTATACCTTCTCATATTTTAAAATTTCAAAAAGACTCATGAGATTGATGTTTTACATGGATCTGTGTACAAGTTCTTTTGAATGCTCACTAAATTAATTCCGTATTATAATAAAGCCACATAAAAAGTTCATTACAAAATAAAGATTTCCCCCGAAGACCACTGTCTTCTCAGTAACTTTCAAAACAGCTTGCATCAAAATAGTACAATTACTATTATTTTATATAATTTTTACCAAGGATTTTTTTCTAAAAAAAGTATTAGAGTGCTGAAAGGTGTAGTATATCTCCTGCTACATATACATTTGGGGTAGTCTGGTATTCAGTGACAGTGTAAAAATAATAAATGTGCATTTACCATTCCCTATGGATTTTAGAATAGATTACTGTTAAATTATTGTAAACCTCTTATTAAAACTGATGATCCTCTCTTTTTATTTTAATCATTCAGCTTTCCATTCTACCCTAGAAGCAAATCTTACATAAGGAGCTGTTTACAAAAGGAAAGCCAGCTCTGCCCTTTCTGAATGCCAATAATACTTGCTTCCATCTCTTTTATTGCAAATTGGATAAAAGTTCAGAAAAACTTGAGTAATTGTAGAACAGATAAAAAGAGCTTTAAATGATAATTTTCCTCCTAGAAACTTGCAACAAGGAAGTAAACTAGATAGGAAAGAAGAACATCACATTGAAAACGATAGAGAATAGCACCAGACTAACTAGGTCAGTTAGCATATGAACATTTTGTGAACTGAAAGCCTACCTCTATAGTTACATTAAATATACTATATTTACTCTTTAAGTTTTTAATAGTTGTATTACTTGACTTTATATAGCTTTGTATCTTGCCTTTAAAGGTAGCAGTGCAGGCCTACCTTCACTTTAATCCTAGGTATTAGAGTAGGACTAAGTATTGTGCTACTTCAAAATTTATTTATCATAATTACTTTATGTGTGTTTATATATACATATACATATATACAATACGTCACAGAAGTGAGTACATCCCTTCACATTTTGTAAGCATTTAATATATCTTTTCATGTGACAACATAGAAGAAATGACACTTGGCTATAATGTAAAGTAGTGAGTATTCAGCTTTTATAACAGTGTAAATGTGCTGTTCCTCAAAATAACACAAGACACAGCCATTAATGTCTAAACTGATAGCAACAAAAGTCAATACACCCCAGGAAATAGTGTTCAAATAGGGGTCCCTGTAGCTGTTTTCCCTCTCTGGTGTCAAGTGACTCATTAGTGGAACAAGGTCTCAGGTGTGAAGAGGGAGCAGGTGTGTTAAATTTGATGTTATCACTTTCACTCTCTCATACTGACCACTGGAAGTTCAACATAGCACCTCATGGCAATGAGTTTTCTGACGATCGGAAAAAACAAATTGTTGATGTATATAAACATAGCTTAGGTTATAAGAAGACCCTGAAACTGAGCTGCAGCATGGGGGCCAAGACCATATCAGGACAGGTTCTGCTCCAGAGAGGCCTCACCATGGGTGACCAAAGAAGTTAAGTGCCTGTGCTCAGCATCCAGAGATTTGCTTTGGGAAATAGACATATGAGCACTGCCATCATTGCTGCAGAGGATGAATGGCTGGGGGTCAGCCTGTCAGTGCTCAGACCATATGCCACATGCTCCATCAACTTGGTCTGCAAGGTTGTTGTCCCAGCAGGAAGCCTCTTCTAAAGTTGATGCACAAGAAAGCTCACAAACAGATTGCTGCAGACAAGCAGACTAAGGACATGGATTTATGGAACCATGTTCTTTGGTCCAGTGAGATCAAATAAACTTATTTGGTTCAGATGGTGTCAAGCATGTGTGGCGGCAACCAAATAAATCATACAAAGAGTACAGTCAAGAGTATGGTCAAGAATGGTGGTGGGAATGTCATGGTCTGGGGTTGCATGAGTGCTGCCGGCGCTGGAGAGCTACAGCTAATTGAGGGAACCATGAATGACAACATGTACTGTGACATACCGAAGCAGAACATAATGCCCTCCCTTAAGAGACTGGGCTGCAGTGATAATGACCCCAAACATACCTCCAAAACCACTGCCTTGCTAAAGAAACTGAAGGTAAGGGTGATGGATTGGCCAAGCCTGTCTCCAGACCTAAACACTGTTAAGCCTCTGTGGGACATCCTGAAATGAAAGGTGGATGTGCGCAAGATCTCTAACATCCACCAGCTCCTTGGCGTCATGGAGGAGT
Organism: Erythrolamprus reginae; assembly: GCF_031021105.1. Lineage (NCBI taxonomy): Eukaryota > Metazoa > Chordata > Lepidosauria > Squamata > Dipsadidae > Erythrolamprus > Erythrolamprus reginae. The sequence continues at coordinate 213,533,426 of NC_091952.1, read as the reverse complement.
GGAAAAGTATTCCAGTGGCAACCTGTGTAGCTCTGATAAACTCTATGTCAAAGAGGCTTAAGGCAGTGCTGGAAAATAATGGTCACCACCCAAAATATTGACACTTTGGACCTCATTTGGACATTATCACTTAGGGGCGTACTTGTTTTTTTTGCCAGCAATTAATGACTGTATTTTGTGTTATTTTGAGGGGACAGCATATTTGCACCGTTATACAAGCTGCATAGTCACTACTTTAAATTGTAGCCAAGTGTCATTTCCTCAGAGTTGTCACATGAAAATATTTACAAAATGTGAGGGAATGTAGTCAGTTCTGTGACATACTGTATACACAGAGAGAGGGGGGAGAGGGGGAGGAGATATATATATCACATATCACTGATTTGTGGCTCAGTGTGATACAACTGTTGAGTCAATAAACCTCAGTTCAATTAATAATGGTTTAGGTATATTTTGAAACACAATTTTGAAAATATAAGCCAAATGATAAATCAGATATGGATGCTTATAGATGCCTTCTAAAGTTGATTTTTTTCACATAGTGGGACTATAGTTATACATTCGTAAGGGAAACGTATTTGTTTGGGGTTCCTAAAATCCATATTTCTTACAATATTTAAGGCATAAAGGTGTAAAAGACATACCCGTAAAATAAAGAAGTGCAGTATGTGACAGAAGAAAGAAGTCCTGCCCCCCACCCGCGTTGCCTACTATGCAATTGAAATGGCTCTTCGACTTTTCTTTTAGAGACAGTTCTAAGAAATACTTATTCTTATTTTTATAATGTTAGAATTTTAAACAGTGCTGCATCTTAAACGTCATTTGTTGGATTCTTCATTGTAGGTTTTTTATGCCTTGAAGTTTTCCTTACATCAAGGTGATTGTTTCCCGATGAACATCATAAACTGGTAAAGTGAGATAAGACTGGAGTATAAGCACTTATTTTGTAACCACATTTATAGGCTGACTTGATGCATGAAAAGCTTTTGTTTTAATTTTTTTTGTAATTTTTTAAAAAAAAACTAGGGCTGGAAAATCCTTCAGATCCACAGATTTAACTTTTGAAAATTGAAGATTTACCTGTGGAAAAGTTGAATACAGTGTTCCCTTGATTTTCGCGGGTTCGAACTTCGCGAAAAGTCTATACCACGGTTTTTCAAAAATATTAATTAAAAAATACTTTGCGGTTTTTTTTTCTATACCACAGTTTTTCCCGCCCGATGACATCATATGTCATTGCCAAACTTTCATCCAACTTTAATAAATATTTTTTTTTAATAAACTTTAATAAATAAACATGGTGAGCAATGATCTAAATGGTTGCTAAGGGAATGGAAAATTGCACTTTAGGGGTTTAAAGTGTTAAGGGAAGGCTTGTGATACTGTTCATAGCCAAAAATAGTGTATTTACTTCCGCATCTCTACTTCGTGGAAATTCAACTTTCGTGGGCAGTCTCGGAACGCATCCCCCGCGAAAATCGAGGGAACACTGTAGTTTTATAAAGAGAGTTCTGTTATGTCAGATCAGATCATTGGTTTATCTACTGACAGCGACTCTGTGTAAACCTTATCTTTGATAATTTTTAACTGCAATTGATGGTATTTAAATGTTATTAAACTTACCATTTTATTATTATTTACTTTCAAATTAATTTAATAATACTTACAATAAATACATTCATTTTATAAATACATTTTAATTCATTTTTAGATGTCCAATTAACTTAGTCCTCAACTCCAGATAGCAAATTATATTTTGATTTTTCAGCCCTGGGGAGAATTGTTGTGTGATCTCTTCATTTTAAAGCCATCTTATAATAGTTATATTATGAACTTGCTCATTTATATTGCTTGGATTGCTAAGCATCTAACTGGTTTTTAAAATGCTTCTAGCTTCTAATTTAAAAAATACTTAAAGAGTGGTGTGATTGTAGAATAGTCATTTTCTCTGAATTCAGGAAACATCTAACTATAGTTTTGCTCTAACAAGTATTCATTTTAATAATAGTTATGTGCTGATTAAGTTCATATTTGAGATCTGAAACTATAATAGAGGCCTTATTTGTAGATCTTCTCTATATTAAAGTATTTCTTAAATGTACATTCCTAAGAGGAACTTCACTCTAATAAAGTTTACAATTTCTTCACTTAGGTGATAGAGGATGATTTAGTAATATTCATTCATGAAGCATGTTGCACCTTCCGTATATGCACACTTTTTTTTTCTTGTCATATTAAAAAATCACTATGATATATTAGGCACTTTAATGTGATTGGACAGACTTTATGTTGGGCAAAAGTCAAAGCCAAATGCTGCTTGTGCAACATTTCCCTCCTCTTAAACATGTACAGTATTTGGAAATAACTGACCAGGCAGGATTGGATTTGGAATTTAGGTTATTAGCTAGAAATTGCAATAGTGGAAAAGTAATTAAAATTGTGATAGCGATAAAATAGGATTAATTGCTTTTCTATTTTACAAGTCACAACATTGTTATTATTTATTGTTTATTTTTTCAAGTGAGTTAGAGATATAAATCTTTATTGGGAACATTCAGCCACATAGATGATACAAAAAAGTACTAAAGCATAAATGATTAATTTAAGATTTAAGATTAATCTTTCTCTTTCTTACCTGTCCCATTGATTAACAGTGACCCTTCATAATAACTAGCATTTATCTGAGTTGTGACAAATGTCCACCAACTAAAATGGGATACAAAAAGTTCATAAATCATAGGAACCTCATAGATTGTGTTTTTATACAGAGGATATCCAGATAATTCATTGCAATTTATGATAGCTAACTATTCAAATATAATTGCATTTATTTTTATCCAATCTTTATTACTTTTTAATAAAGTACTCAAGGCAGCAAACATACATAATACTCCTTCCTTCTCCTAATTTCTCCATATCAGGTGCCCTTGAGTTGGGCTGAATTCCATATCTGGCTTCCATGCCTAAAGTTGGATTAAAACCTACAGTGTCCTGGTTTCTAGGTCAGCACCTTAACCACTACACCAAACTGGTTCTACCACACAATGTAATATCATGCATTGTGTAGGTGGATCATTCCTTACAACTCATCAAACGAAGATTTTTGTTACAGAATTTTTAGCAATGAAGAGGGGGGGGGGGGTTTAAAATGGAAGCAAATTAACTTTAAGATTATATCAGCATATCAGTTTGGCTACTATTTAAAGATTATTAAACAACATTTTAAAAGCCTTTTTTTAAAAAAAAAAAAGTCTTTATTTTGGAACATATATAGGATTTTTCTGACTATAAGATGAACTGGAGTATAAGACGCACCAAGATTTCAAAGAGGTAAACAAGAAAAAAAGTTTTTGTCCTCCCTAGTCACACAGAGCACTCTGTTCCCAAACCGATTGTGAGTCTCATTTTTGTGAAAAACAGGCCCAGTGTGCAGTGTGCTCCTGGGGACTGCAGGGGGAGCAAAAATGTGATGGGCGGGAGGTTTGGGAAGGGAAAGCAGGCCCATTTTTCGCAAAACATGGTGTGCAGATGATTTGGGAGGCCAGCAGAATGTTCCTGGGGGCTGGGAAGAGCCTTTGCAAAAAACAGGCCCGTTTTCCATCCTGTTACCCCGATGCATTTTTGCCCCACCCGGTCCCACTGTGCAGGCCTCCCAAACCCTCTGCATGCCCCACTTTTGTGAAAAATTGGCCTGTTTTTGGCAAAAATGGGATGTGCAGGGTGGCGTTTTGGCTGTATTCAGTGTATAAGATGCACCAATATTTCTACCCTCTTTTTTGGAGGGTGGAAAAGTGTGTTTTACACTCTGAAAAGTACGGTATTTTTAATATGTATTAACTAGTTACAGGAAAGAATTTATATGGATAGATTTGCTGTGTTAACAAATTCCTTAGGCTTACAGGTAGATCGTCAGTTCAAATAATACAATATTCAATTTAGCTCATATTGTAAATTTATATCAGGTCATGGAGACAAAACTTAAGTTAATGCTAGGTACTGTTAAGGGTTCTGCTTGTTCAACTGAAATTATTTACATCCGTTAATTAATTAATTAATTAATTAATTAATTAATTAATTAGATTTGTATGCCGCCCCTCTCCGCAGATTACGGCCGGCTTTTAATATTCATGTGTTCAAAATGGAGAAAGGGAGGATTCTGTCAGAAAAAAGCTACAAATTTAAAAAAAGAAGAGCCTCATTCTTAGTGCAAAATTTGATGAAATTCAATTACCAGTATATGCATGTGATCATAGCAATGTTAAAATAGGGTGAGATGTTGGATTGCTTTCTATAACTACCTTATGACCTCATTAACAATAAGTTTAATTTATTGAATTCTTTTTATTCTTTAATATTTCATTAATATACATCTAAAACATGATGTTTTTTTTAAAAAAATGTCTTTTTCCATAAAATTCAAATGTTAAATTCTTTAGGTAAGTAAGGAAGTGCCACAAAACTAAACATTTGCATATCATAAATGATGTTGTAGAACCAGACAGTATACAGAAGAAAAAATAAAGATAAAAACATACTTTTCCTTATACCTATTTTGTAATCCCCCCCCCCCTACACTGGAGTTTAAAAACTATGTTGTTACCTTTCAAAAAATTTAAGGAAAGGTTTTAGATTTTTTTTTTAAAAAGCTAACTAGTTCTACAACTGGAAAATTTTGAAAATGCCTTGCCTACTAGACCAGTGTTTTTCAACCAGTGTGCCGCAGCACACTAGTGTGCCATGAGACATGGTCAGGTGTGCTGTGGGGAAATTAAACATGGGTCCTCAAACTACAGCTCACATGCCAGATACAGCCGACGGAGGGCATTTATCAGCCCGCTGCCAGCTGCCTCCATCCGAACATAAACATTCCCCTCACAATCCCTCCAGCTATCAACGACAAGAAGAGTGGAGGCACAGGGAATGCTCACTGACCAATCACCTTCTAGGATTCATCCCAACCACTAGCGATGAACCAATAGTAAGCCACCTATATCCACATCCAGGAAGTCCCTGGGCTGCCGCACATTTGTCATTGTGATAAAAATGCAGTGATAAAAACTCAAAACAGAGAGAGAATGAGAACTGTTGAGGAAGAGCTTTGTGTGTGTCTTTCTACCATTCCTGCCAGGATATCCCTTTTGTGTTCATTGAAACAGGCCCAGGTTTCACACTAAGTGAGTATAAATACATTTAGAAACTATATTATTAACTATATGTACTGTGTTATAGTGTCATTTTGTGTCATTTTGGTTGGTGGTGTGCCCCATCCCTGTTTAAGTACCTTAAAAAGTCAGACTGCAACTTGCTCTGTGTGTGTATGAGACCAGAAATGGGCAACATGTGGGACGGCGTGGAACATAGTTCCACTGGTGGAAATGTAGCTGCACGCGTATCTACATCACCATTGGCTGGGTGCATCTGAACAGCCGCTTATATCTGGAAGCTGCAGCTTGGCTCACCCCTGACTGGTGGAGCTCCTGGGAAGGGGCATTTTGGGCTCTAACCCCTACGGCCCCGCCACTCCTAAGGTCGGGCGAGGCGCTGCTGGAGCCCAGGCCACCCTCAGCTGGGCACAGGCAGCAGGAGAGCTGTGGGAAAGCAGGGCCGAGGTCCGGAGAGGGAAAGTCACCATGGGTGCCATGGCCATGGCTGGGGTGCTTCTGGTATGGGCATCTAGCATAGTGCTTTGGGTACAAATATGTGCATGTGCAGAAAGCTAAAGGGGGCACACGCACACCACTACCACCTCCAGACCATTCCAGTAGTACCGCGAATGGCTGCCCTTTACTGTATGAGACCCGGAAGGAAATGAAGCAGCCACTTTGAATGCTGCAGCAGAGAAGCCAATCTTTTCTCCTCTCCCCCTTCACAGTGCAGCTGCTCAGAAGCTCCTGTGGCTGTCTGTCCCTTTATGGCCCCCCCTTCCACTGCCGTGTTTAAGAAAAGAAAATCAGCCACTTTGAATGCTGCAGCAGAGAAGAGCAGAGCTGCTCAGAAGGCCCTCCATCCATCCCTTGGTCTACCCACTGCCATTACAAATCTGAATAATAATAATAATAATAATAATAATAATAATCATTATTATTATTATTATTATTATTATTATTATTCCTTCAGCCCTAGGGAGTGCAAAATCAGCACAATGCCAAACTGGAAGTGCATTTTCCTGAACTTCCGGTGTCTTCATTGAGGGATTTCTTTGCCCCTGGAGCTTCAGGAAAGCTTAAAGACCTTTTCCAAGACCAAAAATTAGCTGGCAGCACGCATGAATGCCCGCTGGAGCTGACACAGGGTAAAGTCTTGTGTGCCTTCCGATATGGCTCCGTGTGCCACCTGTGGCACGCGTGCCATAAGTTCACCATCACGGCTCTTGATTTCTCACTCAAACTTTGGTTTATATGTAGTAACTAAAATGTATTTTACGTTCCTGTCTCTTTCTTACTTAACAAATTGATAACAAAGCAATCTCTAAATTTTAACACATTGTGAAATGTTATGAACCTATTATTGGACTTTTTGAATGAATAAAAACTGTTTTAACTTATTGCTGGTTGTTGTTAGTGCTGCCATTGAAGGAAAGTTACTTATTTAAGTAAGGAAATTTATTTACTTTACCTTGTAAGTAGACATAAAATTAAATCAGTTGTTTGCAAGTTTATAAATAAGTTACTTAAAATCAACTGCATAACAGCTTCAGGTAATAGTGACTGTCTGATGCCCAGATTAGACAGACAAGCTTTGTACCTGGACTTTTCTCTGAGTGTGTATAGAAAATTTGATGTTCTTAGATTTTAGTTGCTGAAGCATGCAATTAAAAAAATAAACCTCTTCCATTTTGCTTTTCTGGTATGCTGATGTTTAGAGATTAAATGAGACAGAAAAAACCTATTACCCAGGATGCTTTGTTAGTAGGAGAGGGTAAACCTTATTGCTGTCAGCGCTGGGTTTCAATATGGGTACATAAAAGCATTTAGCTTGTGATGGCTGCACTAAAAATAGCTTTTGAGCAGAGTTTGCAGTCGGGTCTAATTTCGGGGTTTAGCTGAGTTGGCCATAAAGATTTTCCTTTGCTGCTGTCGCAAGAGAGTGAGAGTGAATTTTGCTGTTTGTATCTTGAACATTGGTTTTATAATAAAGTGTACTTTATTCATGGATAAAAGGATCTGATACCATGGCTGAATATTCAGGTATGTCTCTTGGGAAATTGAATGTGTTTATGACTTTCAAATTGAGGAAAAAACAATTAAAATACGTTTATCTAAAAATTAGATGAAATTTTTAAGTTTAAAAATTTGAAATGTTGCCTCATTTACAATAGTACACCCCCATTACATGAAATACCGTAGTTGATTTTAGGATTCTTTAAATACAAATGGTTTAGCATAGATTGTTTTAATAGCAAAGTACAATATTATAAAACTTTAGCAGAATCAATATCATACCATTAAAACAATTAAAATATATTTCTTGACATGATGTTAACGCATAATTGTATTGCTTTAGACAAGTGGTGGATGAAAGGCATTGACCTACTTTCTGATTCCTGGCAGTATCTGGGTGAAAGAGAGTAATTTTGTTTTAGCTCTGAGAAATTAGTTTAAATGTAAATGGTTTTTAATGAGTACTTCTGGCTTTGTTAAATCCCATTTGATACATTTAAAGGCAAGGTAAAAAAAAAGAGAGATTTTCGTATGATTTCTAAGAGAAGACCAAAAGAGAAAGTGGTCATCCAGAAAATGTTTGAAGGCTTAAGTAATTGTACGACCCTTGCCGTAATGGTTTCATTATTCTAAAAATAAATATAAAATTGCGATACTTTAGAATTACTAAATAGTTCACTTCAAAGAACATTATGTAAAATATTTTCATTTATATGAACCCGACCTTATTTTGCCTAGATATTTATATTTAAGATACACCAGTTCTCTCTCTCCGTCTTCCTTTCTATTTTTGTTCTCTCTCCCCTTAAAGTGTGTTTTATTGACAGCTATAATATTGAATACTTTATGGTACTGTGAATAATAAAGGCAAGGGATATTATGAAACTGCAGTATTCCAGTATATTTTAAACGGATTGAAAGCATAATAAATAAGAACCAAAAGCACCAACTAGAGTAGGATTTAATTAAAGCATATCTTTAATTTTGGAGCAAGTCTTCTATCTTGAATGGTGTTTTCTGGAAAGAACAAACAAAAATAGTATTTTTCAGCAGTGAAAGTAAAAAGAAAATAGAAAAGAAAATAATTTGAAAAAAATATTTGTTATTAATTTTTTTGTCTATATTGCTAATAACGGTACTTTCAATGAAAAAAAATCACTTCAAAAATATATTTAAAATCACTTTCAAAATATTAAATTGTCTTAAAAACTATAATAATTTACGTATAAATAGCTGAGGCAAAAATTCATTCATCTTTCCAACAGAATGGGCTCAGGTAGCATCCAGTCCCAGGATAAATGAGAAAACCCAAGTCTTCACAGCTTACAATAGGATATTTAAACTACCAAAAAAGGGAAATTAAATCTGAATATCTAGCATTATAACAAAGAAGGCATGTTTCAAATTACGGTATACTGTACTATTAAATAACCCTTAAAGAGGAGAAATGGAACACTCCTACCTTATGCAACTAGTTGGAAATAACCGACTACTTATTTGCAACTCTGGAAATAACCAGAGATAGGTAATTCTGTAAATAACCTGGCCTGTGCCTCATTTGGCCAATGACAGAGATACTCAAATGAGTATAATCGGCATACTAATAGTAGTTAGTTGACTTCCCACAGTGGATTAATGAGGGTTTTAAAATGAGAGTGGGGGAAGAGAGAGACTTTACAAAGCAGATTTTAGAACTAGATTTCTTCCTTATCACTATCAATTTCAGTTCCCCCTGGAAAAGGAAAAATGACTAGAACACCATGTTTCCAGTCCCCTAAGCTACTCAAAAATAATACTGTGATTGATGGTATGAAAGACTGCTGAGAAATCAAAAAGAGCCAGAAGGAATGTATTCTTCCTATCTTGAGCCTGCCATGTCATCACAAAGTACAACCAGTGCTCTCAACCTTATATCCAGTCAACGAAGCGGTGGAAGTGATGTGCCGGTGTCTGGAGGCTGTTGGGGCCTGGAAGGGGGTCAACAGACTCAAACTCAACCCGGATAAGATGGAGTGGCTGTGGGTTTTGCCTCCCAAGGACAATTCCATCTGTCCTTCCACTACCCTGGGGTGGGAATTATTGACCCCCTCGGAGAGGGTCCGCAACTTGGGCGTCCTCCTCGATCCACAGCTCACATTAGAGAACCATCTTTCAGCTGTGGCGAGGGGGGCGTTTGCCCAGGTTCGCCTGGTGCACCAGTTGTGGCCCTATCTGGACCGGGACTCATTACTCACAGTCACTCATGCCCTCATCACCTCGAGGTTCGACTACTGTAATGCTCTCTACATGGAGCTACCTTTGAAAAGTGTTCGGAAACTTCAGATCGTGCAGAATGCAGCTGCGAGAGCAGTCATGGGCTTACCTAGGTATGCCCATGTTTCACCAACACTCCGCAGTCTGCATTGGTTGCCGATCAACTTCCGGTCACAATTCAAAGTGTTGGTTATGACCTTTAAAGCCCTTCATGGCACTGGACCAGAATATCTCCGAGACCGCCTGCTGCCGCACGAATCCCAGCGACCGATTAGGTCCCACAGAGTGGGCCTTCTCCGGGTCCCGTCAACTAAACAATGTCGGTTGGCGGGCCCCAGGGAAAGAGCCTTCTCTGTGGCGGCCCCGGCCCTCTGGAATCAACTCCCCCTGGAGATTAGAACTGCCCCTACTCTCCTTGCCTTTCGTAAGCTCCTTAAGACCCACCTCTGTCGCCAGGCATGGGGGAACTGAAACATCTCCCCCGGGCAGATACAATTTATGAATGGTATGTTTGTATGTATGTGTGTTTAGAAAATGGGGTCTTTTAAATATTTTTAAACAGTAATTTAGATTTGTTGTAGATTGTTTTTTCACTTTGTTGTGAGCCGCCCCGAGTCTGCGGAGAGGGGCAGCATACAAACCGAAATAATAAATAAACAAATAAACAAATAAATAAATAAATAAATAAATTAAAATAAATAAAATAAAATAAATCCTGGTCAGAAGCCAGACCTAAAGAAATACCGAAAATCTACTTCTTTCACAGTCCTTTGAGATCACAGCCTAATCACCTTGAAAAGAGAAGATTGCAAAGTAAATGAAAGTTATCCAGCTCTGTTGGAGTGATAGTTTCTTGGGAAGGGGGTAGTCCCCATCGCCTTCATACCGAGCAAAATTTCTCAAGGATGTATTCAGAACTTGTATCTGATCACATGTCAAATCCTGCGAGGTCTTGGCCAACAAGGAAGGACAAGGATTTAAAATACAGGTGGCTGGGCTTACAGCGTCAAAGATCTTCTCTACGAGGAACCCTTGGTGCTCTCTGAGCTTGCTTGTTTTCTTGCATAAGTTTCATTACTCTGAGAACAGCAGCACACAATGTTACCTAGTTAGGGTGATGAAACCCCTCATTTCAACCCTGAGCTACAAATATTCCCCTGAGTCACTTCTCCTCCATGTTAAATGACTCAATCAAATCCTCTCATTGGCAGATGATTCAGATATTGAGGACACTTCTGCCTTGTATTCAGTGTCCCAGTCTCAGATCAACAGCCACCAATACCCATATAATCACACATCTACATAATACCTTGATTAATCCTCCTGTCTCCATACCAATCAAGTAAAATACCACAATTAGTGTTAGGTAAGCTAGGAAATGTCATGCCCCCACCTTCTATTTTGTACCCAGCCCCACCCATTATTATCATGATCATCTACTAATCTGTGTGACAAGACTACAGAGGTATTAGGCAAACAGTGCAACAAATAATTATATAGCCCAATGAGGACCATATGCCTAAAATTGTCATACACAATGTGGACTGTATGGCCTAGATTTCTAATCTGGAGATTACTTTCTAAGTCAACAACATAATCCTACCAAATAGGAAATACCGTATATTTCGGAGTATAAGATGCATATTTCTTTTCGGGAAGGAAAATAGGGGGGGGGGGGGGGGGATCTGCTTACCAGATATTCATCCGGCTAGCATCCTTAGTCTGGTCAGTTTCAGCACATTATTTTATCCTTTGGTTAGGGTTTTTAAAAAGCCTTATTTGGAGGTTGGAAGAGCTTGCAAGCCAGTAAGAGCTGGGAACATTGTTAGCACCTGGTTAGGGCTGGAAAGAAAAATTCTGAGCAAGTAGAACAATGAAAAAACCCTGCCAAGACTTAGGGCTTGGAAAACATTCTCAGCAGAGAGTAACAATGAAAGAGCTTGCAAGCAGTAAGAGCTAGGAACATGGTTATCTCCTGGTTAGGGCTGGAAAGAAACTTACTTGGAGCAAGTTAGAGTAATGAAAAAACTCTGCAAAGACTTAGAGATTGGAAAACATTCTTCAAAGACAGTAACAATGAAAACCTGCAAGTTAAGAGCTGGGAGGATTGTTAGCACCTAATTAGGTCTGGGAGGGGAAAAGCGGCATTCATAGTATAAGATGCAGCCTCTTTTAGGGAGGGAAAAGGTGCGTCTTATACTCCGAAAAATATGGTATATACTGTGTGTATTAAATTAGCTTGAAAGAAATTATATTTCTTTAATCTGTGAAAAAACTTTAGAAATAGTGTCATGTAATTAATAGTAATCTTACATTTTATATTACAAATTTTATTTATTAACTCATTTCCAAAGTTTTTAATCTTCTGATAATACTTAATTTTTATATCTTACAGAAGCAAAGCATGGTGGAAACAAGAGTGGCAAGAAAGAAGGAGTTTCTGGGACTTCTTTTTTTACCTGGTTCATGGTAATTGCACTTCTGGGAGTATGGACATCAGTTGCAGTAGTTTGGTTTGAACTTGTTGATTATGAGGAAGTACTAGGTAAGAATTTAGCCATAGTAATGATAATATCTTAAGATTCAGTTTCTTATATACTTTGCTATCCCAATATCTATTCATTTATATACAAAAAAAATTATGGTTTCTCATGTTATATAAAATAACCCACAGCAGCCAACAGGCATACATATAACAAAAATATAAGAAAATTAAAAATTCCTACATACCAGCAGTAGCTATCACACTCCATCACAAGAACACAACCTGGCCTATCATTGAAGGAGGCCATGAGGGTAAGGGTTCTCTATATCTCAGCTTGGAGTCTTTTCCATATTCCATATGCCACTATTGAAAAAGGCTTGGTTCCTAGGTCCCATAAAATGGCAAGATTTAATAGACCTGGAGCACACCCACCTATCCAGTCTGGCAGGATATCCTCAGGAAGAGGTATTTGCTAAAGTAAACCGACCCTGTGCTATTCAAGGCTTTAAAGTTAATGAACAGCTACTTAAATTACCTCTAGAAAGAAAAAGGAACTCAGGCAACTTTCACAGTATTGGTGCAATGGTGGCAAACTCTGGGAAGCCCAGAACTGCTGCTTCATTTTGGACCAGTTGAGGTTTCTGGATGGTCTTCAATAATAGCTCCGTATAGAGGACATTGCAGTAATCAAGACATGAATAATAGCTCCGTATAGAGGACATTGCAGTAATCAAGACATGAATAAGACACGGATGAACATGATCTGAGATTTATGATCTAGGAATTAGCATATTTATTTATTTATTTGCTTGCTTGCTTACTTACTTATTCATTTACTTACTTGTTCACTCACTCACTCAATCAGTTTTTTAAAATTTATTTATATCCAAGCTTTATTATTTTTACAGACAACTCAAGATGCCGAACATATCTTACACACTTACATATTCTATTTTCTCCACAACAATAACCCTTTGAGATAAGCAGACCGCGAGAGGCTGACTGGCCCAAAGACACCCAAACAACTTTCCTGGCTTAGATAGAACTAGACCTCACTGCCTTCAGTTTTCTAGACACTAGAAAAACTGGCTCTCAGTATGCACATTAAATACAATATATGCACAAAAATGATTTGTGCAAAGCCCCTTGAACCATGGCTGACAGCTGTTTTTCAAGCAGGAGCCATGAGTCCAAGAGGACCTCCAAATTCTGTCTAGGGCACAGGTCACCAACCTGTGGTGTGTGGACCACTGGTAGTCCGTGAGAAAATTCTGGAGGTCTGTGGAGAAATCTTGGCCCTGGGCCAAATATGCCACAGAGCAATTAATCCAGTTCAGGAAGAAGAAAGGAAAGGAAGAAGAGGAAAGGAAAGGGGAAAGGGAGGGGAGGGAAGGGACTACAACTACAGCTCTGGAATATGGTATAGACTTTCCCAACAACATCAGCAAGCCACCGTCAAATAAGCTTCAATATAATTACACTACCTTTAATAATTTTTTTACAATTAAATAACCTTTAAATATTTTGTTATGATTAAATAAGCATTTATGATTTTGTTATAATTAAATAAGTATTTATAATTTTATTATGTTGAGTAGGTGCATTTCATATTAATAAAATGGAAGCTCTCTGATTATTTTATAAATGTATTTATCTTTTTAAAAAATCATATTACTGGTCTGTGGGACTTAAAATTATGAATTTGGTGGTCTGCAGGATTTAAAACCTTGGTGGTCCCTGAGGTCCAAAGGGTTGGGGACCCCTGGTTTAAGGGATTGTTGTTCCATCAAGAGTTAAATATAGTAACAGTTCAGATCCATGGGACACAGAAACACAAAGCCACTTGTCTTTCTAGAATTCAATTATAGCTAGTGTCAGGCTGAACTCTCTAACTCCACATTAAGTCTTCGGCCTGACAGCTAGTTCCTTCCCATCCAAGCCTTATAGCTTCCAAGAGCTGAGTTTGTCAGAGATGAACAACTAAGTACAGTGGTACCTCGGTACTCGAACGCTTTGATTCTCGTACATTTCGTATACCGAACAAAATTTTCGGCAAAAATTTGCTTCGGTATCTGAACAAAAATTCAGATACCGAACAGCCACAGAAAATTTTGTTTATTATCCGAAATGAGGGGACGGGGTGAGAAGGAATGGGAGTCGGAATCCGACACGCCCATTCTGGCCGCCCACTAAACAGCCTCCCAGTCGTGCTCCAAGCTGTAGGGAGTGGGGGGGCGGCTGCAATACCGTCAGTTTCGGGGGGGCTCCTTTCCTCAGTGGTTCGTTTTCCCTTTAAGCAGTTACACCAACTTTCTCTTTCCCGAGAGTAGCGACGACAGCAGAGGCTTTCCTTAGAGCAGTAGCAGCGCCGGGAACGTCAGCGGCTTCCCTTTCTCATCTTACGTTCCCGGCGCTACTGCTGCTCTAAGGAAAGCCTCTGCTGCCGTCGCTACTCTCGGGAAAGAGAAAGTTGGTGTAACTGCTTAATGGGAAGACGAACCACTGAGGAAAGGAGCCCCCCCGAAACTGACGGTATTGCAGCCGTCCCCCCACTCCCTACAGCTTGGAGCGGAAGGGTGTAGGAAGGGTGGGGACGGCTCAATTCCGTCAGTTTCGGGGGGGGCTCCTTTCCTCAGTGGTTCGCCTTCCCTTTAAGCAGCTACACCAACTTTCTCCTTCCTGACGGCAGCAGAGGCTTTCCTTAGAGCAGCAGCAGCGCCGGGAACGTCAACGGCTTCCCTTTCTCATCTCACGTTCCTGGCGCTGCTGCTGCTCTAAGGAAAGCCGCGGCCGCCGTCGCTACTGCCGGGAAAGAGAAAGTTGGTGTAACTGCTTAAAGGGAAGAAGACGAACCACTGAGGAAAGGAGCCCCCCCGAAACTGCCCCCACCCTTACTACAGCTTGGAGTGCTTAGACCTCATATCTTTATCCCATAGGAAATAAAGGAAATAGGGGCTGGAAACCAATTAAACCCATTTCCATTATTTCCTATGGGATAAATTAATTCGGTACTCGACCAAATCGGTTCTCGACCACGCTTCTGGAACGAATTGTGGTCAAGAACCGAGGTACCACTGTAACATCAATGTGCTGATGATACTTCACTCCATTATGCCAAATAATCTCAACATAGCTTCATGCAATGTTAAATGGGAGGGGTGAGAAGACAGCCCTCTCTCCCATGTAAGATGGACCTAGGGCTTGATCCCTTTCCCCCTACTAACACTGACTGGAACTGGTTATGAAGGAAGGAAGATAACCATCACAGTCATTTCTAATACTCTAAACCAGCCCAAAAGAATATGAATGTTTTCCATTCTCTGAACTACTTTCCCTACAAATAGAAAGTGGAGCTCTATGTAAGTTATCCAACATTGTTGTTGGGTCCAATAATAGCTTCTTCAGGAAGGAGCAAATGATTGCATTCTTCAAGCCAGATGAAACTATATTCTTTCTCAAAGTGGTATTGACTACTGTTTGGACCCAGTCACATGTCATTTCCTACCAGGACCTTAGACAGTCAGGAAAGGCAGAATCTAGAGAATCTAAGTGGCAGACCTGACAGCGGTAAAAATTCCATGGGGTCACATGTCTGAAATTGTCCGGATTAACTAAGTAAAGGTGGCCCTCAATCATTTCGGTAGGATTTATTCAGCTGGATTCCAATTTAGTGCAAATCTAAGTAAGCAATTTTATTCAACTGATGCCTATTCACAGGAGCCCTGCAGGCATTTATCCAGTTCCTCCTATTAATATTAAAATCTGAACCAAAACTTTAGCAACAGTAAATCTAATTCATTTTTATTACTCATTTTTGTTATTCATTTTTAGTAAAAACAATCAAAGCAAGAAATAAATTTGGAGGTGGGGTTAAAGCATTGAACTAGGAACAGGGAAACAAAAGTTCTGATTCTGCTTTAGGCATCAAAGCCATTCGGACGATTTTGGACCATTCATTCTGTCCGAGCCCTAGGAATAAGGCAGTGATAAACACTTCTAAAAATGGTACAAAGAAAACGGCATGAACCTGTCTGTTTAGTCACCAAGAGATAAGACTGAGTTGAAGGCGCAAAATAAATTAAATATTAAAATGCAAGCAATTATAATAGGAAAGTATAGTTAGATATATTATATGTAGTATATTAAGACCAAGGACCTCCTGAGAAAAGATGAATTTGCAGATTGAAAGGGTGGACAATTTTGTAGATTTTGATAATGTGAGTAATGGTATCTATATTTTGCCATGCATGCAGCCAAGGCAAAGGACTTCCGTTATAACTTGTCAGAAGTACTTCAAGGTAGGATTATAAAGGAATGCTTATATTATGTGTTACACTTGATGGGGTTGATTTATAAAATTTTATTTTTAAAATATACAGCTATTTTTCTTTGTCCCTAGCCAATGTGTTTTTATTACCAGATAACTTTTGAAACTGTGATGAAATTAACTTTAATAAGAAAATGTAGTATTACCCTTTATTTTGGACTCCTGAAAAGAATAGGACTGGTTTTCTTCAATTTATATTTCCTTTTTCTACTTCTTTTACATTGTTTTTGAATGTGCAATGTTTAGCTTCTTTCCTTTAGCTTGTGTAATTGATTGTTTCGCTAATAAAGCACAGAAGATCACTTCATTTGTTAGTACAGCACCTCATTAAGGCTGAAAAAAAGGCAGACGATCGCTTCACTGGCGTTTGGGCAGAAAAAAGGCTTCTAAAGCCCAGAAGCTCAGCCAATTGTCGGAGGGAATAGCTGCGAAAAAAGCAGGCAAAGAGAAGATAGCTTAGCTAGCAAAGCATGGAAGATTGCTGCACTAGTTAGCACCTTGTTATGGCTGAAAAAAAGCTTAGTAAAAGCTATATTTGGAGTATAAGTCTCACCCAAATTTTCAGCCTCTTTTAGGAGGGAAAAAGGTGTGTCTTATAGTCTGAAAAATATGGTAAATATTCAAAATATCTTGTATTTGCATTTAAGATTCTAGTAAAAAATATTCAACTATACTTCTTTTTTTCTTCTTTGCTAATTTTTTTCTTCCCCTTTAGGAAAACTTGGGATCTATGATGCTGATGGTGATGGTGATTTTGATGTGGAAGATGCCAAGGTTTTGCTAGGCAAGTAGATATTTTTAAAATGCCATTCAAAAATGCGACATTTGGATAGTAATGCATTGTAAAGTTATCCAGAATCATAATAGTATTAGTAAACTTCTGTGATACCAACAATGTATTGCTATAGAAGAAGAATTTGTCTTTGATGTTGAACTTTGATGTTCATGTATAGTACTAAAATATATTTTTGTGGGTATTGCTGATTTTATATGCATTTATTTTTGTTTTTGTTTCTTTCTTCCTAAATGGACTCTGAAAACAATGACAGTGCTTGTCTCTAGGCTGATTTCTTCCTCCCAATCCCTTAATCCCTGAAAACTTTTGGTAGGGTAAAGAAAACAAAAAAATTGCTGTAAATTTTTCAGCAACCACATTTATTGTCACTTCCTAGTGGCCTAGTGTTGAAGACGCTTGCCTCCCATTCAGAAAGTTGAGAGTACAATCCTAGATAGCAGCAGACATTTCTTAGCGTACAAAGAAAAAATCTCTGAATTTATCTGCTAGATGCCGGTCGCCTAGATATCATGAGGGCCTTCTAGCTCAGGTCCAATCAGTGGCCCCAACTATCACAAATTAAGGCATTATAGGGTCATAAAAAGAAAAAAAAATCTTCCTTCATTGTTCCTGGTTACAATGAGTATATTCAAGATAAAGGGCCCATCAAACTATGAAATTTTCACTAGTATTGACCAAGATTACAGAACTGTTCTCAGAACATAACCGTATTTGATCTAAGCTTTTGCCCTGCCTTTCTGAAAATGTACATCTAATAGCCTTACAATCTGAATCACTATTATGAAGTATTAAAGTATTAAGAACTATAGAAGAAAAGGCAAAGTACATGCAGTGAATATATACTTTGGTCTATTTTTGTTCTCCTGAGGAAAATCTATCTCTCTGGTCGTTAACCATCAGCCCCAACTTGACAGGGCATGATTATTACTAGTCTATTTTTGTCATATATACTGACATGTTCAGTACTCCTTATAATCTGATTTACTTCTGCAATCTACGGAAATTATTTGATGCCATGGTTTAAGTCCTTTTGTTTTCTACTAACAGTAAAAAAAATATATATTAATCAGGTAGTTAATTATATGAGCAATTTAACTAGTGCAAAATGTTTCAGAATTGGAAAATATCATGCTCAAAACATTCTATTCCAAATAACTGCTTTGACATTATCAATGCTGTTTTATAATCATTCTAGAAATATTTGGAATTCAAAATATTTGTAGAAGGGTGAGTAAAGTTGGAACTACCTTTTGGATTCAGAATGTTTTGCATATCCTATTGAAGAGGGATAATATCTAAAATGAAGCGTTTTTCTGCAAGCAATTTCAATAGTTTCATAACTTTGGTGGGGGAAGAGGAGGCATAATTGTCAGTACTAACTTAACATGGATATCAATAAACTGTTTCTCATTTAAACTTGAATAAAGTAGGTGGCTGAAACAGAAATATTCTAGCACTTGGTAGGGGTAAACAGCAAGCACTTAGCTACCCATGTATTTATGATATCACTGGTTTATGTTTATATATCTTGGCATATTTTTGCAAAATCAGATATACTATTATGCAACATTATTTGCTGAAATACTTGAAAATGATGTGCAGTATATGTTCTGTTCATGTTTTGTTTGACTATCAACTATATCTACTCTTAAGCCAAGATACATAGCATCTCCATCTGATAGAACCTCAGAGCCCACTGGGATCTAAGTTGTATCTTGTTCTATTTCCTCCTGGACAATAATGTATAGATTTTGAGAAAAGGTTAGCTTTTGTCAGCCAAGCCATACCCTTCTAGGATTCGAACCTGGGCTGTTATGCCTTGCCAGGCAATGATTTTTCCTATAAACCATAGGCTCTACTCCCTTTTATCCGCTGAGCCAGGGAAAGATTACATGTTTTTCTGTTGAGTCACCGAACATACCCAAATATGGGAGGGAGCTCACTGTTCCCTTTTGCCTTTTCAGCCCCACTGCAGGAGCCATCCAGACACCAAACCATATTTTCCAAACTTGAAAAGAAGAGGAAAAATCACTGCCTAGGAAGGCATAACAGTGCAGGTTCGAATCCTGGAAGGGTATGGCTTGGCTGACAATAGCTAATAAGCTTGAAACACAGTAGATCTATACCAGTCTCCCTTTATTTCTTTATCAGTTCTTTGCAAGTTTGGAAAAAATGGTTTGGTGTCTGGATGGCACCTGGAGTGGGGCTGAAAAAGGCGAAAGGGAGCAGTGATCTCCCTCCCATATTTGGGTTACTCAACAGAAACACACACACACACACACACACACACACACACTGTATATATATTACATAATTGGGGTGTCCTGTAAAGATGATGTATTTTTCTGAATACTAATTCTTTGTAGTTACCACATAAGTATCTTATTTAATCTATTTTATCTAATAACTAGTTCCTATATTTTATTTTTGTTTTATTTTTTGGTATGGTTCAAATTAATAAATACTGTAATTAATAAACTGTTTTATAATTATGTTACATGAAGTTACTCTACTTTATTTTGAAGCTCAAAGAACATCGAATCTGAATTTCCTCATTTATGAATAATACAGGGAGACATTGTAATCTCTTAATTTTTGAAAAGCTAACCCCTATGCAATTTTTCTGTATTATTTACTCAAAACATAAAGTCAGCTATAGAAAATAGTTAGGGAAAAATATCTGCTTTGTAGGCATTTTATGTTTTTAATATTATGCAAACATCATTGGGACAATCATAAGCTGGATACTTGAGAATCTTCATAGACATTATGCAGACATGTCTTCCATTCCCAGATATTATTCTAACAGTTCTCCTACTTCACCCTTTACCTTTGCCCAAATCAGTGAATTACCTATAAGGACCAGGCATGGAGCTCATAGCACCATTGTTAGAAATCTTAATTGTTCCTAAGAGCAAGAAGTTTCAGTTTTTCTCCTAGGCAATTAAATTTCAGATATGACAAATAAGGTTGTTAAATTTTAACATTAGCTATGATTTACAGAAATATCTAGTGTTTTCCTTATACTATTAATTGCTTCAGACTTACGTGTTTTATTTTATTGTTGTTTTATGTTCTTGCTTTATATCATGTTTTTTATGTCTTCTAAATATTGATCATGGATTGTAAATAAATGAATATTTTGACCTGTAGCTTGAGAGAAATTAAATAATTCTATTTCTTTTCCTTAAATGTCAAAGTAATATATAAGCTTTACAAAAAGTACTCTATTCCAATTACTGTAAATTGCTTATAATCCTCAATTTATATGCCACGATGATCATAAAGTAAATTATCACATGATTGACCTGATTTCACATCATTTTTCCCATGACAGTTGTTAAAATGAAACACCATAGTTGTTAAGAGAATCCGTTTTGCCAAAAATCATAGATGGGTGGATGGATGGATGGGAGGGAGGGAGGGAGCAAGCGAGTGAGCAACTATTCATTCATTCACTCACTCACTCACTCATCCATCTATCCATCCATCCATTCATTTCTGGCTCTCTCAGCCAGCTTCCCACCTAAGCAAAATCAATGAAGAAACCAGAAGGATGTTGGGTATTGATCTTGCTCCCATTGCTTTTTTACTTGTTTCTGCTCCATCTTTTTCTCTGTTTATGTAAGGAAATCTTTCTGAAATAGCCCAAATGGGTCACGAGTTGTTAAGTTTACTCACTCCTGTGAGCCGCCCCGAGTCTTCGGAGAAGGGCGGCATACAATTCTTAATAATAATAATAATGATAATGATAATAATAATGATAATGAAAACCATGACTAAATGAACAGAAAGATTAGTGGCCCAACTTTGGGACACTGTGTGAAATGGATTATTCTAATGTTTCTCAACACTTTTCTTCATTATCCAAACTGCTTATCAGAAATTCATTTTTACCCAATGTAGGTAGAACATTGCTAGAACAACAGATAGATATAAGAATAACTCTTTGGTAGCTGTTATGCCGGTTGTAGTCCTACTTAATGTGGAGAAACTGGCTATAATAATCTGCTCTTATTAATATGCATTTTACCTAGGCCCACCTTATAGTTTATTTCAAAACTGCTAATGTCTAGAATGTGACAGCTTGCTTACTGGTTGGCTTCTTAACATCATTCCTTCACACACACACACACACACACACACACACACAAACACTGATCTGCAAAGCTGAAAATGGTGGGTAACACTGTCCTACTAGCACTGATGATGTTACCTAGTTTGGATAATGAAATGTCTGCAAGAAAACAATCTCAGAAAGCACCAAGGACCCCTCAGATGGGAGAAATTTGTAAAAATTGAGAGAAATGATGTGGCATTGTAGGGCACAATTGACATCTCTGTATCAGTTTTCATTGGGAAATAAGTTGATAGAAATCTAAGAACATATACAAATTGTAGATTATAATACTATTTTAGACTATAACAAATATTAACAAATGATTACTACCTGCTTATATATCCAAAGCTAAGAACTAAAATATTAAATTGCTGAGTTCCTAGGAAAAATATTAAATTAGCAAAATAAATAAATAGCCATTGTAATATGGCTAATAAGGTGAAAATGGCAAATGATTAAAATTAAAGGCCAGCTACTTAATTTATAATGAATCAAGTGGTGGAAACCACTTAAATAATTAAAAATAGAGCAAGCACTCATGGAAAATAAGATTATTTTAGAGAAGTATTATGTAGACTGTACAGATATTATGTATTTATAAAAATATGAAACATAGATCATAAACTTGGTTCTAAAAGTTTAAATCCTATAGATCAATAATTAATAATCATAATATTCTGTTGCTTTGCATGTAAACTGAAAGCTTCTGGACTAGAGACACATTTCTTGTGTGTTTCATCACACTTGCACAAATAAAGCATTCGTAATTATAGTAATGGTAAAGATTTCTTGTGGTTCATGGAAATAAATAGTACATCTTTTGTAGGCCTTATAATCTTTTATTTATTGGTAAAAAGTCTTCTTCAATCTATATAATGGTTTCAGAAGAGTATTAAGAAATGATGACTCATCTACAAATAATTAGCCATGAACATTAAATGCAGTTTTCAGGTTTAGACATGGTTTTGAATTCTAGTTGCTGGGGATAAATGATAGATGAAGGATCTGGAGCCTTTTTACTCTATGACTGCAGCACCAGGAAGAACTAGGGTAGATACTATGCCCGTTGAAATTTTATCATAATCTTTAGATTATGTTAAATGTT
The DNA here is from genome assembly GCF_031021105.1 of Erythrolamprus reginae. Classification (NCBI taxonomy): domain Eukaryota; kingdom Metazoa; phylum Chordata; class Lepidosauria; order Squamata; family Dipsadidae; genus Erythrolamprus; species Erythrolamprus reginae. Next base: position 213,511,180 of record NC_091952.1, on the reverse strand, counting down.
ATGGGAATGTTAGATGGGAGAAACCTAGTTTAGCCACTGGACTAACCCTAACAACAATAACAAAGTTCAAAGTTCAATAGCACTTTGAAAACAAACTTTTCCTCAAGAGCAAAATTATACTTTGTCAGATACAGAAGATAGTCAGCTCAGTAGAGGCAATGTAGACTATGTCTGTCTGTATTTGTGTGCAGGGAGGGAGGGAGGGAGAGAAAGAAAGAAAGAAAGAAAGAAAGAGAATATGTGTACAGTAATACCTCGTATTACGAACTTAATTGGTTCCGGGAGGAGGTTCGTAAGGTGAAAAGTTTGTAAGATGAAATAATGTTTCCCATAGGAATCAATGGAAAAGCCAATAATGCGTGCAAGCCCATTAGGAGAATCCAAAACATTAAGGCTTTAAAAAAAAAAGCGGGGGGGGGGGGGCAGACTAAGCTGAAGCGAACGGAGTGGGAGGAGGGACAGCAAGAGGTGGCAAGAGGTGGCAAGAGGTGACAGTCCCAACGAAGCAAGGCGAAAAGAGCCTCTCTTGAGCTCCATGGGTCTTTCCCTCCTGTTTTTGCCCACCCCGTTCTGCTCATTTTCCCCACACCTTTCTCCTCTTGAGCTCCATGGGTCCCTCCCGGTTTTGCCCACCCCGTTCTGCTCATTTTCCCCACACCTTTTTCCTCTCTTGAGCTCCATGAGTCCCTCCCATTTTTGCCCACCCCGTTCTGCTCATTTTCTCCACACCTTTTTCCTCTCTTGAGCTCCATGAGTCCCTCCCATTTTTGCCCACCCCGTTCTGCTCATTTTCCCCACACCTTTCTCCTCTTGAGCTCCATGGGTCCCTCCCGGTTTTGCCCACCCCGTTCTGCTCATTTTCTCCACACCTTTTTCCTCTCTTGAGCTCCATGAGTCCCTCCCATTTTTGCCCACCCCGTTCTGCTCATTTTCTCCACACCTTTTTCCTCTCTTGAGCTCCATGAGTCCCTCCCATTTTTGCCCACCCCGTTCTGCTCATTTTCCCCATACCTTTCTCCTCTCTTGAGCTCCATGAGTCTTTCCCTCCCGTTTTTGCCCACCCCATTCTGCTCATTTCTCCCACACCTTTGTCCTCTCTTGAGCTCCATGAGTCTTTTCCCCATGCAGTTTGGAAGGGGGGAGTTTGTCGCTCAGATTCAAAGCAGCACTGGCAAAAATGAAGGGAATCGAGAAGCCTCAGGGAAATTGCGGCGGCTGCTCGACTTCGTAAGGTGAAAATAATTCAGAATAAGAGGCAAAAAAATCTTAAACACTGGGTTTGTATCATGAAAGGTTCGTATGAAGAGGGGTTCGTAAGACGAGGTATCACTGTATATGTGTATATGTCTACTGGACGTTTTCCCATAATCTATAAATAGAACCATTTCATCCCTTAACACTTTCATTTTTCATTTTCTTTTACTAATTTCTTCAAATATCTTTTTAAAATATTCTATTTTAGTTAGTGTAGCATCTCTTAAAGCTTTCTATATCAAGATTTTTCTTTCTACCTAATACTGCCTTTTCTCTCTCTTGTTTTCCCTTTATTCTTGCATAGGCCTAACCAAAGATGGCAATAATGAAAATATTGATTCACTTGAGGAAGTTCTTAATATTTTAGCAGAGGAAAGTTCTGATTGGTTTTATGGCTTCCTCTCATTTCTCTATGATGTAATGACTCCTTTTGAAATAGTAGAAGAAGAAGAGAATGATGCAACAGATGATGTTGATGGTACGTCACAGAATGAAGGGGTTCAAGGAAAAAAGACATGTGTTATTGTGGATTTGCAAAATCAATGACTTCAGTTCATGGAACAATTCATTGATGAATGGAAATGTCCATAAAATTAACTAAGTGCGAAAAGGTGCTGGAGTAAAACAGGGTAAATCCCTCTTATGGACAGATCAGTTGTATTAAGACTTGCTGTATAAGCTCTTTTAGAAATACACAGTCAAAAGACAAAGTGAAATAACATTTGTCAGTATTAACCCAACATATCCTAACTAATGTGTCTGGTTTATGTCTGCCTTTGCACTAAAATGCACAAGCTCTACAATAATAGTCTACATTACTAATCTGTAAATGGTTCTTTTTTCTAACAAATGTTAATTGACTGTAAATATTTAGGCATGTCTGGCAAATTATGTATATATTGATACTGAAGATTTTAAGATTCTGCCTACCATAACATTAAGTTAGAGAACTGTTGCTGAATTTAGTATCAATAATTATTTCCTAATTTTTTTTGATTTTGCAGAACACATATTGAGAATAGTTGTTAACATTTGTTATTTAGCTAATAAACTATTATTTAAAACCAAGCATGCAACTTCTATAGATTTTTAAAATGGGTTTCAATCACTTTGCTTCTTCATATATTACTATTCTTTCAAAGGCTTTTTGTTTGTTTAAAAAAGTGGATATTTTATGAGAATAAGCAACTGTAAATAAATAAATATACCCCCACCCCACCCATGTATATATGTGTATTTTGTAATTCTGAACTTTGAGAAGGAAAGATTGCAATCTCCTGCACTACATGCACATCGCTGAATAAATGCTGAACTTTGCAGATCAAGTATTAGTCTTGTAAATAGGAGCAGCTTTAATTATTTGTACTAACATTGGCATAAGGTTTTAAATAAAATTTACAGTTTACAAGAGAGCTATAACTTGTATTGGTTGCCTTACTTGATAATACTGAGCATGTAATTGTGAAAAGCTTCTTTTAGCTTCTGCTTGTTTTGCTGACATGCTAATATGTAAATAATTTGCATAAAATCTTTATTTTTTTATCTGTTCAAATCAAACATAATTAGCTGAACCCTGGATTTCTGTGACCACCTTCAACTGTATCTGATACAATGAGTTCCCAATCACATTATAAAATACTTTTTTGAGTTATATGATAAACATTCCAAACTTGTAGTATGTTTTCTATCATTAGCTACTATAGAACACCCTAATTGTACAATAGAGCTTGGAAATCAACAAATAATGAATAGTGAATGAATTGTAACATTATTTGTAGTCCAGAATTTACTTTGCTAACTCTTTTTATATACATAAATATTTATATCATTAATACTGCACATTAAATTGTTTTTTAGGGTATTGTAGCTGCACCCAAAGATTCCCAGACTAATTAGGAGGGGAAGGTCAGAATAAACTTGCTGGATTCATATTCTCATGTTACGTTCTTCCCTTCACATTTATAGAGCAGAGCTTGAAATACAGTAGTCAGCCTGGATTATTTATGAAAGCTCATGAAATAGAACTCTATTTAAAAGGGTTTTAAATGCATATGAAACTTAACAAAAATAGAGCAAGCTCTTTCCCAAATATGTGAGAAATTGATGGAGTTTGATTGAAGGTTACAGATATGAGAGATTCTTCCCACTCAGATGGCTATTATAGGTAAGTCTAAATATGCAAATAGAAGCAAATTCCTATTTGTAAATAGTCTTTATTCACAACCTACTAACAGATATGTCAGGTAGTTTTGGTCCTAAATAATTTATTAAACTAACATACCATATCTATCTATAAAATTATTTTAAAATTTGCTTTATTCTTTGTTGGGGATATTAAATATAAGTATGATTTCAGTTTATATCAATTTTATTAAATTGTGGAAGAATGTTAAAAATTACTTTGCTTCAAATGCCTACTATTTAAGAATAACTCGGCATCATAAGATTTTGCTAAGTGGTATATATCTGTTGTTTCATGAAATTGATTTATTATTGTTTCTGAATTGCACTGAAACAATGGCACTTGGGCTGCGGGCACTGAATATTAAGAATCCAGTTAGGTTTGAGATAGAATGGAACAGAGAACTTAATGAACTTAACTGAGCTTTTCAGAACTTCATAATAGTGTGGGTATAACCTCCAATCCTCTGTTTATAATAGTATTTTCCATGCTGAAAGATTTCTTTGGCTTTAGATGGGTGTACTCCATCTAACGGTTCTAAAGGTATGTCCCAAAAAGTAAGTGCTGTAGGGTCATGAAAAAGCTTTAAATCACATCTGCATCATAATATTTTCTTATTTTACATTTTAAATATAGGAAATTGTTGGCAATGTTTAAACTCAGGATTTTCAAGGATCTTCTAAGCTTGGACTAAAATATTATGAAACTCTTTGATAATAAGCAAAATGCTGTGGGACAGGAGGAACCTGTTTAATTTCAACTGTTCAGCTACAATCAGCAGTATTGACAAAGGCTGAGAGGAATAGTATTTCAGCATGAATGGGGGATATTTGATTGTCTTCAACTTGTGCCCCCTTGTCTTTTCAAACATCTCTAAAGCACCACCTTACCTCTTAGATCTGGTAGGCCCATGTCCTCGTGGCCTCCCAATAAACTTTGTAGACCTGGCTTTTCTTATAAGTAAGAACATAAGAAGAGCCATGCTGAATCAGGCCAAAGCCCATCGAGTCCAACATTCTGTGTCACACAGTGGCCCACCAATTGTACATGGGGATCTTGAGTAGAAAGAGAAGGCAAAATCCTCCCTTTCCCTTGACCCCCAACAAATGGTACCCAAGAGAATCCTGCCTGCCTCAACCAACATAGAGGCGGCACATGGACATCCATTTCAATAACCACCGATACACTTGGCATCCATGAATCCTGCCTTGAAGCTATCAAGGCTGACAGCTGTCACAACCTCTTCTGGAAGTGAATTCCATAAACTAACAACCCTCTGGGTGAAGGAATATTTCCCTTTATTTGTCCTCGCTTTCTTACCTATGAGCTTTAGGGAGTGCCCCCTCGTTTTAGTATTGTGTGATAGAGAAAATAATTTTTTCTCTATCCACCTTTTCTATCCCATGCATGATTTTATACAGTTCGATCAAGTCACCCCTTAAACGCCGTCTTTCAAAGCTGAAGAGACCAAGGCGTTGCAACCTGGTTTCATAAGGGAGGTGCTCCATTTCCTTGATCATACTTGTTTCCCTTTTTTTGCACCTTTTTCAGTTCCATTATATCCTTCTTGAGGTGAGGTGACCAGAGCTGGAGTACACAGTACTCCAAGTGTGGTGTCGCCATCGATTTGTACAGAGGCAATACAACACTTACTGACTTATTTTCAATTCCCTTCCTAATCATGCCAAGCATGGAATTTGCTTTTTTTTACTGCTGCTGCGCACTGGGTTAACATCTTCATTGAGAGAAAGAGAGACAGAGAGAAAAGGAGAGGAAGGAAGACAGATAGAAAGAGAAAACTCGGCAAGGAGTTGGGGACTTGCTCCACTTCGCCTCCTCCTCATCCCCCAGGGCAGCATTAAGAAAACCGCAAGGTTTTTTAATAGTCCGGCCCTCCAACAGTCTGAGGGACAGTGAACTGGCCCCTGTGTAAAAAGTTTGGGGACCCCTGATTTACACCCTCAAAGAATTCTAGCAAGTTAGTAAGACGTGATTTGCCTTTGCAGAAACCATGCTGATTTTCTTTCAGTAATGCCTGTTTTTCTATGTGCCCAGTAATTTTATCTTTAATAATGGTTTCCATCACTTTGCCTGGAACTGAGGTTAAACTGACTGGTCTATAATTTCCTGAATCACCTCTGGATCCTTTCTTGAAGGGTTATATTTGCCTCCCTCCAATCATCAGGTACAGTGTCTGATCTTAGAGAAAGATATTATATTTTAGCTAGAAGTTCAGCAATTTCACACTTGAATTCCTTGAGAACTCTAGGGTGGATGCCATATGGACCCAGCAATTTGTTGACATTTAATTTAGAAAGGCATGCAAGAACGTCTTCCTTGTTTATCTCTATCTGGTTTAATTCTTCTAATTCCCTCCCTGAGAAAACTAATTCAGTGGCAGGCAAATGTTCTCTATCCTCCTCAGTGAAAACTGAGGCAAAGAAGTCATTTAGCCTCTCAACAATCTCCTTGTCTTCTCTGATTATCCCTTTCTGACCATTGTCATCAAGTGGCCCAACTGTTTTTCTGGTTGGTTTCCTGCTTCCAATGTACTTTTAAAAGGTTTTGTTATTATTTTTAATATTCTTTGCTATATATTCCTCAAAATCTGTCTTGGCTTTCCTGACTATCGCCTTGCATTTGGTCTGCCAGAGTTTGTGATCCTTCCTGTTCTCTTCGGTAAGAAGCACCTTCCATTTCTTAAATGAGTTTTTCTTCTTTCCAATAACCTCCTTTACCTCATTCATAAACCACACTGGTATCCTCTTGGACTTTCCAGTCCTCTTTCTTCTTTTAGGAATGCATATGAGTTGTGCCTGTTGTAACGTATTTTTAAACAGTTTCCAAGCGTTTTGGGGGGATTTGACTTTTTTTACTGTTCCTTTTAATTTTTTTCTTTACTATTTTTCTCATTTTGGCGAAATTCCCTCTGTGAAAATTTAAGGTCTCTATGTTTGTTTTCACTGACAATTTGCTATCCATGGTTAAGTTGAAGGTTATTGTGTTGTGAACGCTGGTTACTATGGGTTTGGTTACAAAGACATCATGAACCAAATCCTGTGCATTAGTTAGAACCAAGTCCAGGATCCCCTTTCCCCTGCTTGGTTCCATGACCATCTGCTCAAGAGAATAATCAGCTAACATGTTGAGGAACCTTTTGTTTCTTTCATGTATAGAAAAAGAATTTACCCAATCTATTTGAGGATAGTTGAAGTCCCCCATTATGACTACCCTATTTCTTTTTGAGGTCTCCTTAAATTCATTTTCCAAATAGCAATCTGCCTTTGGAGTTTGATTGGGAGGGCAATAGCAGATTCGTAACGTCAGATTAGTTTCTTGTCCTACGATTTTTATCCACAATGTTTCTGTGGGTGAGTTTGAATTTTCTTGAATTTCGAGTTCATGAGAGTCTAACTCCTCATCTCATGAGATTCTAACGCCTCATCTATCCCAAGTATTGGGATAGTGTATGGCTGGAGCCCTGTCTGTTAGTTATGAGGGATGTGCTATTTGGGGACATCAATAGTTCTTATGCAGATTTTATGGTTGGGGTTTTGTTGTTGTTGTGATTTTAGTATGTCGTTTGTAAGCCATCCAAGATGTTTATACATAAGATGTATAATTATAGAAAATATTTAAATAAACATAAACAAAAATAAGTAGTTTTGCATAATGGACTAAGTATGATGCAACTATTGTGCAGCATGTTTAACACTTCTAAAGAAAAGAACAATTTCATTGCTGTACTTATCTCTATGATATATACGAGGGTCGCCCAAAAAGAAATGCACCACAATTTTCTTCAACAATTATTTATTGAACATAATGAAACTTACACACAAGAAAGAATGATGTTTCTTCTACACTCCCTATTTTTCCACGTAATCTCCATCCCGTTCTATGGCCTGCCTCCAGCGAGACAGAAGGGCGTGTATGCCCTATCGGTACCACTCCTTATTCTGGTCAGAAAGCCTTGGAGCTCTGCCAAACTGTCTTCTAATGGCCTCACCCTTTGTGCCCAGCAAGTAACCGTATTTCTGTCGACTGCAGATTCTCCATAAACTGTACACAAACGTTTGTGAATGTTCCCAACAGTTTCTTTCTACGCAGTGAGAAATTCAATGACGTACAATAACATATATCACTTACAGACGCTATTTTGAAACACTGTTACAGCTATGCTATCTGTCTGAATAAACCTAAAATTTACACACACACTCCTGACAATTCAAATAATGTATATCTTAAGTTTGGCATGTATACCATTATTATAGGTTGTGAAAAAAAATGTGGTGCATTACTTTCTCCAATGCACTTGCAAGGAGAGTCCAGGATGGGTAATTCTTCAGTCTGATTGGTAGGGACTGAGTTTAATTTAAATATTAGGCAGGTGCCGCCCCCTTAGCCCTCCAGTCTTAAAAACTCAGTCGCAGTAAAGGGACTTTGAGTTTTTGCTCTACCAATAGTATTGGTTTGAGAGGTTTAGGCTTTAAATGTTATTTGATGTTTTTTGATGTATTGATTATTATTAAATCTGTCTTTTTCTTTCCCCTTTTTCTCTTAGGTGCAGCTGGGGGTTTCTCCTCAGGCAGCTCTGGTTTCAGACCTCCAGTGGGTCTAATCCAGTTGACTGCAGCTCCTCCTTGTCTGTGAACCCACACAAGGGCCTGGCTTGTGGGTTCAGGAGTGAGCGCCCGGGGAAACTACCTCCGAGGTAGACTCCGGAGGAGAGGAGCCGGTTGACGCCGCGGGGGGGGGTCCGCCCTCCCCCGTGGCGAATAAACCAAGGGGAGGGGGCGCAGAACAGGCCTCGGAGGACATCCGCACACACCCCCGCCCCCCCGATCGCCCCGCTCACAACGCTTATGAAATCGGGCTGATTTCGCTGCCCGTGGCACAGCAGGGAGCCTTCTGGCCGTTTGCCTGTCAGTTCCGACGGCCATGTTTGTTGGAGGCCGATGTCGGAGGTTTCGCGCCCAAAGTGTTTGCGGTTGCCAGGGCAACCGGCTGGCGGCCATTTTCTTCAAGGAAAGTTGAAAGCGAGGCGGGGCTTAGCCGGCCTGTTTGGGCGCGCTAATGTTACAACTGGAATCTGCCCTAGCTACACGCAGGCGCAGTGGAGCAGTTGCCTGTCATTCTGCCATTTTCTGGTCAGAGCAGTTGAGGAGTTTTGGCCTTGATTTCTTTCTGTCTCAGGCAATCTCCTTGTTTTCGTGGCAATATGGCAGATCAGGCGGGCCAGTTGGTGGAGGAGCCCTCTGCAGGGCCTAGCACTCCAAAGGAAAAGCCCCAGAAGGCCAAGGTATCTCAGGGGGCCTCGCTGAGGGAAGCAGAAAAGCGCATCCGGGCCCTGGAGAAGCAATTGGAGGCTTCTCAGAAGGTAATGGGCCCTGTTCCTTCTGCCAGTCAACCCGGTCCTTTGATGGCCTCCCCCACGTTCCTGCCAGGGGTTGTAGGCTCAGCCACGGAGAGAGATTGGTCTCCAGAGAGAGTGAGGCTGCCAGCACCCAGGGCTGAGAGACAATGTGCTGCAGGACTGTCTGCATATCCAGCCTTTCCAGCACCCCAGTCTGGCCAGGCAGCCACTTTTACACCTACAGCTGCAGGCCTGCGCAGCTCCAATGATGCCTGGCAGAGCATGCCTCAGTCCTTGCAAGACCTCATTGCCACAGCTTATACCCAGGGTGTGGCGGTGGGGACTCAACAACATCAGCAGTCTCCAGTGGGACTCCCTCCAATGAGGTCTAGAGACCCCTGGACTGCCCCTGTCACCCTCTCCATGGAAGGCTCAATGGATGAGGAGCGGTCATCTAGAGACGATTTCTGTGGGGCTGAGGATAAACTTTCTGGTGATGAGCAGCCCCCTGAACCACCCAGTTTTCCTGGACTCTTTAAGTCATCCCTTTTCAGGGTTCTTTTGAATAAAGCCAAGATGACCATCGAGCAAGCAGGTGAGGGGGACCAGGCAGCGGCTTCTGAGACGGCCCAACCGGCAGGGGGCCTATTTGTCTTCCCCAAGCAGGAGACGGTCCACATTCCGTCTTCCCACCTGTTCAGAGAAACTATCCAGCGCCCGTGGGAGAACCCAGCCGCCGCACAGGGGCCATCTAACCTGGATCGCAGATTCTATACATTTGACCAGGCGATGGAGGACCTGCTGGAGTTTCCAGTGGTGGATAAACCGGTGACGAGCCTGGTGTCCAATGCCCTGGTTCCCTCAGAATCTCAGGAGGGTCTCAGAGCAGAGGACAAGAGAGCGGAAAATGTGGTGCGCAGGACTCACCAGATGGCGGCCTGGGCTCTGCGAGCCGCTTCGGCGGCATCGTTCTTCAATAGGGCCACGATGCTCTGGATCCAAGAACTGCAATCCAGGGTTAATCCGGAAGATACTAGACTCCGCCAGGACCTCAACAAACTCCTGGCGGCCACGGAGTTTTCGGCGGACGCTACGGTCAACGCCGCCAAATTTGCTTCCCGTGCAATGGCCTCCTCTGTGGCCTCCCGTCGGCTCATTTGGCTCCGGAGCTGGCAGGCGGACGTTAAGTCCAAATGGAGCCTGGCATCTGCCCCATTCAAAGGCAAGAAACTGTTTGGGGAAGTCCTGGACGACGTCCTCGTGGAGGATAAAGACAAGAAAAAGGTCATGCCTAGGGCAAACAGGAAGCAGGATAGGAGATTCACTCCCTATCAGAGAAGGCAGTCCTTTCGGTCTGAGCCCTCCTCGATGGGCACCCAGGCGTCGAGGCCGTATTTTCAGAGCTCATTTGGCCAGGGGTCCTTTCGGGCGGATAGGTCTTTCCAAGCGGACAGGAATAGATCTTATCAAGGCCGCCGCCCCTTTAGAGGAGGAAGCAGAGGCTTCAAGAAGTCGAAGTGACTCCGAGCTCAGAGGCTGTCTGGGCGGAAGACTGATGTCCTTCCATGCAGCATGGGCGGCGACGTCCTCAGACCCTTGGGCGGTATCTACAGTTGGCCAGGGCCTGAGAATAGAATTCTTCTGCCCTCCACCTCACAGGTTTCTCCCGTGTCGAGTTCCATCAGATGGGGAGAGAAGAAGACTCCTATTCAAAGAAGTCGAGCACTTACTGGACATTGGAGCTATAGAGGAGGTTCCCTTGACACAGCAAGGCAGGGGCTTCTACTCGGCGATCTTTCTCATTCCCAAGTCGTCGGGGGGAGTGCGGCTGATTCTGAACCTGAGGCGCTTGAACCTCTATGTAAAATACAGGAGGTTCAAGATGCACTCTCTCAGATCAATACTGGCAGCCATCCGCCACAGAGACCTCATGTCCTCCATAGACCTGAAGGAGGCATATCTCCATGTCCCAATATTTCCTCCTCACAGACAATTTCTCAGATTCTGCATTGCCGGAGCACATTTCCAGTACAGGGCGATGCCCTTTGGCCTATCATCAGCCCCGAGAGCATTTACAAAGTTGCTGGATGTCCTTACGGCGCACCTCAGATGTCAGTCGGTACGCCTCATGGCGTATTTGGACGACATCGTGATTTTGTCCAGAACACCGGATCGGGCACTAAAGGACCTACACTTAACCATACAGACCCTGGAAGACCATGGTTTTTCCATAAACTGGGACAAAAGCCACCTGACGCCCACGACTCGCCTGGCCCATTTGGGGACGACGATAGATTCCGAACTGGGCGAGGTCTTTCTGTCACGGGACAGGCAATCTACAATCAGGAGGTTGGTGAGAGAGCTGCGCCTCCAGCAGTACCCAAGTCTGCTATTCCTGTCCCAGCTCCTAGGGACGCTAGTGTCATGCATTGGCATAGTGTCATGCATTGACGCTAGTGTCATGCATTGGCAAGGTTCCACCTTCGACCATTACAGTGGTTCCTTCTCCCCTTTCAGAAGCAGAAATCGAGCCATTCTCGCAGGAAGGTTTTCCTCAATGCCAGGGTTCGCAGATCTCTCCGGTGGTGGGTGTCTCCAGCCTTGAGCAGCGGTTCCTCCTTTCTGGACAAGGAATTCCTCACGGTGACGACCGATGCGAGTCTGCGGGGGTGGGGAGCACATCTTTCCTCACAAATAGCCCAGGGCCTGTGGTCGCAGCAGGACCTTTACAACGTCAACATAAACTTCTTGGAGCTGAAGGCAGTGTCACTGGCCCTCCACAGCTTTGCTCACCTGGTGAAGGATCAGCACGTATTAATTATGACCGACAACGTAGCCACGCGTTCCCACATCAACCGACAGGGGGGAACTCGGTCAGGGAGGCTGATGGCAGAGTCGGAGTCTCTTTTCAGGTGGGCAGAGACCAATCTGGCATCGCTTTCAGCGGAACACATCTCTGGGGTGGAGAACGTTTGTGCAGACTGGCTCAGCAGGGAGACACTAGATCCAGGGGAATGGCAACTGGAACCCGGGATCTTCCTAGAGATCACCAGGAGGTTTGGGGTGCCAGTTCTGGACTTGTTTGCAACGTGTCTCAACTCCCAGCTTCCCCGCTTCTTCTCCCGATTTCCATCCCAGGGAGCGGAAGGAGTGGATGCTCTGCGCCTCAGATGGCCTCCGGGTCTTTTATATGCGTTTCCACCGGTTTCCATCATTCCCAGAGTAATTCGGAAAATATTGCAGGAGCAGGCAGAGGTGCTGTTGTTGGCCCCCTTTTGGCCCCGTCGGATCTGGTTCGCAGACCTGATGCAACTCTCAATTGCTCCGTCATGGCGGATTCCGGACCACCGAATCTCCCTCTTCCAGGGGACCATGTCACACCCGGAGCCTCAGTGGTGGCAGCTAACCGTGTGGCGCTTGAGCGGGAACGTCTGAGGAGTCACGCTCTGCCAGACACGGTTATCGATACTATACAGGCTGCCCGTAGGCCTTCTACCAGGAGGATCTACCAGGCCACTTGGGAGGCCTTTTCTAAGTTCTGTGCACTACGACAGGTGGAGCCTCAGGTAGCTTCTCCTCCTATGGTACTGACATACCTGCAGGCAGGTCTGGACAAGGGCCTCGCCCCGAATACTCTTCGTCGGCATGTGGCTGCTTTATCCAGTATCATTACATTGGACAGTCATCGCCCCTTGAGCAAACATCCATGGATACGAGACTTCCTGAGAGGGGCGGCTAATCTTAAACCGCCAGTCATTCATCGCTTCCCGTCATGGGACCTGTCCTTGGTGCTTCACTCCATCACAGCACCTCCATTTGAGCCTCTACGGCAGGTTCCTATACGGCTGTTGACTCTTAAGACTGCCTTCCTGGTAGCCATTACGTCTGCCAGGAGGGTCTCAGAGATTTCGGCTTTGCCTACAAGACCGGACTTATGTCGCTTTCATCCGGACAGAGTGGTCCTTAGGCTGGACCCGGCTTTCTTACCTAAGGTGAATACCACTTTTCACAGGGCACAAGACATCGTGCTACCGGATTTTTGTACACATGGAACTCACCCTTTAGAGTTGAGGTGGCACAAGCTGGACGTGAGGAGAGCCCTTAAAATCTATATTCGCAGGACTCAGTCCTTCAGAGCTTCAGAGGCCTTGTTTGTATCCTTTTCAGCACGTTCTCTGGGGTCCAGAGTTTCCTCCCAGACCATCAGCCGGTGGCTCCGTGACTGTATATCGGAGGCGTACAGAGCTAGAGGTTCGCCGGTGCCACATGGCATCACTGGACACTCGACCCGCAGCGCCGCCACCTCGACGGCATGGAGGACACAGGCGTCTTTAGAGGACATTTGCCGGGCGGCCACTTGGGCTGCTCCCTCAAGCTTTATAAAGCACTATCGTATAGACTCTTATGCTTCATCAGAGGCAGCTTTTGGGAGGAGGGTCCTACAGGAGGTTTGTTCCTTTGCCGAGCCACTGGTCCAGCCTTCTCCCTCCCTCTAAGTTTTTCTTGGGCATATCCCATCCTGGACTCTCCTTGCAAGTGCATTGGAGAAGGACCGTTGAACTTACCTGAACGGTCTTCTCGATGCACTGCAAGGAGAGTCCAGACCCACCCAGTTCTGGACCAGGGGCCATGTTATGGTTTAAGGTTCCTTTCTTTGAAGTTGTTGTGTTTTTTCATATGGTTCAATAAATGTGTTGGACTTTACTGCTCCTTCGTTTTAATGAGACTGGAGGGCTAAGGGGGCGGCACCTGCCTAATATTTAAATTAAACTCAGTCCCTACCAATCAGACTGAAGAATTACCCATCCTGGACTCTCCTTGCAGTGCATCGAGAAGACCGTTCAGGTAAGTTCAACGGTCCTTTTGGGCGATCCTCGTATATGAATCATGCATTACTGTTGACTCACAAATCAGATTTCTGTAAGCTATTACCAATTCATATATTCATGTGTCCAGCATACTTACAGTATTTAACGTAGGTGACATAATATCAGAGCCCAGATTCCATCTATTTAAGATTTATTTATAAATATATTTGATCCTAACCCTATCCTTCAATACAATCCAATGACTGCACAAATTAAATCTCAATATAGTTATAACTAGAGATAATTACCAACAGGAAAAATGAAATTGGAATTCCAAGTCTAGTAACATGAATAAGCTAATGTCTACTGGGGGGAAAAATTGGGATGTTTCCTTATCCTGTTTTATTAGCTGTAAAAAATATCTCCTGGTCAAAAGGAGATATTAGACAAATCTTGGGTACTAAGTTTTTTCTATCTTTACTGAATAATGACAAACATAAATATAGAATATTAATAATTTCATGGTGAAATATTTCTGATGAAAATTTTATTTTTTAATTAATGTACGAAATGTCTTAATATAATATTTGCAACCTATTTCCATTTTTAAAAATTCAGGAGTAAAACCTGGAGAGATAACCAAGAGCAAAGTCAAAGGTATTTTACCAATCAAGCCTTAGCAATGTTTATTGCTTATTGATCTTTGATGCCTGCAGTGCATGAGTTTTTGCCATGTTAATAATTATGCCTACTAACTTTGGATGCTATCATACAAATTTCAAATGTGGTCTATTTTACTAAACAGTTTTGCAAAAGACTCAAGCAGTTTATTATATTTATATTCTGTTCTTGCTTCAATAGCTCAAGATACTTTGCGTTGTGCCTCCAAAATATATAACATTTTCATCACTTTGCCATAATAGAATCTCTCCTGAAAACAGTTCTGTGTTATAAATGTATAGAAGCAAGTTTCTAAGTGCATATCAACTAGCTGGTGGGGAAAAAATGCCTTTATCGAGATAAATCAACTGGAGTTATATGTAGTTATAAACTCAAAAGCAAGTCATATAAATTATCTTCCTAATGATATAAACAAGACTTTGGATATATTTATCCTGGTGCTTGCCAAATATCTAATTACTTTTTGCCTTATCAAATTTATAAAATATTAGCTTATAATTTTACTCTTATAAAGTATTTGGGCAAGTGAAAATATATAAGGGATTTATGAGAAAGTGATCTGCCTTTCCTAGTAAAGGATAATACTGTTGAAAATGGCTTTATATGTACCGGTATATTTAGAATATAATAATAATATGCATATTAGCATGAAGACTTTTTGGGGGGGAAATATATGATAGAACATTTTATAATGTCATTTGACATTAATACATTTATCTTAAATTATTCTTAAAAATTCATCAGCTTTTGGGGTTCAGACAGTGTATTGGAAAAAATTTAAGGATTGATAATATCTTGGCAGATTGGTGAATATTTATTATTTATTTATTTATTGGATTTGTATGCCGCCCCTCTCTGGAGACTCGGAGCGGCTAACAGCAATAATAAAACAGTGTACAATAGTAATCTAATACTAAAAACGATTAAAAACTCATTAATATAAAAACCGGACATACATACATACATACATACCATGCATAGAATTGTAAAGGCCTAGGGGGGAAAGAGGATCTCAATTCCCCCATGCCTGATGGCAGAGGTGGGTTTTAAGTAGCTTACGAAAGGCAAGGAGGGTGGGGGCAATTCTAATCTCTGGGGGGAGTTGGTTCCAGAGGGCCGGGGCCGCCACAGAGAAGGCTCTTCCCCTGGGTCCCGCCAAGCGACATTGTTTAGTTGACGGGACCCAGAGAAGATCCACTCTGTGGGATCTAACTGGTCGCTGGGATTCGTGCAACAGAAGGCGGTCCCTGAGATAATATTGGCCTTGATAGATGCCTAGTGAGAAGAACCATTTGAAAAGGTCTTTGATTTCGTTTGTCTATTTTTTCTTAACACTGATGATTCAACACTATTTTTCCTTCAACTAAAATCACTTGTGGTTTTGGAGTTTTCACAGTAGTTGAAAATTATGCAAAGTGGCTATTTTTAGGAAATAATCATACTGTCAGGCCCAAAGTCATTATGTGAAGTCCAAGGTGGGCCTAACACAGCTTGGGAGTGAGAGAGAGAGATATGCCACCACACATTCCTTTCTCCAGGTAACAAAAACAGGAAGGAATCAGGAAACCTGCATAGGCCCTCATGACTGCACTTGTGGGCGTGGGGATGTGAGATAGGGTTTTGACCCGGATGTAATCTAAGGGACTCAGAGTTGGAATGATTCCAGTGGAATCCAGACATGGCCATTAATAAATCCTACCCAGTGAGAAGCACAGGCATGGAATTGTTTTAATTCTCGGAATGCCGTTTTGATTCGCTAACACATACATGCATCTATGAATTGTTCACCCTTACCTCACTTCCATGGTTGCTAATGAATATTGTGTATTTTGATACTTCAGGCATGGAAGCCAGTATTTGAGTGAATTCAGATTTGATATGCCTTGTAGCACTAACAAATTAATTGTAGAACACATTTTTTATATTTTAAATTTATCAGATTGCAGTCAGGAATTTTTTTGCAGTATTAATTTATTGGGGAATAACATAATCAAGTTTAACCTGAGTAATATAGATGTGCATCTCAGTCTCTTCAATAATCTACCTAAATCTATTAAAAAGTAGTGCATTCTTTTGCTCTTTTATCATCCTAAAACACGGATTTCCAAGAAAGATTTATTAGGTCAGTATTAACTTCAATTAAATAATGCTAATTGAAGTTGACTACAAGAGGATATTTTGATGTTCTACTAACCACATTCAGTGTCTATCATGTGATTAAATTGCTGAAGTTAATGCCAGTGCTGAACTTAACATTGTCTTCAAAAAGATTTGATATCGACATTTCCCAGCTGCTTCGCTGCGGATATATAGAACCTACAACTCACAGCTAGCATAGTCATTGCTATCCTTTCTTTCTTTCTTTCTTTCTTTCTTTCTTTCTTTCTTTCTTTACTTCTTTCCTTCCTTCCTTCCTTCCTTCCTTCCTTCCTTCCTTCCTTCCTTCCTTCCTTCCTTCCTTCCTTCCTTCCTAATATAGCCATCCACCTTGTATCTGTGATGGTCCAGACAAAGTTAAAGTAAACGCCCAGCAATATAATATATAAATAACCAAATATTAATCAAAATTACAGTAATATTAAAATTTGAAACACCAGAATAAAGTTTTTGGTAGCTTAAAATACAGTAAACATTTTAAAAGAAAAATTTAAAATAATAAAAACAGTTGCTAAAACAAATAGCATTAGAGTACCAGCTTAAATAACTGATATCTGAGCAATGACACATGGCCAAATAATTTTAATTTGATATTAAAAAGCATAGTAAAATTCATTTCAAATATTATTCACTGAGAAAGATGTTCCATAGACCAGAGGTTCCCCAAGCACCATTGCTTATTGGTTGAGAACTGGGCCACACAAACAGCAGGGGAGTGCACAAAGCTCCATTTGCACAAGCAGCAGGCACACATGTGAAATCATCACATACACACACACACTGCCGCTGCTGTCAGTCTATAGAGCTGGAAAGGGCCCCCACTGTCATAAACAGCTACTGAAAGGGCCTGCTTTGAGTAAACTGTTATTTCTGCACTATACATCTGATTTCAGTGTACATAAAAGAACATATAACAAAGTGGTAAAAGAATAGAAAGCATAAATGAACTGAGACCCTGTGTGAAAGTAACAGAACACTGGGGTATTAGTCTGATACTACCCAGTTCCATTCAGAAGTCTTCCTGTAATTGTTTTAGTTTTGCAGTTCAATCACTTGTGATTTGCGCACGTCACAGTTGGCTTCAGAAAAATAGAGTCAATGGAATAGTAAATTGCAAGACCTCACGTCTCTCTTAACAGTGTTAGTGCAGATCCCAGTTGTGGTCATTAAACAAGGACCCAACTGTATTATATTGTGTAAATATTCCATAATGATAACCCTAATATTTAAGAAGACAGATGTGACAAATTTAAATGTAAACACTTAAATAGGAAGGACATAAACAAGGACAATGAAGCAACGCCAAGAGACACCTCCATAAAAAGAAACAAAAGGCAGAAAAGGGCATAAATTATATACAATTTCTGCTTCTACTAATATTGTGTGATCAGCTTATTTTGAAGTGGAAACATGAGTTCATGATTCGAACTTGGATTGGATATGCATTTGGCATGCTAATACATAATAGTGTCTTAATTTTTAAAAAACATATTTTCCTTTTTTTAAATAATGAAAAAGTGATCAAAGAATCAGCCAAGAAAACAAAAGAAAAGCAGCAAATAAAGAAAGAAGCCAAAGAAGAAGAAAAGAAGAAGACAAAGAAAAAAATCGAGGACTTTGATATAAAGGATGAGAAAATTGATGATAAATCAAAGAAAGAGTTTCATAAAATTAAGCAAGACAGGAAAACTGGAAAAGAAAAATTAGAGTTAGACAAAGATCATAAAGATAAAGATATGAAAGTATTGGCTGATGACAAAGATAAAGAAGTAAAAAAGTTAGCAAAAAGTCTTTCTAAAGCATCTGAAGAAGATAAAAGAAAAAAACCAAAGTAACAATTCTTAATGTCTGAATAGTGTTTTACTTAAAAATATGAAAGAAACCATTGATATTTCATCCGTAATATACTTTTCTTGAGTTGGTTGAAATAAACAAGAATACATGCCTATTTCCATCTCAGCCTTAGTATATGTGTGAATTTATAAACATGCAATATTCCAGTTGTACATAGCTTATTTACGGTACTCGTATTGTGATCAATTATACAATGGAATTTTATTTTTGCTACTCAGTATGTCACACACAAAAGGCTAATGTAAAAATAAAGAGACAAATGTTTGAACGTAGCATTTAATTTAGAACAATATTTCATACCTATTCTTAGAAGTGTAATGGGAAAATAAACTTGGATTTGGTTCTCAGGTTTCTGTGTTTGTATGTATATGTGCGTGCAATGCACAAGCATCCATCATATAAAGTATGGATTCAATAACCAGATGTTATTTATTTTTTGGCTCCCAGCACTTCTCACTATTAAGCTATATTGGCTAAGATTATTGGAATGCAATTTCTATAATAACTGGTATTCCATAGGTTGCTTTCCCTGTTACAGATTCATCACAATAAATAACCTCATTAAATTACATACTGCATAATATTTTTTCATAATGAATTACTTAGCTGTATCAAAGACAAGTGATTTAAAAATATAAACCATTGCGGTGAATTTAGAATGCATAAACTTGATCAAAATACTGATTTCAACTACCCTTTCACAATAATTTTTCCATGATGTTTGCTGCTTAGAAAACCAATTCAATCTTTTAGGGGAGAAAATTTAATTTTATGGTTGTATTGCAGGTTTTTTTTAAAAAAAAACCCATTGAACAGAGTCATCGTATGCAATAAGTAGTTAGTGACTTTTTAGAATTCCTTTCAACCAGGGAAAGCCTTACAGAACAAAGTTGTACTTCAGAAACATATATGAACAAATAATGATGATATGCAGGCCACATTTCGGAAGAATTTTAAATGGTTTGTTAACATTTTGAACATGAAAATAAAGCCATAATGGTTTTGAAGTTATGCATTAAATTTACAATGCATAAATTACATTTTAGGTGATGATGTGAAAAAAGTAACTACCTATATGCAATTTAGAAATGATTGTGGAATATTTGCTTTTTATTTTGAGAAGGTACTTTTAGTCGTTTATCTAAAAATATTGAGAAATACTGAAAAATATTATAAAGGTTTGTGCTTGAGGAATGGATTTACAGTATATAATGGTATAAATCTAGTTATTTGATACAAATTCTTAAATGAAAATATTAACTTGAAATAGAGGCAGATAAGAGGGAACAAAATCAATAATATGCAACTACAATGATCTTAGTAATATCATGTGATGATCATTATATCATCATGTAATATTTCTGTAATATTACATTTTTTGCAGTTAAATAGGAAATAGAAAAGAATTTCACAATATAGAAACGTCTTTGAAAATCTAAGAACAAATGGTGCACATGAGCCAGTAGTGATGCCATTTGTCTGGGAAGAGAAAATTTATATAACGTTTTCAGAAAACTTTTAGAAATAGCATCATTTCTTCCAAATATGTTATCAAAAGGCATTTTTGCTTAGCCACCAACAAGTATCTGTAGACAGTGTACTCTGTAATAAATGGAATACCCCCGATTGCTTAGATGTATAGAGGTCCATGGAGTCTCACTGTAAATATTTTTAATTCATTTTTGAAGAATTTTTAAGAGTTTTGAATGAATTTTGACTTTTATGACATATTATTCTACATTTATATTGTAATGTAGTACACTGAAAATAATTCATATCCTAAAAGGAAATAAGATAATGAAATCTGTTCCTGTCACCAATGCACATTCAGTTTGTTTATTTGAAAAGATGAAATTCAATAAAAAGATATGAGTAGAAGAATTGTTCAATTCCTTTTCATTCAGTGCTAGAATATTTAGTTACAAATTCGCTATCTGAGAAATACAGGTAGCAATACAGATAGTTCTGGCTTAATGGTGGTACTTAGGAATGGCAGCTCTCTCATTAAGTGACACATGTTACTGTTGACTTACAGTGAAAGTTGCGGCAGTTCCCATTAACGTTATGCAAATCCTGCAGAGTGGTTAAGCGCAGCTTTATGTGATCTGTGTTTGCAACCTCCTGCCATTGAGGGGGAAGTTGATACTTTCTGTTCTGGTTTCTGGTAGAAATTTAGCAATTACAAATAACTCTTATTAAATGTATCATTTCATGAATAAAAAAATTCCATTTATTTCTCTGCTCTCCTGTAATTCAAACACATTCCATACAGCACTCAGTCCGTTATCTCTCTCTTAGCTGCATTTCTCACATTCCTCCTTCTGCTTCACTTAAGCAAGATTTATTTTCCTAACAGCATAACTTTGAAAAACAGTAGCACTGACTGATAACAATACAAAATACTTTGGCTTACTTTAGTGAGGCAAAAACACATCCATTTTTCCTTTCGGCAACATTGAAACTCCACCCTTCTTCGCCACTGACCCCCTGACGTGCCAAAATACATCACTACAATATTTAACCCATTCCTTTCCTTAATATCTTCTTCCAGACCTCTGCTCTCTACGTTTTTGGGCCCTTCTGAATTTAGGGTTAACCCAGTGAGCGTCTGATTCTCCCTCACTAGATCCTGAACTCATAGCCCCATCCTGTGGCTGGCCTCCCACCTGTTCTACTACCTGTAACCCCGGGCTCC
Source organism: Erythrolamprus reginae (assembly GCF_031021105.1). Classification (NCBI taxonomy): domain Eukaryota; kingdom Metazoa; phylum Chordata; class Lepidosauria; order Squamata; family Dipsadidae; genus Erythrolamprus; species Erythrolamprus reginae. The sequence continues at coordinate 213,490,193 of NC_091952.1, read as the reverse complement.
CCACTAATTCATAAACACTATCTGAATCTGAGTCTTCAATATCTTCATCATCTTCCAACTGATCAGGAGTATGTACAACACTTTCTGAGTTTGGTTGTTTTCTTGCATGATGATGACATGTCCCCATGAAAACAACCAAGTTCTGAGCACCAAGGACTTCTTATTTCAACCCCGAGCTACAGATATTCTCCTTCTTGACTCTGCTGGTTTCATCATTGACTTTGCCTATTGGAAGTTGGTGGTAAAAGTTGAAAATGGGATGCTGCAGTATTTGTGAGTTGGTTGCCAACACCAAGTTGTTATCATGTTACCACAGAGATGCTGCAGTGGCAATAATTATGAGGATCGGTTGTTAATCTTCCTGTTCAGCACGGTTGTAGTGTTGAACAATTGTTGAATATGTGGTCATAAATTACTTGCAATAATTTAAGATAAAAGATAGTAAAAATCAGAATGTGTTCTGTACATTGGGAATTTGTTATATATGGGGACATTGAAAATTCAGCTATTTCTCTTTCCTGTCTAATTATAGAAGTACAGTATACAATCATTCCTTGTGCTGTGTATATAGCTCCTTTTTGTCTGTATTTCTTGCTGCGGGGTGTGCAGTATGAATATAACTCATCATCTCTAGTGTTGAAGAAACCTCAGGAATTATTCTGTTAAATGAAACAAAGGATTTTTTTCCATTCACTTCCGGCAGGTTGAGATCTACCATAAAATCCTTTAATCTATTGTATTTTATTTATCAGTGGGATAGAGCTGGAAAATATTGGGAATAACAAATTCAAGGTTGTACTAAATGAAGTTGTACTGTTGGTTGATATTTGATCTCATAAGGTCATGTACACATATAAACATAATTTTAAAGATATTTCCATGAGACAGTGATCTTTTAATGTCTCCCATTGTATTCTAGGCAGCTACCGTATTTTTCGGAGTGTAAGATGCACCGGAGTAAAACCTTAGTTTTTTGGGAGGAAAATAGGGAAAAGAATCTGCTTACCAGATATTCATCTGGCTAGTATCTGTCAGCTTCAGCACATTTTTTTAATCCCTTGATTACGGCTTTTAAAAAAAACCTAATTCAGAGAGAGTAACAATGAAAGAGTTTGCAAGCCCTAGGAGCTGGGAACATTGTTAGCATCTGATTAGGGCTGAAAAGAAACATTTGGAGCAAGTTAGAGCAATGAAAAAAACCCTGCAAAGACTTAGGGCTTGGAAAACATTCTTTGCAAAAAGTAACAGTGAAAGAATCTGCAAGCTAAGAGCTTGGAAGCACCTTGTTAGGGCTGGGAGGAAAAAAAAGTCTTTGAAAAAAGCTACATTCAGAGTATAAGATGCACCTGAATTTTCAGTCTCTTGTAGGGAGGAAAAGGGTATGTCTTATACTTCCAAAAATACGGTAAATTGGAAATAATTTTGGGAGTATGATATACAAAAAGCTGAAAAGAAGTTGGGAGTAAAGCCAGTGAAAGCACATACAGAGCCATTCCTTTATATAGTTGATATAATATATTTTAAAAATGTATTTAAAAATTTATATATGTTTAAAACTTAAATTGAAGATGACATGACTTCCTGGAGGTGATAAGTATTTTTCACCTGGTTTGATGTCCCCACCTTAATTAAATTTTTATACCTCCCATATCACCCTGGATGGTTCGCTAGTAATGATGCCTAATTGGATCAAAATCTTGATGCAGAGATTAAAATTAACTTTATAACTAAACAATGCAGGACTTAAGGAAAGATCTGTCCCAGAACAGTCAATGCCAAGAAGTGCTGAAGAGGTTATCCAACCTGCAGAAAAGCCGCACGTGAAAACAGGTAAACCCTCAATAATGCAAAACCTTCAGAACATGAGATCTGCAATTACAACATTTCACCACTATTGCAAATTTACATTTATATTGTGCTTCCTATGAGTTTTTTCAGGCCTTACAACAGCATAATTAATTTCTGCTTAACATGCTCTTTTTTAAATAATTTTTTAAAAATAAAAGCAGTGAAGTTTTTTTTCCTGATTGATATAATCTACATACCAACATAACTGTGGTAACAACTTGCTTCCTCAGCTACCAATATTATCCCACGGCTTAGCTGTTTGGTATGACGTCATCTACGACCATACCTTAACGAAATAGCAAATTACAGGGAAATGTCAGGGAAATATCAGGGAATTTCAAAATGCTTTCCCCCTCGACACTGTGATAAAATATTTTATAATTTACTAATATAGAGACATATACACAAGACCACCATTGAGGAAATGGCCAATTTAAATTTGCAATTGGATATGTTTCTGATACATTCAGGTTGAATATAGAAATTTTGACTAATTGGTGAAATTGCAAAGATGAAAATGCTAGAAGTATTTTCAAAACCCACAAATTGCATAGTAAGAATATACAACTGTGAAGGTTCTGGCTTGGATAATCCCTCCTAGGCCTTGCTCATTGATGGAGTTAAAAGGCAAGCTGCCTTCCAAAGCTTTTAATGTCCAGTCTGTACATATTAGGAATGGCATTCTAGCAAATACTTAGACTAAAGCCATTTAAAGCTTTATAAAGTAAAAACTAAAGAAGACTTTGAAATAAATTGGCAACCATTGTAAATGACAAGGATGGGAGGTGACTGATTTTGCAGTTGTTGGAATATCTAAGTAATTTTTAGGGAATCTCTATGTAAAAACATAATTATCTACATAATGTCACATAGCCATATTAGTATAGTGTTCATGGGATGCAGTAATTTGTTGAAAACATAAATTCTATTTTTAACTTTGGTCCCATATTTTAATCCTAGAATCTGTTCACAGATCTTAAGGTTTCCTTAGAACCTGTTGTCTTATAAAGATAAGCTATAATTCAGTATTTTGCTTTAAGAAGAAGCTTTAAGTATATTTTTAAAAAGTTGTAAGAATGCTTTAAAAATAGTAAAAGGAACCAGAAATGCAACACCTGAAATGCCAGTGTAATATATAGATTATGTAGTTGAGAAAGACTGATAATTACAAACTACTTTAAGGGTAAAACATATTAATTTTCTCTGTAGTTATTTATTTTCCATTTTCTGTTATTTCAAATTCTGTTCATACTTTTCAGTAACTGTGGCTATATTTTCTAAACTTATGCAGAACACATACATGTTAAAACAGAACCTGAAGATGAAATTGAGGCCTTACTACATGAAGTTCTGGACTCACAACTTGGTATGAATGTACTCTAGATTCATTTTTCCCCAAATGTGTGGATTCTTAATTTCTTTAATAATAATAGCCTGCCACTACTTTGATTTATGTAAAATAGTTTATAACATACAATTCTGTTTATTTGCTGTTTCTTTGGTAATTATTTCTCTCTGAAGTGGAAAAATGTTGTCTTTGCATAGCATATAGAACTTTCCCATGATAAGAGTAAATGTTTTTGCATAATCTATTCATACTTGGACTTCAATAAGGCATTAGACAAAGTAGACCACAACCTACTTTTTGGTAAGATAGAAAAATGTGAGACTACCAGATGGATATGTAACTGGTTGATCAACTGCCCTCAACATGTAGTCCTCAATGAAACTACATCTACATGGAGAGAAGCATGCAGTGGGGTATTCCAAGATTTTATCTTAGGCTCAGTATTCTTCAATATCTTCACAAACTGTTTAGATATGGGATAGAAGGGAAACTCATCAACTTCGCAGGTAACATCAAGCTGGGGGCAGTTGCCAATACTTTAGAAGATAGGCTTATGTTCCAGAAGGATCTGTACAGAATTGAACACTGCTCCTAATCCAACAAAATGCAGTTTAATGATGAGAAAAGTAAGGGGTTAAACTTAGGTGAGAAAAATGAAAGGAATAGAATAGTTGCTACCTACTTCATCAGCAATATTTCTCAGAAAAGGATTTAGGATCCTAGTGGACAATAATTTTAAGTATGAGCCAGCAATGTACTGCAACGCCGAATAGCCAGTGCAGTTCCACGCCAGCAGAATAGAACCAAAATCACATGAAGTGTTAGTATTTTTTATACTGCTTTGGTAATTGCAGTCTTGGAATACTGTGTCCAGTTTTGGTCGCCATACTACAAAAAAGATGTTTAGACTCTACAACGAGTGCATAGAAGAATACAGAGATGATTAGAGGGTTGGAGGCTAAACCATATGATGAATGATTTCAAGAACTGAGTATAAGTAGTAGTCTTCTAATATTTAAGGGGTTGTCACAGCAAAGGGGGCGGGATGGACAATTTATTTTCCAAAGCACCTGAAGTCAGGACAAGCTTAAAGTGTTAGTACCACTTTATAAAGCCTTGGTAGGACCATACTGGGGATATTGCATCCAATCATTCTCACCACAATATAAAAAAGTTGTTGAAGTTCTAAACAGAGTACAGTAAAGAGCAACAAAATGATTAGGGGACTTGAGGCTTAAACACATGAGGTATGGTTGCAGAAATTGGGTATGTCTAGTTTAATGACAAGAAGAATTAGGGGTGACATAATGGCAATTTTTCAATATCTAAGATGGTGTTACTAAGAAGAGTGGTTCAACGTATTCTCCAAAGCAGAAAAGGTAGAACAAGAAGCAATGGATGGAACTAATGTAGAACTAAGGAGAAATATCCTGACAGAACAATTAAATAGGGGAAAGGCTTGCCTCCAGAAGTTGTGGGTATTCCATCACTGGAGGTTTTCAAGAAGAAATAGGATATCCATTTGTCTGCATTAGTATTGGGTCTCCTACTTGAGCAGAGATTATACTAGAAACCTCCAATGTAGCATAGAATAGAATAATAACTTTATTGTCACTTTGAATGTACACTAATTGGCATACATTAAAATGTAATTTTGTTGCATACAGCTCAAAGTGTCAACACCTCAATATACACTACATAAACATGACTAATAAATAAAAAAATATATGTATCAATTCACATATAATACATGACATAGAGAAACAACACAGTCTAGTTCGGATATACAGTGGAACCCCGTCTTACGAACTTAATTGGTTCTGGGACAAGGTTCGTAAGATGAAAAGTTCGTAAGATGAAACAATGTTTCCCATAGGAATCAATGAAAAAGCGAATAATACGTGCAAGTCCAAAACTCGCCCCTTTTGCCTTATGACAACCGGCACTCTGATCCTTGTTTGGGGACAGGGGGAGGAGGGAAGGGGGACACAGCAGAGGCTGCGTATGGAGCTTTGTGGGTGATTAACACACGTGGGAAGCTGCCTCGCAGCTTGTCAGCCGGCAGGGCTTACACCCTCCTTGAAAGTGTTTTCGGAGGTGGCAGCAAAGGGGAATCCGGAGCTTCGGCTTCAGACAAGGCTCCCTGGCTTTCACTCTGCTGTGTGTGTGTATGGATCCCTGAATGCCGGTAGAGAACAGGGGGAGGCTCTTTTCCTTCCCCTTTGCTCAGGGGGACCAAGCCTCTGAGCTCCGGTCCTCAGCGAAGCGCAGGCAATGGAGACGCGGTGTAGAGAGAGGTCAATCTGTCAACTAAAGAAGAGGAAAACTGGAGCGCTGGGGGCTCTGAGGATGGCAGGGGGGCACATTTCTTCCATCAGGTTTGGGGCTGCGTGGTTGTTTGGTGCCTGAAAACTTCACAAGGAAGTTGAGATACGGGCACTCACAGTCTCCTAATCCCCCCGTTTCTTTAAGGCTGCCCCCTTCTCTGGCAAGGGAGGGCAAGGGGTGGCTGGCTCTCCTACCCTCCTCTCATCTCTGTTACAATACATTTTCCCTGCAGTTGATCCAAGCGCTGGCAGGGAAGGAACAAATTTCAGGCGTCCTGGAAACCTAACAAAAAGGGGCTGGTAGAATAATCATTGGGAGTGGGCTGTCCTGTACAGGCTCTCACAGCCTCATTTACACCCTCCCCCGTTTCTTTAAGCCTCCCCCTCTCTCGCAAGGGAGGGCAAGGGGTGGCCAGCTTTCCTACTCTCTCGGCTCTGCTACGTACATTTTCTCTGCAGTTGATCCAAGCGCTGGCAGGGAAGGAATGAACTGAAATGCGAGTCAGGAGTCCTGGAAACGTAACAATAAGGGGGCTGGTGGAATAATCATTGGGAATGGGGTGTCCTGGAAGTTGGGATACAGGCTCTCCCAGCCTCCTCATCCCCCCCCCCCCCGTTTCTTTAAGGCTTCCCCTCTCGTGTGCAAGGGAAAGCAAGGGGTGGGAAATGCGAGTCAGGAGTCCTGGAAACATAACAAAAAGGGGGCTGGTGGAATAATCATTGGGAATGGGGTGTCCTGGAAGTTGGGATGCAGGCTCTCCCAGCCTCCTCATCCTCCCCCCCCCCCCCCCGTTTCTTTAAGGCTTCTCATCTCGTGTGCAAGGGAAAGCAAGGGGTGGGAAATGCGAGTCAGGAGTCCTGGAAACGTAACAAAAAGGGGGCTGGTGGAATAATCATTGGGAATGGGGTGTCCTGGAAGTTGGGATGCAGGCTCTCCCAGCCTCCTCATCCCCCCCCCCCCCGTTTCTTTAAGGCTTCTCATCTCGTGTGCAAGGGAAAGCAAGGGGTGGGAAATGCGAGTCAGGAGTCATGGAAACGTAACAAAAAGGGGGCTGGTGGAATAATCATTGGGAATGGGGTGTCCTGGAAGTTGGAATATAGGCTCTCCCAGCCTCCTCATTCCCCCCCTCCCTCGTTTCTTTAAGGAGTCTACGGAGAGGGGCGGCATACAAATCTAATAAAGAAAACTTAAAGAAACGGGGGGGGATGAGGAGGCTGGGAGACCCTGTATCCCAACTTCCAGGACACCCCATTCCCAATGATTATTCCACCAGCCCCCTTATTGTTACGTTTCCAGGACTCCTGACTCGCATTTCCCACCCCTTGCTTTCCCTTGCACACGAGAGGGGAAGCCTTGAAGAAACGAGGGGGGGGGAATGAGGAGGCTGGGGGAGCCTGTATCCCAACTTCCAGAACACCCCATTCTCAATGATTATTCCACCAGCCCCCTTATTGTTACGTTTCCAGGACTCCTGACTCGCATTTCCCACCCCTTGCTTTCCCTTGCACACGAGAGGGGAAGCCTTAAAGAAACGGGGGGGGGGGAGAGAATGAGGAGGCTGGGAGAGCCAGTATCCCAACTTCCAGGACACTCCATTCCCAATGATTATTCCACCAGCCCCCTTATTGTTACGTTTCCAGGACTCCTGACTCGCATTTCCCACCCCTTGCTTTCCCTTGCACACGAGAGGGGAAGCCTTAAAGAAACCGGGGGGGGGGGGGGGGAGAATGAGGAGGCTGGGAGAGCCAGTATCCCAACTTCCAGGACACCCCATTCCCAATGATTATTCCACCAGCCCCCTTATTGTTACGTTTCCAGGACTCCTGACTCGCATTTCCCACCCCTTGCTTTCCCTTGCGCACGAGAGGGGAAGCCTTAAAGAAACGGGGGGGGGGGGAATGAGGAGGCTGGGAGAGCCGGTATCCCAACTTCCAGGACACCCCATTCCCAATGATTATTCCACCAGCCCCCTTATTGTTACGTTTCCAGGACTCCTGACTCGCATTTCCCACCCCTTGCTTTCCCTTGCACACGAGAGGGGAAGCCTTAAAGAAACGGGGGGGGGGGAAGAATGAGGAGGCTGGGAGAGCCGGTATCCCAACTTCCAGGACACCCCATTCCCAATGATTATTCCACCAGCCCCCTTATTGTTACGTTTCCAGGACTCCTGACTCGCATTTCCCACCCCTTGCTTTCCCTTGTGCACGAGAGGGGAAGCCTTAAAGAAATGGGGGGGGGGGAATGAGGAGGCTGGGAGAGCCTGTATCCCAACTTCCAGGACACCCCATTCCCAATGATTATTCCACCAGCCCCCTTATTGTTACGTTTCCAGGACTCCTGACTCGCATTTCCCACCCCTTGCTTTCCCTTGCACACGAGAGGGGAAGCCTTAAAGAAACGGGGGGGGGGGGGAGAGAATGAGGAGGCTGGGAGAGCCGGTATCCCAACTTCCAGGACACCCCATTCCCAATGATTATTCCACCAGCCCCCTTATTGTTAAGTTTCCAGGACTCCTGACTCGCATTTCCCACCCCTTGCTTTCCCTTGCACACGAGAGGGGAAGCCTTAAAGAAATGGGGGGGGGGGAATGAGGAGGCTGGGAGAGCCTGTATCCCAACTTCCAGGACACCCCATTCCCAATGATTATTCCACCAGCCCCCTTATTGTTACGTTTCCAGGACTCCTGACTCGCATTTCCCACCCGTTGCTTTCCCTTGCGCACGAGAGGGGAAGCCTTAAAGAAACGGGGGGGGGGGAATGAGGAGGCTGGGAGAGCCGGTATCCCAACTTCCAGGACACCCCATTCCCAATGATTATTCCACCAGCCCCCTTATTGTTACGTTTCCAGGACTCCTGACTCGCATTTCCCACCCCTTGCTTTCCCTTGCACACGAGGGGAAGCCTTAAAGAAATTGGGGGGGGGGGGAATGAGGAGGCTGGGAGAGCCTGTATCCCAACTTCCAGGACAGCCCATTCCCAATGATTATTCCACCAGCCCCCTTATTGTTACGTTTCCAGGACTCCTGACTCGCATTTCAGTTTGTTCCTTCCCTTGCAGTGCTTGGATCAACTGCAGGGAAAATGTACGTAGCAGAGCCGAGTTAAAGACATGGCTTTCCAAGAGCCTCCCGAAGCCGAAAGCCAAACCCGAACTTCTGCTTTCGGCGTTCGGAGGCTCCTGGGAAGCCGCCCGGCTGTTTTAAAATGTGACCGCCGGGCTTGGGGGCTTCCAAGCACCCCCCCCCCCCAACCCCGAACTTTCGCCGAACTTCCGGGTTCGGGGTTGGAGGCTTCTGGGAAGCCCCCCAGCCCGGCAGTCACCTTTTAAAACAGCCGGGCGGCTTCCCAGGAGCCTCCAAATGCCGAACCCGGAAGTTCGGGTTTGGCGTTCGTAACTCGAAAAAAGTTCGTAAGAAGAGGCAAATTTTTTCTGAACCCCGGGTTCGTATCACGAGTTGTTCGTAAGACGAGGGGTTCGTATCTTGAGGTACCACTGTATACATATACATGGTGGGAAAAACAAATCTTGAGAGTTTACCAAATGGATGGCATAGGGAACAAAGCTGTTACAGGTAGTCTTGCTAGAAATACTTAGACTATCCATTCCAACTTCCCTTATTCTATTATTATGTAATGGACTTACCTTATGTGAGTGTGTAAATGAATGAATGATTCAATAAGATGCCAAAATTACCGTTTATAATTTTAATATCCTTTAATTTTGTAGCCAAAATTAAAGAAAATATAAAGAGATTAATATAGATTAAAGAGATTAAAATATAGGTTAAATTAATAATTACAGATTAAAGAAAAATGTACACAAAAATGTAGACTAATTTAATTATTTAAAAAATGAAAATTATTTAAATACTGAACATTGTAAGATTTACAAACTTAAGCATCACTGTTTATGTTTTTTATTAGGAAAGTTGCAATTTATGTTACTGCTTTGAACGGATGTTTGGTTTAATGAAATTAGGACTTTTTACTGGAATTCAAAATTTTATCTTTTTTTTCCACCCAAAAATAAAAAGATGAAACAGGTGAAGAAAAAGTTGAAATAGAAAAAGATGAAATAGATGAAGACAACGAAGAAACAGATTTTCAGGAGGAGGAAGAAAAAGACAAGAATGAAGTACATGAAGAACCCACAACAGAACATAGTCATGATAAAGAAATAGAAAATAAAATACCTGAAATATTAGAAAAATTAAGTTCTACCCAAGAAGGTATCTCAGCTCTGAAGAAAAATAAACATAATTCTTAGATATTTATATAGCATTTAATTTTATGAACCAATTCAGAATTTCATTTTGAATTTCACCAATTCATATTTTAAAAGAAACATTTTACTTTCAGAACCTGCAAGTCACTACCAACCCAAGGATCAAGAAGAATATGACACTAATGGTATGTAATGTCTTTCATACTTTGATATAAGACTTAGATATAAGATAAACTTATGTAAATGTTTTAAATTAATAAACAAACTAATAATTTTCTAGTGCCACAAGGTGACTAAGTACTCACTATACAGGAACTGCAAATTTTATTCAGCACTGTCAATAAAAAATTTATATGGAAAAAAGTGAATCTAAAGTTTTAATAAATAAATAAAGACTGCTGAATCTAAAGTTTTAATAAAAATTTCAACTATTCAATTATAATTTAAAATAATAAATTTACTTTATATTATTTTAAGTAAAATTTCTGAATGAGAAAAGTTTAATTAGGTGTGTTCAGTTCTGGAGACCTCACCTACAAAAGATATTGACAAAATTGAACGGGTCGAAAGACGGGCTACAAGAATGGTGGAACGTCTTAAGCATAAAACGTATCAGGAAAGACTTAATGAACTCAATCTGTATAGTCTGGAGGACAGAAGGAAAAGGGGGGACATGATCGAAACATTTAAATATATTAAAGGGTTAAATAAGGTCCAGGAGGGAAGTGTTTTTAATAGGAAAGTGAACACAAGAACAAGGGGACACAATCTGAAGTTAGTTGGGGGAAAGATCAAAAGCAACATGAGAAAATATTATTTTACTGAAAGAGTAGTAGATCCTTGGAACAAACTTCCAGCAGATGTGGTAGATAAATCCACAGTAACTGAATTTAAACATGCCTGGGATAAACATATATCCATCCTAAGATAAAATACAGAAAATAGTATAAGGGCAGACTAGATGGACCATGAGGTCTTTTTCTGCCGTCAGACTTCTATGTTTCTATGTTTCTATATTAGGAAACAACATACATGTATGAGCTAACTGCAAAAAATGTCAGTACTTGAACCTCACACATGCAAAATTGTTACTGTGAGTACTAGTTGGAGATTTGTAGATTTTCTTCTGGGTTGAAAACAGATTTCTTTCCTATTACCTTATTTACCTGAATTTTTTATTTATTAGCTTGAAATTTGTGGCAGCAATATTAAGCATCTTCTCTCCTGGCAGTATATTAATGGCTTTTCTAATATATGTCATTCCTAATTTTCAGTTTTAAACGACTATTCACACGTGGAAGAAGGCGCAAATGAGCCAGAAATCCCAGGTATGTCTGATTTATATTTGTATAAAAGAAATATATTTAATGATGTGTAAAAATAAATTGTTAAAAGTACACAATGTATTTGTCAATAAAAAGTTTTTACTGTCCTTTAATTGTATAATCTGCCTTTTCTCTTTGAATGATCAAGACTAATAAGTATCTGCTTATTTTTGGTTATAAAAGATAATGTTGATTAGAAAAAGGTTATATCGAGTTTTACCTAGAAACTGGGAGCAAGAAAAAGCTCCCTTCAGTTGTAGGCAATGATTTGAACCTTTAATTTGCTTAGCTCCATCAAGAGAAAAATAAAAAAAATTCACACACACAGACACACACATACAAACACAAAGATGAACTGTATATTTTGTAAGAACACAGAAAAGAGAATTGTTGATATTCCCAAGTATGTTCCTTGCTACTTGTCAGTAGTTTGAAGCCCAAAGAACTGGAGTTAATTTTTCTTGACATATTCATCTTTGAGGGAACCAAAAGTTACTTCATGATGTTATAAAACTGTGGTAAGTTTTGACTTGTTTGAAGAACGTGACTGAAAGAAAGAAAGCATATTCACTCAGTCTTTTAAGCTACTCCTAGAAAGTCTGATCATTTCCAGGTTTGTGAATCAAATGGAATTAGTAATATGAAACTATGTATAAGTGTGTGGAATGGTATGTAGCAGTTGAGAAGAAAATGATTTAAACAAAAATGGTAATTGCAATCAATACTGTAACACACTTTCTAGGTGGCAAGTACAAGTGAGGAACACATCTGTAAAAGAATAGTGGGTTTTATCCATTTAGGAATTGGTATGATACTTTTAAGAACGTCATGATTTCCATTTCCATTTCACTTTCTGAACAAGATTACATATCATTATGTTTCTTACAGACCTTAATATTCTTTTCATTTGCAGAATCTGATCCAGAAAATACAGAAGAGGCTGACCATGTAGAAGAAGAAGGTATGTTTTTTCATGGCTTTCTAACAGCATTTTAGCGAGTATTATCAGCATGGCGTTGTTTTCCATTATTCATCTGTCATATCAAACAAACAATGCTGTATTTTAAGTCTCAATGAATGCTGGCTTACTTTTGCATTCCCAAAGTTTTGCCCCATTTGACACTATGGAAATTCTGTGGTTATGTGATGTTTGCATAGACTTTTTCCAGTTCATTGGTATCTTCTGCTGATGGAAATCTGTTTTGTTTGCCGAACACATGAGAGTGATGCAGAGAAACAATGATAGAATGCTAAGTGGGTAGGAAAGAGCTGGCTCATCAAGTTTGCAAAACCGAATATGTCAGTGCAAATAAATTGCCATGCCAAACCAGCCAGAAACAATGTTGTGGCCAAAGATTTTGTTACACTTCCACTTTCCCCCCAAAGAATCCCAATATGTTGTGAAGTATGTTGAAACTGACACAAGGAAATGGCAGTCACCATTTTTATTCCAGAATCCATAGAGCAGATACTTTGCTTTTAATGCATAATATATTGTTGTAAACAATTTTAATATATAAGTATAAGTATATTACAAGTTTATACTAAATATAAACATGATTTGAATACATGAAATTAATATGAATAAAAGGGAACATTAGGACAGGGATGGTAGGCTGGTGCGCTTATGCACTCCCCTTAGAGATCTCTTAGGAATGGGGTGAAGTCAACAGTAGATAGTTTAAGGTTAAAATTTTGGGAATTTGGGAATGAAACCACAGAGTGCATTCCAGACATTGACCATTCTGTTGCTGATGTCATATTTTCTGCAATCAAGTTTGAAGCACTTCACTTTAAATTTGTATCTATTGTGTGCTTGTGTATTGTTGTAGTTGAATCTGAAGTAGTCATTGACAGGAAGGACATTGCAGCAGGTAATTTTATGAACTACGCTTAGGTCATACTGTAGGCAGTGTAGTTCTAGGTTGTCTAAGCCCAGAATTTCAAGTCTGGTGACACAATATTTTGTTGTGAGCAATGGAATGGAGGACTCTTCTTATGAAAGATCTGTGGACAGGTGAATACAGATTAACTGTATTCAAGAATTGGTCTTGCAAATGTTTTGTATGCTGTGGTTAGTAGTGTAATATTACCGGAAAGAAGCTATGCAAGATTAGGTTTACAACTCTTAATGCCTTTTATTGATGTTGTTACAGTGGGCTTTGGCACTTAGCTCATTAAATATGAGTACAGTGAACCCTCGATCATCGTGAGGGTTCCGTTCCAGGACCCCACGCGATGATCGATTTTTAGCGAAGTAGCGGTGCGGAAGTAAAAACACCATCTGCGCGTGCGCAGATGGTGTTTTTGCTTCCACTGCCGCCTGCCCTTCGCCCGCCCACCCCGTTGCTCGCGCCTGGGGTGCGCGCGCGTTTGGGGACTCCCTAGATCCGCTCCCCAGCTGGGGAGCGGATCTAGGGAGTCCCCAAACGCGCGCGCTTTCCCCAGCAACGCGCGCGCTTTCCCCAGCAACGCGCGCGCGGTGGAGACTCCCTAGATCCGCTCCCCAGCTGGGGAGCGGATCTAGGGAGTCCCCACCCCGCGCGCGTTGCTGGGGAAAGCGCGCGCGTTTGGGGACTCCCTAGATCCGCTCCCCAGCTGGGGAGCGGATCTAGGGAGTCCCCACCGCGCGCGCGTTGCTGGGGAAAGCGCGCGCATTGCTGGGGAAAGCGCGCGCGTTTGGGGACTCCCTAGATCCGCTCCCCAGCTGGGGAGCGGATCTAGGGAGTCCCCACCCCGCGCGCGTTGCTGGGGAAAGCGCGCGCGTTTGGGGACTCCCTAGATCCGCTCCCCAGCTGGGGAGCGGATCTAGGGAGTCCCCACCGCGCGCGCGTTGCTGGGGAAAGTGCGCGCGTTGCTGGGGAAAGCGCGCGCGTTTGGGGACTCCCTAGATCCGCTCCCCAGCTGGGGAGCGGATCTAGGGAGTCCCCAAACGCGCGTGCTTTCCCCAGCTGGGGAGCGGAGCTGGGATGTCCCCAAGCGCGTGCCGCCCGCCCGCCCACGCCGTTGCTCGCGCCGCCGCTGGGGTCTTATGGGGGCAAGAGGGGGAAGACCCAGGGAAGCCTCTGCCCGGCGGGGAAACTCCACCATCTATGCATGCGTGGAAGGGCACGCATGCGCAGATGGTGGAGTTTACTTCCTGGTTGAAAACTCGCAAAATAGCCCTTTCGCGATACTTGAACACGCTAAACTCGAGGGTTCACTGTACTCCAAGATCCTTGACAGAGTGAGGTCACGTCCATTCAGTTTGTATTTTGTGTTCTGATTCTTTTTGCCAATGTGTAAGACAGATTGGTTGAGATTTGAAGTTGCCAATTGTTTGATCACTCTGACACAAAGTCAAAATTCTTTTGAAAGGTAGGAGCATTAAATATCTAGTTTTACATAATTGATACAGAGAACAGATGCTTATAATATGATCACAAAGGTCATTTTTATAAAGTATTAAGAGTATTGGTCCTAGAAAGCTGCCTGGGAGCCACTGCTGTTAACAGGTGCAGGATTTGATAGGGCGCTCCTATTTTGACCATTTGTTATCTGCCCTGGTTATTTATATTAATTTTTAGTGTGTGTGTGTGTGTGTGTTGTTTTCTGTTGAAATCACCCTGGTATACCCAAATATGGGAGGAAGCAACTTGCTTTCCTTTTGCCTCTCAGCCCCATATCCAAGGCAGATAAATAGCCAAGAAACTATAACAGTGATAGCAAACCTTTTTTTTCCTTTGGTGCCAAAAGAGCGTAGGCGCTTTATCGCGCACGCATGAGTGCCCACACCCACAATTCAATGCCTGGAGGGGGAAAAAACAGCTTCCCCTGCACCCCGGAGGCAGGAAATGGCCTGTTTCCCAACTTCTAGTGGGCCCAGTAGGCTCAAGTTTCGCTTTTCCCAGGCTCTAAACACCCTCTCTCATCCCTACTGAGGCTCTCTGGAAACCAAAAAACGCCCTCCCAGAACCTCTGTGCAAGCCAAAAACCAGCTGGCTGGCACACACATGCACATTGGAGCTGAACTAGGGTTCTGCATGCCACCTGTGAACTTTAATATACACGGTTACATATTTTTGGTGATAAGTGAAAAGGAAGAGAACGTAGTATTGATGGATTTTGAGCTTGTTATGCTGTTGTCAGCTAGACATACCCTTACCGGGATTTGAACCTGTAGGCTAGTGCATGCAGGATATTAACAGGCTTGCCTCCAAATCAGCTTTTACCAGGGAAGAGCCATGTGACTGTTTTCTGTTGAAATCACCCTGGTATTCCCAAAAATAATTGTAACTAAGATAAATGATATGTTTTAACATATGATCTACTTGTTATATAACAGAAAAATTTAGTTCATAGCAACTTGCCACTCAGTGTTTCATTTTAACATCTTTTTTTTCAGAATTAGAGAGGGAAGAGTTTACTGAAAATATTGGTATGTAGATTATTATTTACTTACTGTGCATTAAATGTTTATAGTATCTATATCTAGTCTACTCAACATTTGGATGCAAATTGACCAAGAAATATATTTAGTACATTCCTCTGCAGTTTTCAAAAATGAGTAGAGATATACTGACTCTCTCATGTGTAATTTTACTCAAAAGGAATAAAAAAGTTTTTTTTCTGAAAGTTTACAATTATAAGAAAATGTTATCAACATTTTAGTCAATAATAGCAAGTGTTCTGTTGCTATAATTGATTTACATTGTATTTGTAACTTTATGACACAGTACACTGATAACCAATTTCACACTTCCCTTCTTTTTAATGAAAAGTAATACAGTGTTCCCTCGATTTTTGCAGGTTCGAACTTCGCGAATAGCTTATACCACGGTTTTTCAAAAAATATTAATTAAAAAATACTTCGCGGGGTTTTTTCTATACCACGGGTTTTCCTGCCCGATGACATCATACATCATCGCCAAACTAATAATTTTTGCAAATAAATAACAAAAAAAAAATTATTGTTAATAAATAATTGTTTATAAATATCAGGATCACTAAGTGTCTTATTCAATGGTGAGTACCAGTAATAATGATGAGTAAATGGTTGTTAAGGGAATGGGAAATGGTTATTTAGGGGTTTAAAGTGTTAAGGGATGGCTTGTGATACTGTCCATAGCCAAAAATGGTGTATTTACTTACGCAACTCTACTTTGCGGAAATTCGACTTTCGCGGGCGGTCTCAGAATGCATCCCCCGCGAAAATCGAGGGAACACTGTATTTTAATGCAAAACTGTTATGTTCCAAATTGTGGCCTTCTGAATCTGTTTGTTTTCCAATTGCAGTATCTGTTTATATAGCACATAATATATTCTTCATCTCTGAATTCTTTATCTATATTGTACTTTGTTTTCAAATAGAAAGTAATGGCACTTTTATTTCAGATACATAACATTTAATTGAAGACTTATATAAACATAGGCAAAAATAATACTACAATTAGAACAAGTAATTGTAATTATTACAGAATCATTTATTGCTGGATTGAAGGTACTCTACTTAACAGCAAATGCAGTGCTTACTTTCAACTCCTGCTAAAAAGCACAACAGAAACAGGAAATTGTATATATTATTATTAATTTAATATTGTACGATGACTACATATGTGTATTTTCTTTATCTTGTATGAGGTTGAAATTAAAGATTCTTATGTGTTAATTAAAGATTCTTATGTGGATGCATAAAGTCAAATAAAACACATATATGAAATAAAAATGTAAAATATGTAAATATCTGGTTTTGAATACATTGTAAGCAAAGACATACTGAATATCTCTTGAACTGACTACTTTCCAGGTAAAAATATAGTATACTGCTCAAAAAAAAAGAAGGAAACACTCAAATAACACATCCTAGATCTGAATGAATGAAATACTCTTAATGAATACTTCGTTCTGTACAAAGCTGAATATGCCCCAACAGCATGTGAAATTAATTGTCAATCAGTGTTGTTTCCTAAGTGGACAGTTTGATTTCACAGAATTTTGATTTACTTGGACTTATATTGTGTTGTTTAAGTATTCCCTTTATTTTTTTTGAGCAGTGCATTAATATACTTCAAACATTAGTAATACAATCAACTGAAAATTCTACTTATAGAAGCTATATAGCTATAGCTTCATATTTTTTAAAATAAGCTACTTTTAAAAATGTTTTTATGTTTTCCTAAAACTTCCTTTTTTTACAATAAATCTACAGAAACAATTGATCATCCAGAAGAAATATATGAACGTAAGTAATAATAATAATAATAACAATAATAACAACAACAACAACAAGAGTTGGAAGGGACAGCTGAAAGATGATGTTCCATGGTCAGCTGTGGATCGAGGAGGACGCCCACGTTGTGGACCCTCTGAAGGGGTCAAAAGTCCCCCCCTTCCAGGGTAATGGACAGCTGGATAGAAGTGTCCTTGGCAGACAGAACTCACAGCCACATGGTCTTGTCAGCGTTAAGTTTGAGTCAGTTAGCACCCATCCAGACCCTAACAGCCTCCAGACACCGTCACATCACTTCCACTGCTTGACTGAGTGGACACTGGGTGGAGATGTATAGCTGAGTTTTATATTGTATTCTTATAGTGTTTTTAAATGCTGTAACCTGATACATGCAGCTTTATATCAAATACAGAAATATGTGAAATGATATCACTAAGAGTAATGCACTATGAGCATTAGCCATTTTGGATGGCAAGGACATGACTTTATTCACCTCGGCAACAGTATAAAAAGAAGCATTGTTGAAATATGCCTTATTAGTTTTCATAATAATTTATTAGTAGATATGTTGTTATTGTTTCCTTAGGTGATGCAGATGTTTCAGATTCTGTTACTGAACCTGTTCAATCAGGTATGTCCATGCATTATCTAAGATAAAAAGAATGGAAAAAGAAATTATTATTGTAAGACGTTGCTAAGTTCATTTATATGCATTTTACACAAACAATTTTGGAATAAACAAATGCAGTATTGCAAGAAAACGTCACTATAATTTGGAACCAATGAAGATAGTCCTTGACTTACAATCATAATGGAGTCTGGCTACTTCAGTCATCAGTGGCGACAGCCATAAAGCAGATCATCACATGTCCAAGCCTGCCTGTCTGTCTGTCTTGTCTTTCTTGTCTTTCTTTCTTTCTTTCTTTCTTTCTTTCTTTCTTTCTTTCTATCTCTATCTATCTCTATCTATCTCTATCTATCTATCTATTCAATTTCTATAGTCATTCATCTCAGTCAATGATTTTAGGCTGCTTACAATTCAAAAAATATATTACAATTGAAATACTAACAATATTTTGAAATAGTACAAGCTAAAGTAAATAGTACTAAGATAGTAGCCCAGATATTTGGCCAGTTAGCAATACAGCCAGGAAATGGTGCCTTTAACCCATTTAGCTCACAAGCACAGGAAAATAGACAGGTTCTCTGCAGTGGCCCCTTTTTTAAGAAACTCAAAACCAGTTCAGTTATCTTTTTTTTAACTTTTCCATTTACTTTTTTGGTGGCAATCGTTAAAGCCACCCAGCATTGTCATTAAGCGAATGTACAGTCATTGAGCATATACATGATTGTTAAGAGGTTGTTATGGGACAAAAACAGGAACTAAATACCAGGTTTTGGCAAAAGCTTTATAAATTGTGCTCAACTGTAGGATGCTGCAAACAAGTGTAAATGTTGACAGATAGTCAAGTGCCTGAAATGCAATCATAAGATTGCAGGGGGAGTGGGTATGGGGTTGTTGTAACTGGGTTGCAAGTACCTTTTAGGGATCCATCATAACTTCAAATGGTCGCTAAGTGACCTATTGTAAGTTAAGGATATAGAGAGTTTTCATGTTTTGACCAGTTTTAATCAAATGTGGTTATTTCTCTGGAAATCATTGAAATTATTTCAACCACATTTGTATATTCCTTGGCTTTATTTCTGTTTTATATGTTTGAATGTGTTGCAAATAAGCATGGATTTTCCAATCATTATGTATGAAGCCCTTGGAAGTAGATTGGGAGTTAATTCTTGCTTGAGTTGGAAAGAGCATTACGAATTATCAGGAAAAAGAGAAACAGCAAATGTATGCCTTCTGCAGCTCCATGAATAAAGTAGGAGACAGAAAATTCAGTGTTTACTGAAAGCAAAATTGTGTTCTTTTTTCTAACTGGCACAAAGTACACACGTCAGATTGTTGCATACATTTCGCTCTGGGACCCAAGCTTTGATATGTCCAAGTAGTCTTTGAATTAAAACAATTTGTTTAGTGACCAAGTTACAATAGCACTTTCAAAAGTGACTTATGACCATTTTCACACTTAACAGCTGTTACATCATCCCCATAGTCACCTATCAAAATTGGCCATTGACCTGTATTTATGTTGGTTGCAGTATCCTGGGACATGTGATTATCTTTTGCAATCTTCTGATAAGCAAAATCAATGGGAAAGCTAGAGTCACTTAACAACCTACTTCCTAAGTCTGCACTATTAATCTCATCATTCCCATTACCCATCTCCTCCCACAAATGACTGTATGACTGTAACTTTGTGGCTTGAATCCTTACAATTTATATTGACTAGTTCCTAATATGATTTAATATGTACCCAAACTATCTAAGTGTTGTACCTTATGCTTCTTGATGATTTATTTTTTATTTATATACACTGAGAACATATGCACTAAGAGAAATTCCTTGTGTATCCAATCACACTTGGCTAATAAAATTTATATTCTATTCCATTGCATTCCAACTGTGTTACTAACTTAACAATTGCAGTAAATCACTTGTAACCATAAAGATCAAAAAATGAGACAAAACTCATTTAACTATCTTCTCAGCACAGAAAGTTTGGGCTAAATTGTGGTTGTAAGTTGAAAACTAAAGTTGTGGTTGTGAGATATAAATAAACAAAAAAAGGGAGTGGGGTAGAATTTGAATTGAAAGAAGTCCTGCAAAGAACATTAATTACTTTAACAGCAGGGGGTTAAGTGAGACAAAATAGGATTGTATTTCCTACCCCCTCATTTTGTTTTGCGTTCCCTTGCAACAAGTTTGAGAACAATTAAAATTTACATTTTCATCTGACTCTAATCTTTTAGTTTCTGTTAATGTTAAAGGTGATATGTGCCACTAGAGAGGACACTATCTTCACTGGGTTGTTATGAATAGCAGTTGTGTTCTATTTTGTATTTGGTCTGTTTTTTATTTTGCTAAACTCTCTATAATTTGTTTAAACTATCCTTGATAATTCAGAATAAGGTTAGATATACTGTAATACCTAATGCACATCAGTTTTTTTAAATTATGAATACTGGGCCTATTTCAAGAAGTTAAGTTACATAATTTAAAAATACCATTTTTTCAACTTGTTCATAGTACACGAGGCGGATCATACAGAAGATCACATGGCTGCTCAACAACATGATACAAGTTAGTACAATATTAATCCACTCAATATGAAAAAATATACTGCAAAAAAAAAAAGTAAGGGAACACTCAAATAATACATCCTTTATCTGAATGAATGAAATATTCTCATTGAATACTTGTTCTGTACAAAGTTGAATGTGCTGACAACATGTGAAATTGATTGTCAATCAGTGCTGCTTCCAAAGTGAACAGTTTGATTTCACAGAAGTTTAATTTACTTGTAGTTATATTCTGTTGTTTAAGTGTTCCTTTTATTTTTTTGAGCAGTATATGTAAATATATTTTCAGCTTTTATATTTATATGGTATAAACAGAATTATTTTATAACAGTGTACATTTGAATTACTTTTTACCAAGAAAATTATTATGTGCAGTAGAAGTTGTCCATGAACAGCCTGAGTGTAAATAGTAACAATTGGCAGTTGCCTGTATAGTTTTTAAATACAGTATAACAATCTGCCTATGGATTGTTTCCTTTCTATAAAGGAATTTTGTCCTATTTGAATAAACCCAATTTTCGGGAAATGTTACCCTTCTTTTCCACGTATATTTATTTATTTATTTATTTATTTATTACTTAGATTTGTATGCCGCCCCTCTCCGAAGACTCATTTCTGAGAAAAGATTGTTTTAGTAATCCTAGAATGTTATAATAACATCTGTAAGGTTGTATCATAATAATTGAGTAAAAATCTTTAAATTACAGAAGTTCCTGTTCACACGGAAGATTATACAGAAGATGATGCAATTGGTAAGTTACCTCTTCAGATTCTTATCTTTAATTAAAAGTAACACTGTGCTCATAAGACACATAAGAGACATTTTACATAAAGGTATAAATAAAACTCATAATTAAATGTGAGGATTGTAGCTGAAGTTAAATAGATTTTCTTGACAAATACAGGGCCATAGAGTTTAGAAATTATTTTTCTCTGAGTAGAAAAAGCAATTAGAACAAGGCAATAATTGTCAGGTTGATATTTTTATGTATTTCTAGCATTTCCCCCCCTTTTTTTATTCCTAAGAATCCTATTTTTTTTTCATTGGATTTATTCAGGTTAGCAATCCAACATCTAATTTAACAACAGTATTTAATAAAACAGCTGATAATAGATACATTTTTAAAAATATTGATTAGTCTTTAAACAATGGTATAGATAAAACTATGAAATTTGGACAAAGGAGGCCGGACTTAACATCTTTGAATTGGACAAAAATTATATTAAAAGTGAGATAAGTATAAAATAGGATCATAGATACCATTAAACAGATAACTTACTGCAATAAAACACGTCTTTAGAAGAGTGTTAAGTTATGCTCATTTTAGGACCTACTGGTCTTCAATAAGAACTTTTCAAATCTTATGCCATAATAAATTTATATTTTAATTTTAAAAATACACTCTTGGAAAACACAGTTATTGATGTGGCATGTAATAGTCATATTTTATGAGATGTATAGCAAAATATGATATAGCATAACTTATTACCTCTCCTATATTCTCTGCACTTTCCCATCATCTACTACAATACGAAATAATCTCAAATCTTCTAGGTTTGTGGCTCTTATTAGTCATAGTGCTTTCATAAAGGACAGACATGTGGCAGGGCAGTTTAATGTGTGTGATCACATGGATAATCATGGAATTCTTTCCAATAAATCTAGCCTACTGTTAGAAAGTTGATTGCCAGGAAACAGGAACTGTGTCTTCCTCTAAAAAAACAATTTCACGAGTTTATGTGTAATGTTTATTTATTGTCAAAATAATCTACAAAAATAATTATTTGTTTAATAGCATTATTTCATTCAGTTTTAAAAATATTTTAATTTTAAATGAGAAAATTGCATTGCATTTAATTTTAACTAATATTCACACATAAATTTTAGTAGTAATAAGAATCTGGCAATTTTTATCCATCGTAGTTTGGATTATCCATACTATTAAACTGTAAAAGTTCAGTACAGGTAACGTTCTCTTTCAGGGTTGCTGACACAGAGGAAACTCAAAAAATTAGAATATTGTGCAAAAGTTTATTTATTTCAGTAATGCAACTTAAAAGGTGAAACGTTATATATGAGAGAGACTCGTTACATGCAAGGCAAGATTTTCCAGCAGGACTTAGCACCTGCCCACACTGCCAACAGCACCAAAATCTGGTTCAATGACCGTGGGATTACTGTGCTTGATTGACCAGCAAACTCGCCTGACTTGAACCTCATAGAAAATCTATGGGGCATTGTCAAGAGTTTATAATCTTTTTATCTTCCCTTCCTCTCCAATCTTTCCACTCTAGAAAGAGGAAGGGAATAAATCAGATGGAAGAGAGTGCCTACAGAAATAGCTTGTATTTTCTTCTCTCTCTCCACCAGCTAAAAAGATTTTGGCTGTATACATAAATTCCTTGTTTGTTTGTATATATATATATATATATATCTTGTGATCAAGAGAAAAAGTTTATAGAAATTGCTATTAGGGTATTATTAGTGGCTTCAAACTAGGAAGCTGATGTTTATTTTTTTCATTATATTTATTGTTGTAAGTAAACTTGATTTTTAAAAAGTTTTCAATATTCAATAACTATTGTATGGCTTTATGTCCGGATTTTGTTGTAAAAGATGTTCCTTTTATTGGTTAGCCAGGAAAGCACAAACTATTAATATATAGTTAATACAATATCTATATTAATTAATATAGGTATTTTAGGAATTGAGGTATACATGATTTGCTTTGCATTTTATACCATAGCTCCTTCCTCCAATACGAGTACAGGAATATATCAGGAGGATGCTTCTTCTTAGGACGCAATCTGCTTGGACATGTTCTAGCTTAGCTATAGTGGAACTAGGATGCAAGACTAGACAACTGCTTGAATGAATCTTACCTTCTTAACTAGAGGTGAAGTTAAGTTGATGTGAAGGTTTTGTAGAATAGGGTAATTGCTATGCATTTCAACAGTAGCTCCTTCTACTGTTTCCTATTCTGTTACAGTGGTCTGAATATGAATGTTTAGTTCAGTTGCAACTGACTTATATTTGAATATTACCTGGAACATGGATTTGTGGCTCCATTCTCATAATTACTCTCAAAAGACCCCAGGAAATAAACTCATATTTTTGTGGTTTTGGTCTTGAGACATCTATAATGATTCAGTATCTTATGCTATCAATACCCTTGCACAGACATTTTATTTAATCCTGCATGTGTTTATTTCCTGCCATTCCCAGCATGATATTTGCCTTGACTCTTTCTTTTCGGCACAGTTTTGTGCCATTTTAAGATTTATCTCTTTATATGAAATGTTTGACATTATAGAACAGAAGAGAATATAGGCAATTCCAAATTCCAAACTAGAAAGATATATATACATATAAGATATGTGTGTGTGTGTGTGTGTGTGTGTGTGTGTGCACGCATATGTATATGTTAGGTAAAGGGGGGGGATATGTGTGTATGTTAGGTATGGGGGGGGGTGTATGTGTGTATGTATGTGGGTGGATAGATGTGTTGCCTTAGTGCCAAAAACAGTCTTTTCCGGATGGAAATCATTGCCACTTATTTTCCAAAAAAGAAAATGAGGATTTTGAACAACATATTTACATAAACAAAAATTTTTCATCCTTCAGGCACTCTGGCTTTTATAAATATGAATGTATGTTTGAAAATTTTCTTTCCACATGTGCTTTTCCCATCATAATAGGTGGGTTTTTTTAATGTATATCTAATAGGTATATCAAAGAGTGGTGGGGTAAGAGATTGTTGAGTTTTTGTGATCATTTTAGTTCCAAGGGAGTGTCCTTTAATTCTTTTATTGCATACCTTTTCCCCTAGGTAGCAACTTTGTGCTCAATTAAACCGTATTTCTAATAACACATAGATAAATTAACTATATGACAAAGTTGCATATTTATATTAAATCACCTGTTTGATGGTTGGTCCTCTAATTTAGATCTCCCCTTATTTTTTCAGATACTTAACGCTTCAAAAAGACTCCCTACAACACGAGGACCAGCCTAAACCATATTCTACACAGTGGCGCAGATGTTTGTTAAATTTTTCTATGACATAATTAATGGAGCTCAGAAAAGTAGTGGTGGATGGTAGACATTAAAGTGTTTCACAAATTACTTTATGAGACCATTCCATTTAGAAATTCCATTTTTAATTCATTTCCCATAACTACTAATATAGCATAAACTTGTGAAACCTTTCTAAAAATATTTAATTTGCATGGCAAATTCCTTTCTTAAAATGATCCAAGAAATGCAAAAGATACTTCTGAAAAATTCCTAAAACAATCAAGGCTTACATAGCACATAGTTGACCTTTTAGTATGTCAATTAACCTTAGCATATATTTAGAATACTAATATTCACTTTTAATATTTTTGTAGTATTTAGTATACAACGTGGGTTTTTTAACTTCTCCCTTTATTAGTGGACAAACAATTGTATCTGAATTTTAATATGTGGTGTTCACATAATTGTAAATGTGCTATTTATAGTATAACAGTAAATTATGGATGTAATCTGATTTTTAAAAAAGTTTTAAAATGTGAACAAAATATTTTGGTATATTTACATGCCTTATGGCAAAAAACTAGTGAAATAGGACTGTGAAATAATTTTGACTTGGACTTCTACATACTAATTTTGTATGCCATTATTTATCTGACATTAGCCCAGATAAAGCAAATAATTTAACCATGGGCCTATTCCAAGAAGATCACTAAATATATTTTTTACTTTTTATGTTTTGATGGACTGATTCTTCTAGTGAAACTTTAATATTAAAACACAAGGATATCCCTTTTTCTTTTGGCTTCATTACTCTCTCTGCTACAGTTTCACATAAACTGCCAGGCAATTAAATATTGATATTACATATCTGATGTCTTTGTAACTTCTTATAATAATGGGACTTCTGCTGTAAATAGGATTGAAAAGTAAATGATCTTAGGCTTACAGTTTGTACCTGCTTTACCAAAAGCTGTTCATTACATATATTTCTTAATAAATATTTACTCTGCTTACAAAAGATGAATATTAACTGAGACAGTGTGTAAGAGAATTGTTCTCAGTCTGCTGCATAATTAAAAGATATTCTTTCAGAAAAAATAAAAAGCAGGTACATTTCAAACTGAGATTTTGATAGGAAATACATGCTATTTGAATCCTTGAGGATTCACTAGACTAGCAATAGAATATGTGGCTTGTATATTTTAGGAAGCGATTGGTTGTAACTTCATTTTTTTGGAAAAAAATTAAGAGATAAATGCAGTGCATTTTTATTATGTTGAAATCCAAGATATTAAGGACTACATAGTTTGAGTATGTATGTAATGCTTTATCAGGTATTTCTGTGGACTTGTTCTCTTCTTCTCAGTCTCTCCATCTATGCATGAAAGAGTTTCCATCAGCTTTGGTCTCTCCCTGTTCATTGTCTATGCACAAGCGATGTAGCAAATGAGAACACTGTGCTAGAAGGATTATGCCATATACATTTATAATACTTAGGAAACAATCTGTTCATACAGATCAAGGCAAAGTATTATTCTTCATGGAATTAAAATTGTACATTTATAAATGACAGCAATACATTTTATAAAGCCATAATTTTAAGGATAATTGAGATTATTTTGGGTAAAATAAATTGAATTTTTGTACGACGACTCTATTTTTGAAATGTTGGGGTAAGATGATTGTGCTGTGATCAAATTTTCTGTTATGCTACTATGTTTTTCTCGTTTACATGTGTGGTG
Source organism: Erythrolamprus reginae (assembly GCF_031021105.1). NCBI lineage: Eukaryota > Metazoa > Chordata > Lepidosauria > Squamata > Dipsadidae > Erythrolamprus > Erythrolamprus reginae. The sequence goes on along the minus strand of NC_091952.1, from coordinate 213,463,953 downwards.
TGGAGACAAGGTGAAGGGGACTATTAAAATATGTACCTTTTCTTCTGTGTTAATATTTTCTGCAATAAAATACAGAGGAAAGTTTGATGAATTGAGTCATTATTTTTTAAAAAAAATACTGGCATACACTTTAGTGTTTGGTCATTAAATCACTATAAAGGTTAGAAAAAGACCATTCAGGAGGAAGGAAGGCAGAGCTAGAAACAATTCAGGGAAGCACAAAGAAAATAAAACATGATATGGACTTAACTTTTACTTCCAGAAAATGTCATGAGTTGTATTATATTTAAGGATATAACTCAAACTGTTATTTAACATAATAGGATCATTTGCTTCATAACAATATTGGTGAAACTTGTGGCATAAAGGTAGATTACATGACAGTCTTTAAGACTACTGCACAGAATTCTTGCATGTGCTGTAGAACTAAACCTAGTTAACCGTTGCTAAATTTATTTCATAAATTATGTTTGTTTGTTTATCATATTGTATACGCGACCGCTCTTTGAGGAAATTGGATAGTTTAGATATTAGATAGATAGATTATAGTCAGACAGACAGACAGATAATGTAGTGTTTTAGAACTGAATTTATCGTGTCCATTCACTGTTAGGTACCTTAATTTATGTCCCGGATAATAAAGGCGCACCTGCGTATCCGCGTGTGATTTCGCTACCTGCCCAGGTGCAGTAGCATACCATAATTGTGCTGCACTCCGCTATCACTCAGAGCCATGAGGGCAAGCATATGTCTCTGTTCCACCTTAGCAGCCCACCTCTGCTCAGCATGAACATTTCATTAGCATCAACTCTCCAAACTGAATATTTGGATAGCAAATGTGTTTTTATATACAAACTGATGGGATTCCATCTGTAAAGGAAAATATTTCAAACTTTGTTTTTAGATATGTTGGGATTCTTGTTGGGCTGATTATGGTGATGGTACTTTGTGTCATCTCAAAGCCTCAGTCAGCAGTTCATATAGCCATCAGTAACATTTAGTAGTATGCTTTAACATAGGCAAAAGCTTTTCCCACTTATTGGTGTTACCAGGAGGCCTCAGAAGTGAAGCGAAGCAAATCAATGCAGCCAGCTTGATATTAGAAGCTGAGGAAAGCACACTGCTTTTGGAAGCATTTCAAAGGAATGTTTTGCTCAAAAGTATCATCAAAGCAAAGCAATCCATTTAAATTTCGCACATCCTTAATTAACAACACATGTATATTTTACTCTGCACAGGTTATGGTTACATACTATTTATTTGAAGGCAGCATTTTAATAATTCAGTGAATATGCACTTGAACTTGCTTTTTAAAAGGATCAGCATGATAAGAAATCTGTTTACCTATTCCAGGACATGGTGAAAAAGAAACACTGCAAAAAGAAAAAGGTAAGCAATTAAAAATACGAAAAGTTCAAAAATCAGTCTAATTTATTTTTCCTTTTTCTTTTTTTGTGGGAGGGGACTTTGACATCTACAGTAAAATAGGGTCAACCTGAGAAAGTAATGATCATATCTTTAAAAAAATACTTTGGATACAATACAGTACTAGGATTTGGGAGGAAAATGTTGTCTCTATATGGTCTGCATAGCTACAGATCTCATGTTCTCCATTGGAAATGGAGAACAGGCAAATCCTAAGACTTCTCTTTTCCCTAATATATCATTTAGACTTCTTGATTTCCAACCCCTTTTGCTTATTCAAGGTTTAATAAATATACCTTATATCATGCTTCTTCCAAAAAAAAACCCCACCTCAAAAGAAGGTAAAAGTTTAAAAGCGTAGCCAACCAGATGCCTATTGTGCATCACAAGCCATTGCTCATTTGCAATTTGGAAGCATGCTGTTCTTATGCTAAAAGACAGACAGAGGCAAACCTTCAAATTTCTTATGTGACCTATCATAAATATATATTGTTGAAGATCTCCAGTTTTCTTACTAATCTTATACTGAATGAGTTGAGTCAGCTACACTTTCAATTTAAAATAAAATGGGTAAGGGAAGAAAAGTTTGGCTTTAGCTGGCAGTATTGATACCTTTTAATGTTATTATTATGGCATAATAGAATAGAATAGAAATATAGCAAAAAAGGCTACTACGACTTCCAGTGAAATAAGAAATTCTCTGTAGAGTTCATTGATTTTGATATGTATTGTAAAAGTTACACCATAATATATGGTGTAACGAAGCGGTGGAAGTGATGTGCCGGTGCCTGGAGGCTGTTGGGGCCTGGATGGGTGTCAACAGACTCAAGCTCAACCCGGATAAGATGGAGTGGCTGTGGGTTTTGCCTCCCAAGGACAACTCCATCTGCCCGTCCATCACCCTGGGGGGGGAATTATTGACCCCCTCAGAGAGGGTCCGCAACTTGGGCGTCCTCCTCGATCTACAGCTCACATTAGAAAAACATCTCTCAGCTGTGGCGAGGGGGGCGTTTGCCCAGGTTCGCCTGGTGCACCAGTTGCGGCCCTATCTGGACCGGGACTCATTGCTCACAGTCACTCATGCCCTCATCACCTCGAGGTTCGACTACTGTAATGCTCTCTACATGGGGCTACCTTTGAAAAGTGTTCGGAAACTTCAGATCGTGCAGAATGCAGCTGCGAGAGCAGTCATGGGCTTACCTAGGTATGCCCATGTTTCACCATCACTCCGCAGTCTGCATTGGCTGCCGATCAGTTTCCGGTCACAATTCAAAGTGTTGGTTATGACCTTTAAAGCCCTTCATGGCATTGGACCAGAATATCTCCGAGACCGCCTCCTGCCGCACGAATCCCAGCGACCGATTAGGTCCCACAGAGTGGGCCTTCTCCGGGTCCTGTCAACTAAACAATGTCGGTTGGCGGGCCCCAGGGGAAGAGCCTTCTCTGTGGCGGCACCGGCCCTCTGGAACCAACTCTCCCCAGAGATTAGAACTGCCCCTACTCTTCCTGCCTTCCGTAAACTCCTTAAAACCCACCTTTGCCGTCAGGCATGGGGGAACTGAAACATCTTCCCCTGGGCATGTCTAATTTATGTATGGTATGCTTGTGTGTATGTTTGTTAGTATATGGGGTCTTTTTTAAATCTTTAACATTTTAAATTGTCAGATTATTTATGATTTGTTTCCACGTGTTGTGAGCCGCCCCGAGTCTTCGGAGAGGGGCGGCATACAAATCTAAGTAATAAAATAAATAAATAAAAATATGCATTGTTTAAAATGACTCAAAAGAACATGTGAATTGTGCAAGCATGAAATTCCCCCTCCTTACTATCGATTGAAGCAGCCTAATCTTTTTTCAGATTTCTACATGAATTTGCAAAAAAAAAAAAATTAATTGATCTTTATGAATGGATTCCTGTAACTGGATACACTTCTTTGTAGTCATACACAACACAGGTTGCTTTAATGGACCACTGAGACATTTTGTTTGTACCAGATCCAGCTATTTCTTCTGATTCCTCTTCAGAATGTACCGGAATATTATATAGTACTGGCCAATGTAGACATCTTGTCATTTTTCCTTGTCCAAAAAAAAGGAAAACATATGCTAGAAAGTGAACTCAATGTCCTGAAGCATATGGGTGTTCTTGGAAACAGTCTATGAAAATAGACCTCCCAAATCTTTAAAAATGACAGCAAATTATTATTTTCTTTTCATGCATTTGTCTATGCAATCAATCATATTCAACTAAAATACAGAAATATAGATGTTATTTAAATATTAAGAGCGGGAGGACTAGTAACACTGCTACATATGTAGATAACTCCTACAAATACACTATTACAGATCAGAAATAGCTTATAGTACTTCCAATACTCCATTTGACAAATTGGTTTAACTATTTCGGAATTCTGGTTAAAAAATATCTACAATTTGTCTTATCGGCCATAGTTGTCTTGAATTCTATAATGGTAAAGTTGAGTGGTTTTGTTTGTTCTATCAGTGGTTTTCAACCTTTCTAATGCCGTGACCCTTTAATACAGTTCATGTTGTGCTGAGCTCCCCTACCATAAGTCTAGCGCCAATTCTCCCAACAGAGATTTAAGCTGATTGGCAGGAAGGTCAGAGGAACACCCCCACTGATTGGTCGGATTGTAAAAATATATTCTAAGGCGCCAGAATAGAAGCTTTGGTTCTTTTGTCTTTTGTCATAGTCTTAGGCGACCCCTGTGAAATGGACGTTCGACCCCCAAAGGTGTCCTGACTCCCAGGTTGAGAACCACTGTAGAACCTAGATTAATTTTCACCTAACAAAAATGTTGGAGCACCCCTGCTCACCCAGTATACTATCCTTATTCCTTGATGTAATCTTTTCAATGTTGATATTGCCGACTCATAATCTGAAATTTCAGGACCACTTTCATCCCCGAGGGCCCTTCCATAGAAAATGACCATGTTAAATTCAATAATTTAGGTTTTATTACATCAAATTTATTTTTTGTCTTTATTCCACTCACTGAAGGGAGAGACTGTCTTGGTTATCTATATTTTTTGTTCATGTTGATCCTCTATGTTTATACTGAGACATCCAAACAATAAAAGTCTGCTACTTACCGCATTTGGAATGGTAAAAACCAGAGAAGATAATGGGACTGGCATAAAGGCAGGAGAGAGATCTTTGGAGGTACAAATGTGGGGCAGGTTTGGGTCAAGGAAGGAGGAGGCAGAGACAGCATGGGACATGCAAGCCAATACCAAGATATAATTTTTAGTTTGTAAATTATTATGGATGTAAATGTATTTTTCCTTCCAATGGAAAATTGATTTATTATACCAGAGTTCTTGAGTTGCTCTAAATTAATGTCCAATATTACTGACTTTAGTGGAAATTTTGTGGGTTTTTTATGCTCTTTCATAGTAAAGAAGAAGAAATCAAAATTGCTGAATAAATATGATAAAAGTATTAAAGTTGAACTTGATGCTGCAGAAAAGCTACGCAAAAAGGTAAATTTTAGTTTGCAAAGTTAAAACTGCAAGTTAGTTTGTGTGTGTGTGTGTGTGTGTGTGTGTGTGTGTGTGTTGGTCCATGTATCATGCCACATTGCTGAATTAATTGCTAGTAATCTTCCTTTAGGAGGGAGAAAGTGTGTGAGTGGGCATTAGCATAAATGTTTGAATATCTCTGAACATTCATCAACATCAACATGCCAGTAATTAATGTACAACCATTCTTGTCTTTGGAATGATATTCTTACAATTATAGAAATTAGCACAAGCCATTTCTCATAATCTCTTTCAGATAAAGAGATTTTTTTTAATGATAAATGGCTCATGTTAATTTCTTAACAGTGATCAGAAATTATTCAACATTAATCTCTTAAATAATATTTTAAATACCTATCAAGACCTTTTTAATTTTCCTAGGATGTTCATTTTAAACCCAGGACCTACAGAATTTTGTTTTCTTTCTTAAATTTATATCATTATTTCTATTTCTTTTAATGATATTTTAATAATGGATTTGCAAAACATCATTGTATCTGTTCTTAAAATTGTATATTATATCTTAAGTAAAAAATATTCCACCACGCTTCCCTGACACTGTAGGTTCCGTTGTCAATATTTATATTTCCTTGTTTGGGTCTTATAGGAGTCAGCATCCAACGTATCTGGGGTGTATTATTTAAATAATAATTGTAAGGATTTATCTTTTTTATAGCATATCTCTATTTGACTTTTAGGGGAAAACAGAAGAAGCTTTAAAGGCATTTGAAACTTTGTTAAGCAAGTATCCCCAAAGTCCTCGAGCAAGATATGGAAAGGCCCAGGTAAAAATTAAACAAGAAAGCAAAAAGTTGTGCGTGGAAAATCAAACTATGGCAAATCACATTATATTCCAAGATTTTTTACTGATTGTAAATAAAGTGAAGTATATAGAATAGAATAGAATAGAATAGAATTTTTATTGGCCAAGTATGATTGGACACACAAGGAATTTGTCTTGGTGCATATGCTCTCAGCGTACATAAAATAAAATATACATTTGTCAAGAATCATGTGGTACAACACTTAATGATTGTCATAGGGGTCAAATAAGCAATGAAGAAGCAATATTAATAAAAATCTTAGGATATAAGCAACAAGTTACAGTCATACAGTCAACATGGGAGGAAATGGGTGAAAGGAATGATGAGAAAAACTAGTAGAATAGAAGTGCAGATTTAGTAGAAAGTCTGACAGTGTTGAGGGAATTATTTGTTTAGTAGAGTGATGGCGTTCGGAAAAAAACTGTTCTTGTGTCTAGTTGTCTTGCTGTTCAGTGCTCTGTAGCGACGTTTTGAGGGTAGGAGTTGAAACAATTTGTGTCCAGGATGTGAGGAGTCAGTAAATATTTTCCCCGCCCTCTTTTTGAATCGTGCAGTATACAGGTCCTCAATATGAAGTACTGATATTAGAAAATAAAGATTTACATTACGAAACATCTTCTGATTTCATAATCTATCACTTATTTTATTCTTTAAAATACAGTGGTACCTTGGTACTCATCATTAATTGGTTCCAGGAGGTGTGATGAGTACTAAAAATGATGAGTACCAAACAAATAAGGAATAAAGTAGGACTAGCTTACTATAACTAAAATGCAGACATGATACTATTCGAACTTACAGAATTAATTATAAAATCACCTACTATTAAAATACGATAGTCATTTTAGATGCATTTGGAATACAATAGCAGATATTTTTAGTCTTAGGTGTCTTTTGTTGAAAGGAGAGGAAGATAAGATCATATTAAGTTCAAAGTCAATTTACAGGCATCTCAGAAGAAAAAGCAACTAAATAAAGACATGCATTGAAAATGTATTGATTGTTTTGAAGCAACTGTCATACCTGGATATAGACATGGCTTCCAACTCTGAAAATAAATTCTTCATTTTTGATGATATAACAGTGTCACATAGTTGAAGTCTCATTCTTCCTTTTGTATTCAAGAATGAAGTATCTGCTGTATTCAGTTTTACACATCAAAACTTTAGAACTCACATAATGGTGATTTTGAAATAGAAGTTATAATTTAACAGCCATTGATTAATTTAACTCGTGCTTTAAGAGCCGGGGTGGCACAGTGGTTAGAGTGCAGCGCTGCAGGCTACTTCAGGTAATTGTTAGCTGTAGTTCAGCAGTTCAAATCTCACCATCTGCTCAAGGTTGACTCAGCCTTCCATCCTTCCGATGTGGGTAAAATGAGGAGCCAGATTGTGGTGGCAATATGCTGATTCTGTAAACCTCTTCGAGAGGGCTGTAAAAGCACTGTGAAGCGGTATATAAGTCTAAATGCTATTGCTAAGTTTGATAAAAATTTCAATACTAATTAATGCTTTATGATCACATACAGAGTGAGGATGACTTGGCTGAGAAAATGAGAAGCAATGAAATATTACAGCGATCTATCACCACCTATGGTGAAGTGGCCAATCTGCCAAATGTCCCTGATGATCTAGTAAAGATGACATTGAAACGGCGGGCAGACAGGCAGCAGTTTCTTGGTAAGTTTATGAAACCATACTTAGCCAGTGGCCTGAATGTTGAAAAATGTTCTATGTTTCCATATCCAGGAATTTGATATTCTTGTGTAGTTTCTAAGCTCCTAAGTTATGAGCATCAGGCAGGATAGAAACCTATTAAATTAATTTGAACACTCTCAAAATATCTCTCAGTCTCTTAAAAGTTTATTGTAAACCCCTTAGAGTCACTTAAAGTAGGTAAGATGGGTGGTGCATAAAAGAGAGAGGAGAGAGAGAGAGAGAATTCTGCAACAAAGTTTTATTGAATCTGACAGTGACATTTGAAGAAAATTGCACTGGACAAATTATCATTTAAGTGGCAGTTGTCAACTGACTGGTAGTTTAGCAGTTTTTAATTCAGCCATTCCTATTTTTCTGGGCATGGCTACTGGAACCCACAAATCTTCCCAAAGGTTTGATTTTCAGAACAGATAAACTCTTTATTTTTTCTTCAACAGTTTAAAATACACAAGCCGGCAGCAGGACTGGAAATTCTTCTAGCGGCAGAGAGTTGATGGCTTTATGAGACAATTAACATTCTATTCCAAATAGTTGGGAGGCAAAGGCTATAAATCTCTATTTCAGCAGAAATCTTACCAGTACAAGCGGAGCACTAAGCAAAACTACTTCTGTCTCATTTGCACAGTCGTTCATGATTTATCTATGGCTTTCTTTTCAAGGAAATAATGAAACATACGTCATATTTTATCAAGCAGTTTGTCGGTTCTTTTTCCGGTTTCTCTTGGAAATGATGTATACAAATACACAGAGCTATTAACTGCAGATTTACAACCTCTTACCCTGCATTTCTTTTTATTTTACTTCCATATTTTGGATCTAACCACTCACTGTTTGATAACTCATCACTGTCTGACAGGGACCCACTTTCCATAATAACTTCAGCCCGCGGAGGCCCTTCTAAATCCCTGTCCACTTCACTCCTGTCATCAGATAACCTCTCTAACCCAGGATAAACTAAGGCACTTGGTACTTCATCAGACATTTCCTGAGACTGACAAGGATCACTCACAACACCTTCAAGCCAGTTTGGTCTAATAGTTAAGATACCAGGTTAGAAACTAGGAGACTAGGCATGAAAGCCAACTGGGTGACTTTGGGCCAGTCATTCTTTTTCAGCCCAACTCACCTCATAGGGTTTTTGTTGTGTAGAAAATAGTAAAAGGAAGACATAATCGGGAGGAAGGAGTATTAGATACGTTTGCCATCCTAAGTTAATTATAAAAATAAATGAAATAATAAACAAAATAAATTGGATAAAAAATGAAATAATTCAATGAAACCTAATGCTGTTATGAACTGGTAATTAAGAAATCTGGCCTTATTTCTTTTCACTGCACAAATGTGTAATGTTACCCTCTTTCTGCCCGAGATTTGAAACAAATCACATTAGTTCCTTCACATTTGTCCTCATGAATTTCTGCCTAGTTCATGTCTTTTTTGAGTTATACCTCAGAATTCAGTAACTGAAAAAACAGGTTAAGCATATTCAAGTCAGGTAGTCCAATGAAAACAGCATTTTTCCAAGTTGCAGACTTTTGGTAACCACTCTCACCTTTCCTCCCTGAGAACCCATGCTGGGGAAATGATAGGTAGAGAAAAAATGCTTTTCGGTATTTGTGGGTCAAAAGTGCTGCAGCTGTATTCTTGCCAGCTTTGGCAAAAGCTGTGGAAATTTGAAGGTGTGCTGAAGCTGCCAGACTGGAGAATCCTTGACTCATGCTGAAAATCTTCCAGATTGTGCTTTTGGAAAGACTGTGGGTAATCCTCACAGCATGTGCTGAAGCCATCCAGGACATAAGTAGCCAATGCGTATGGAGAATGCTAAAATGAGCGTTCTCCTGCAGCTCAAAGCAATTGGAGGTAATATAAACTGTTTTGTCAAAGTGATTCATGCTCACATCTACAAAGAGAATCAGGACACCTGCTTGCACAAATCTCTTTATGAAAGTGAATAAAATACAAGCCTAATGCAAATACACCTGTCTTTTTCCTTTGCCTGAAATTGCAGTGTACAGGCTTAAAAGCTGAAGCTTTATTGTGCAAAAATGAATTTTAACTACTAATCATTCCCAGGAGCATTATATTACATATATAGTTTACCTTTGATTCATTAAAGGTAGTAATTTAATTTTAGTTTTATTCTGACGAAGCCTATTTAGTTTCAACAATATGTGACCACTAAGTCTTTGATTAAACAGTGTGATAATTGTGAATACTATACTAAAGTCAGTTTATAAAAACATAGAAGATTGACAGCAGAAACAGACCTCATGGTCCATCTAGTCTGCCCTTATACTATTTCCTGTATTTTATCTTAGGATGGATATATGTTTATGCCAGGCATGTTTAAATTCAGTTACTGTGGATTTACCAACCACGTCTGTTGGAAGTTTGTTCCAAGCATCTACTCTTTCAGTAAAATAATATTTTCTCATGTTGCTTCTGATCTTTCTCCCAACTAACCTCAGATTGTGCCCCCTTGTTCTTGTGTTCACTTTCCTATTAAAAACACTTCACTTATTTTTATCTATAGTGGATGCAGTTGAAAGAAAAGGTCAACAATTTGAAATGTTCATTATTGTCCAAAAAGATAATAATGAAAATGCTTTGATTGTGCACTAGAGGTCTCCATAACACTAGGCAATGCAAGCCTAGTTTTCTAAGGCATGCCTAGGTGCTATTAAACATGTTCCAAAGTTTAATAGCACATAGTCTGTTTTATTATTCAATAATCTTAATTTAGTTAGTTAGCAAAGTTCCTATATTCCAAAATACTTCTTCATGTGTGTAGCCAAGTCACTTTTTTATTGTTTTCCTATCAAATTAGGTCGCATGAGAGGTTCATTAGTTACACTGCAGAAACTGGTTGACCTCTTTCCTAATGATACTTCATTCAAGAACAACCTTGGAGTGGGTTATCTTTTAATTGGAGACAACAACAATGCCAAGAGAGTTTACCAGGAGGTGAGCTTCTATTAAGTACAGATAAATGATTCCAAAAATACTATATACAGTGGTACCTCTACCTAAGAACACCTTTACTTATGAACTTTTCTAGATAAGAACTGGGTGTTCAAGATTTTTTTTCCTCTTCTCAAGAACCGTTTTCTACTTACAAACCCGAGCCTCCAAAACTGTAACCAGAAAAGGCAGGGAGAAGCCTCCATGGGGTCTCTGTAGGAATCTTCTGGGAGGAAACAGGGCCAGAAAAGGAGGGGAGAAGCCTCTGTGGTGCCTCTCTAGGAATCTCCTGGGAAGAAACAGGGTCTCCACCCTCTCTGTGGTTTCCGCAATAGCACGCATTATTTGCTTTTACATTGATACCTATGGGAAAAATTGCTTCTTCTTACAAACCTTTCTACTTAAGAACCTGGTAACGGAACGAATTAAGTTCGTATGTAGAGGTACCACTGTATGTGATTTTGCAAGTCTTTTTATATAAGAACCATGCATTAAAATAACCTAGGTAGGTGGATAAAAATCCTAGATTGATTAATTGCATTGACTATTTATTTTCACAAATATAAAGACATTGTTTTATTATTCTCTAAAGCCATGATGGCGAATCTATAGCAAGCAGAGCCGTCTCTGTGAGAATGTGCCGTCACCAGCTGCTTTTCTGGTTTCTGGACAGCTGGTCTTTGTGGGTGCCAGAGCACCAGAAAGTTGCCTGAAAAAGTCCCAAAAATGGCCCGAAAAAAGGTCTGCTTTTTGGGCTTTTTCTGGGCTGTTTTTTGGGCCAAAACAACCTGAAAATGTTCCAAAAAATGGCCATAAAATGGGCCCAAAACCAGCCCCAAAACAGGTATGTGTGCAGAAAATGGCCAGCTGGCTTTGGGGTTTCCGGCACACTGGTGAATGCACCTGCACCTGCATTCTGGTTTGGGCACTCGGTGCCAAAAAGGTTCAACATTACTGCTCTAAGTTATTAATGAACAGTGCCTACAAGCCTTAAAAGTTGGTTGGTTGGTTGGTTGGTTGGTTGGTTGGTTGGTTGGTTGATTTATTAAATTTGTATGCCGCCCCTCTTCATAGACTCGGTTTGCTATTTATATGCTTTTTTCATATTCTAGGTCCTTAATTTTTATATCTTTTTCTTTTCTTCTTATTATTTAGATAATGATGGCATATTCAGGGCAACATCATGGCTTTATTTAGTCAATCAAACCCAGCTATATGACAGTAGCGCTACAAATAAATTAAGCAAGTTGAGAACGAGGCTACTGCTTCTGAAATAATCATCTCAATAAAAGAGACTATTTGTAGCTCATGGTTGAAATGAGGGGTCCTTAGTGTTCCGCGAGCTTGGTTATTTTTTTGCAGATGTTTCATTACCCAAATGAGGTAACACAGAGGTATCAAACTGGCGGTCCATGGGACGGATGTGTCACGTGCAGGCCACACCCACCCCAGCTCTGTGAAGGGGAAAACCGCTCCAATATGTCATATAATGTCAATGTGATACCGCAAGTTTGACACCCGTGAGGTAACATCATCAAAACACTGATAATGTTACCTAATATGAATAATGAAAAATCTGCAAGGAAATAATCAAGCTCAGAGAGCAACGAGGACTCCTCATAGTCATCTCCGTCTATTGGTCTGTCAGTCTGTCTGTCTATCTGAGAACAGCAACCTTCCATGGTTTTCATGAGACTATGAAATTTTATTATTTATTATAATGGCAGCCCTGGCACAGTGGCACCCCTGAGTGCCATAGTGTTGACCATAGTATACTCCTTTGCATCCATGAATTGGAATAAGAAATTGTAGGTCAGCTGCAATTTCTTTCTGTCACCTTAAAATGCTGTTAACTATTGTTCTCAATAGCTTTAACTAGCAAGATCAATGGTAAAGTCTTGTAATCTGTCAGCTGTTAAAGAGTCAGCTATTAACAGTGTGACTTCAGTGTTATTCAGCCCTTCAATTATTCAGACCTGTTTTTTTTTTAAAAAATCTCACTCCTTCTTCAGTAAAGAGGCCAAGAAGTAAAAATTAAATCAAAGAATTATAAGTCTTTAAGTGAAAACCAGTCTGATGGGAAATGTGCCCTATTTCTGTGAAATGTTTTATGAGACCATCCATTGTATCACAGCTTGGAGGCAATGTCAAAAAAGGGGTAGCATTTCACTTTTTCTCTCTATTATATATTTTTCTTTTGGCTGTCAGCGTCTGGAACTGAATACAATACATTAAAGATACTCTTTGTAAGAAATCAAAGCTGCTTTTGTTTTCAAACAGCAATTGATCTTGTTTTTACTTTTTTCCCCTCTGTAGTACAAGAAATCTGAAGACATGTTTTCACTTATTCTGGTTTTGCTAGTGCTCTGAACCATGCATGTAATGGCTAATGGAGTCAGGTGACATTGTTACAAGCAAAATTCCCCTATCAGACAGACATGTGGTATTCTTTGTACTGTTTGGCACCCCGTCCTCTGTTAAATCCATTGTACATCCAATCCAACATTCAGAATTCTTAAAATGAATCTTAATAAAATTCATTTCTATGAGAAATTTCATTTCTACTGTATTCCATCTGAGAGGCAAAAAGAAAACGGTATCAAAACCACTATTTTCCATTGATATTTTCTCTTGTAACATTTCACATCTGCAGCCAAATTTGAATTTCTCTGGTTCGACTGGAAAAGAAAGTGATATATAGCAGGGACTTGCACACCATGACAACATCACTTTCTGTTTTGTTTTGTTTTTTAAAATTTGTTTATTGGAATTACAGCCTGCCGTTTGGGGAGGGGGGTTAGGAACTCAAGACAGCAAATATTGTGGTCTTCCTTCCTATTTTCCTGTCCAGTAAGATCCCTTTGAGGTTCATTGCACTGAGAAAGAGTTACAGGCCCAAGTGTCACCCAGTGTACATCTATGGGTAGGGTAAACTACAGCCTAGGCCTCTTTGCTCATAGTCCAGAACTTTAACCAATATACTCATGGTCTGAAATAGAGGACCCGACCCAAAGTTCCCAGGGCTGAATAGGGAAAGCTACAGAGGTGAAGGTGTTAGTGGGGGGTCAGAGGTCGAACTTGAGGTTACTCCCTTGTGGGGTTCCTCAGGGGTCGGTCCTCTCCCACCTGCTGTTCAATATCTACATGAAACCGCTGGGTGAGATCATCCAGGGGCATGGGGTGAGGTATCATCAGTATGCGGATGATACCCAGTTATTCATCTCCACCCCATGTCCAGTCAATGAAGCAGTGGAAGTGATGTGCCGGTGCCTGGAGGCTGTTGGGGTCTGGATGGGTGTCAACAGACTCAAACTCAACCCGGATAAGACGGAGTGGCTGTGGGTTCTGCCTCCCAAGGACAATTCCATCTGTCCGTCCATAACCCTGGGGGGGGATTATTGACCCCCTCAGAGAGGGTCCGCAACTTGGGTGTCCTCTTCGATCCACAGCTCACATTAGAGAAACATATTTCAGCTGTGGCGAGGGGGACTTTTGCCCAGGTTCTCCTGGTGCACCAGTTGCGGCCCTATCTGGACCGGGACTCACTGCTCACAGTCACTCATGCCCTCATCACCTCGAGGTTCGACTTCTGTAATGGTCTCTACATGGGGCTACCTTTGAAAAGTGTTCGGAAACTTCAGATCGTGCAGAATGCAGCTGCGAGAGCAATCATGGGCTTTCCAAGGTATGCCCATGTTACACCAACAACATTCCGCAGTCTGCATTGGTTGCCAATCAATTTCCGGTCACAATTCAAAGTGTTGGTTATGACCTATAAAGCCCTTCATGGCATCGGACCAGAATATCTCCGGGACCGCCTTCTGCCGCACAAATCCCAGCGACCAGTTAGGTCCCACAGAGTTGGCCTTCTCCGTGTCCCGTCGACTAAACAATGTCGTTTGGCGGGACCCAGGAGAAGAGCCTTCTCTGTGGCGGTCCCGACCCTCTGGAACCAGCTCCCCCCAGATATAAGAGTTGCCCCCACCCTCCTTGCCTTTCACAAGCTCCTTAAAACCCACCTCTGTCGTCAGGCATGGGGGAATTGAAATTTCCCTTCCCCCTAGGCTTATAGAATTTATACATGGTATGCTTGTATGTATGAGTGGTTCTTTAAATTGGGGGTTTTTAGATTGTTTTTAATATTAGATTTGTTTACATTGTCTTTTTATATTGTTGTTAGCCGCCCCGAGTCTTCAGAGAGGGGCGGCATACAAATCTAATAAATAAATAAATAATAAATAAATAAATAAATTTGTTTTGTTTTCCCTTAGGTTCTAAACCTGGCTCCTAATGATGGATTTGCAAAAGTGCATTATGGATTTATTCTGAAGGCAGAGAACAAGATTGAAGAAAGCATTCCCTATCTGAAAGTAAAGTTTCCATTATGACTTTAATCTTTTTCGATTTGAGAAAGCAAAAGATGTTGCTTCTGAAAGGAGAGCAATTGGAATCAGATGTGAAATATTTCATAGTAGAGATGTCTTAAAGGCCATTGATGTGTGCTATGTATCTCCAGATTTGGGACTTCCAGTAATCATATAATGTTTTTCCAGCTTCCTAGCCATTCTGTACAAAAGCAAATCCATATATCCTTTTTCGTGATAGTTTACCATAAAGCAATCCTTTTTATGGTTAAATAGTAGGTTAATATATGTTGAGTTATAGGCAATAATGATTTTTACATATGAATACTTGAGAAAGTAGTATCTTACATTGCAGGGAACAGCTGGCTGGCTGGCACAGTTTCTTGTAGAGCTCAATACACCGATAACATAAGGAATGAATTTAAAATGATTTAACAGGTAATTGATGTGGTTTCTCATTTTTTGCCCCTAGGAAGGTCTAGAATCAGGTGATCCTGGAACTGATGATGGGCGCTTTTATTTTCACTTGGGTGATGCTATGCAGCGAGTTGGAAACAAGGAGGTAGGAAGTCTACTGAGTTCATTTGAAAAAGCAAACTAGACCATAACCACAGAGGAGAGCGGTAACTTAGTCATAATGGCCAGGAATCTGATAAGAAAAGATGAACATCCCTATATTGCTGTACAGGAAGTACTGTGCTGTCTCTTCAATTGTATGTTTTGGTCAACACTCCGAACTTAACTAGAGGCAATATTATTACTATCTTTAACATGGCAGTGGCTGTTCTGTGCCTATACAAAATTTAACAAATAAATAAATAGCTGACACTATTTGGCATACTCTGCCTAATATTTATTCCTTATGCTATAATTTTTTTTCTAGTTATTAAAATAGGCAGATGAACTTCTGAAATATAGCATTCCCTTCCCTCCCTTCCTTTTAAGTTATCCGTCTCCCTATTAAGTTAAGGCCACCTTTTGGTACTTTTTGGTACTAATTATGCAAATCTATGGAGGAATCATGCAAATCTATGGGGCCATACTATTTCAGAGGGCAGATGTTAAGACATAAGGCCTTTTCTGTTAAATGGCATTATATAATCAATGGGATCCCACACAAGTCAGAAGGGCAGAAATCTTAGGAGACAGGTGTTCCTTCAAATAATTATTAGATCATAATTATCTAATATTAATATCATTATCATTAGAAAGCCGTAAATAATGACTAAGGTATTATATTTCTCAGTAACTCATTTTTTCCATTGAAATGCAACATTAGAAAAATATGCTGTCAAATTTCAATGTTCTAGGCATACAAGTGGTATGAACTTGGGTACCAACGAGGTCACTTTGCATCTGTCTGGCAGCGTTCTCTGTATAATGTCAAGGGCTTAAAAGCTCAGCCATGGTGGGCAGCAAAGGAAACTGGTTATACAGAACTGATCAAGGTGCGCAATGTTGTTCTTCCTTTTTCTATAGAAACATTATGCTAAGTTTATTTTAAAATTGCTGCTTTGTATATTTTAGAATAAGCCCAATGAACATAATGGAACATACAGTAATACCTTATCTTACAAACTTAATTGGTTCCAGGACAAGGTTCGTAAGGTGAAACAATGTTTCCCATAGGAATCAATGGAAAAGCCAATAATGCATGCAAGCCCATTAGGAAAATCCAAAACATTAAGTCTTTTAAAAAATAAAAGCGGCGGGCAGACGAAGCTGAGGCGAACTGAGTGGGGGGAGGGACAGCGAGAGGTGGCAAGAGGTGGCAGTCCCAATGAAGACTCTCTTGAGCTCCATGGGTCTTTCCCTCCCGTTTTTGCCCACCCCGTCCTGCTCATTTTCCCCACACCTTTCTCCTCTCTTGAGCTCCATGGGTCCCTCCCGTTTTTGCCCACCCTGTCCTGCTCATTTTCCCCACACCTTTCTCCTCTCTTGAGCTCCATGGGTCCCTCCCGTTTTTGCCCACCCTGTCCTGCTCATTTTCCCCACACCTTTCTCCTCTCTTGAGCTCCATGGGTCCCTCCCGTTTTTGCCCACCCTGTCCTGCTCATTTTCCCCACACCTTTCTCCTCTCTTGAGCTCCATGGGTCTCTCCCGTTTTTGCCCACCCTGTCCTGCTCATTTTCCCCACACCTTTCTCCTCTCTTGAGCTCCATGGGTCCCTCCCGTTTTTGACCACCCTGTCCTGCTCATTTTCCCCACACCTTTCTCCTCTCTTGAGCTCCATGGGTCTCTCCCGTTTTTGCCCACCCTGTCCTGCTCATTTTCCCCACACCTTTCTCCTCTCTTGAGCTCCATGGGTCTCTCCCGTTTTTGCCCACCCTGTCCTGCTCATTTTCCCCACACCTTTCTCCTCTCTTGAGCTCCATGGGTCCCTCCCGTTTTTGCCCACCCTGTCCTGCTCATTTTCCCCACACCTTTCTCCTCTCTTGAGCTCCATGGGTCCCTCCCGTTTTTGCCCACCCTGTCCTGCTCATTTTCCCCACACCTTTCTCCTCTCTTGAGCTCCATGAGTCTTTCCCTCCCATTTTTGCCCACCCCGTTCTGCTCATTTTCCCCACACCTTTCTCCTCTCTTGAGCTCCATGAGTCTTTTCTCCATGCAGTTTGGAAGGGGGGAGTTTGTCGCTGGGATTCAAAGCAGCGCTGGCAAAAATGAAGGGAATCGAGGAGCCTCAGGGAAATCGCGGCGGGTTAGGGTTTGTAAGGTGAAAATAGTTCAGAATAAGAGGCAAAAAAATCTTAAACACTGGGTTCGTATCATGAAAAGTTCGTATGAAGAGGGGTTTGTAAGACAAGGTATCACTGTACTTCTTAATAGAATTGAATGAGTATGTCAGTTCTAGTTTCTATCCTAGCTTCAATTTTTAATTTCTGTATAATTTAATTTCTGTTTAATCTGTGATTTTAAAAAACTAAGAAACTGTATATATTGTATTCCTATTTCTCCTTGAATGAATCTCCTTTCCATCTGCCTCCTGCATGCACAGCCTAAGCCAGGAAGTCCTCTAAGAAATGTAACTTTGGATTTAACTGTTCTGCCTCAGCTACAGACCACAAAGAATGCAGCACACATAAAGTCTGTACAAACTTTAGTTTACTAATTAAGCACTACTAATGAGCTTTCTTATTAGTTGTCGAACACAAATACAGTACAGTAGTCCCTCGCTATATCGCGCTTCACCTACTGCGGCTTCACTTCATCGCGGGTTTTCAAGAAATATTAATGAGAAAAATCATTCACGGATCTTCGCTAGTTTGCGGGTTTCTGAGAAAGTCGATCGGCAGATTTAAAAAAAAAATAATATCTAAAATTGTAAATACTGTATTTAAGTACTGTATCTAAAATAAATACTGTGTGGGAAGGGTTTATAAACACTTAAAACAATGAAAACTTACCAAACAATTACAATATAAATACTTAAATAAGTACTATCAGTCAATAAATTCCCCATCTCGGATTTCACCTATCGCGGCCGGGTCTGGAACGTAACACCAGCGACAGGTGAGGTATTACTGTACTGTTTAAAGCAGTTTTTCTGAACACTAGCTGTTAATTCAACTTCATTAACGGCCAGCATGAGTCCACAAAATAATAACTCAATTCTGAGTAAACAGTCTTGTAGATAATAGTAATCTTACAGTGGTTGGCAAAATGCCCAGAAGCAATTTGCAGGAAAAATGACAAGAGAGAGAACAACAGCTGACCAGACATTTCTGGAATCAAGAAACAAAGGCATATTAAAGTACTTGTTTCTTGCAAGTTTGTTCCTTTATTCTCATGGTTTAAATAGGCTAGGGCAGGGTTCCCCAACCACCGGGCCGCAGACCAGTACCGGGCCGCGGGGCATGTTGCACCAGTCCGTGGAGTCAGCAGCTGCCGGCCCTCATGCCGCCACCCCCTCCCTCCAGCGCTTCGCCTCCCGCCGGGCAAGAGGCCTCGAGAGACAGGTTCTGCCGGCCACAGGACGATGGATGGGACAGAGGGGCAGAAAGGACCGAGAGGCTCAAGCCTCTTTTGGCTTCTGCCGCGGGGCGCTTTTGCGTTTTTGGCTGGGGGGAGGCAGGAGCCTGACCCCCTCTCTCCAGCGCTTAGCTCCCGCTGGGCAAGAGGGCTTGGGAGGCAGGTTCTGCCGGCCACAGGACGATGGCGGGAAAGAGGGGCGGGGAGGACCAGCACCCCCATGCTTAATCCCGCCCCCAACCACGCCCCTTTCCGCCCCCACTGGGCCATAGAAAAATTGTCTTGCTGAAACTGGTCCCTGGTGGAAAAAACGTTGGGGACCACTGGGCTAGGGGAATGGCCAATTAGCCCCAAATCTTACTCCATTGCTTCCTTCTTAGAGCTAAGAGTGTGATGATTTGGGACTGAGATGGAAACAACGCAGCCAGAACAGAGGCTAAACTCTTGTGACTGATGAGGCTATATTTACTTTTGAGGAGAAATAGCTGAAAGAATATGCAATGTATGTGATGTTTTTTCGTATTAGTCCTTAGAAAAAAACTGGAAGGTGATCCGGGATGAAGGACTTGCTGTAATGGATAGAAGCAAGGGCCTCTTTCTTCCAGAAGATGAAAATTTACGAGAAAAGGGTGACTGGAGCCAGTTTACTCTGTGGCAGCAAGGTACACAACTCATTACTTTTCTTGTCTTTTCCATTGTTCACTTTCCATGCTAACAAGAGAAATCAACTAAAATGTTGAAGGGAAAATATGTTTTGTGATGATAAACATCAGGATAATGAAAACTGAAGTGACATCATCATCATCATCATTATTATTATTATTATTATCATCATCATCATCATCGTTATTATCATTATTGAAAAATGCTCTTCATGGATCCATGCTGCTCTTACCATTATTATTAGCCTTGAGCAATTTTTTTTTCATTTTTACTCTTAATTCTTATTAAATTTAAATATATTATAAATAAATATTTTTTTATTTATTCCCAAAAGAGGATAGTATTACTGAAATCTTCATGAAAGGAAAGTAGGGTTTCAAGTTTACTTAACTTCGAATTGATTCACAGCATATCAATTACAATTCTTATTATTCTTACCATAGTTGTTCTTATGTAGAGAAAGTTTGAAATAAATAACAAACTATAAATATTTACAATTTTCATAAATGAAACTCAGAAGTAAGCATGCTCTCAAGCACTGTCAACAAAATTAGTACGATAATAAGAAAAAGGTTATGAAATATGTTTTAGAGGATATAAAAATTTGCAGGAAAATATATAGCTAAGCTAACAGATGAAGGCCAACAATCCTATGTACTTAAGTCATAATTCAGCGGTCCTGTGGCAGTGGCAGTGTGGGGTGGGGGGATAGTTTCATATATGCAACCTAATATAGCATATTCACAAATGGAGCATCGCACACTTGCCTGCCACTTGCACAGTCCACTTTCCAATAGAACATGAACCACGCTTGACCAGTCCACTTCTCAATAGACACGAACCAGTACCAGTCCACAGACCAGTGGTTGGGGACCTCTGTCATAAATACAATGTAATTTTATTTTGATTATGGCTTCTACTAGTAATCTATGTAAGACAGAAATACTTAATCATGTAAGAGAGATGAAATAGAGGCAAATTAAACAAAATATATTAAAAGAGGGGTGGGTGAATAGAAAGACTATACTGAGTTCCTCTACAAATAGGATTATAAAATTACCAATTATTCAGGAACTAACTTCTTTAGAAAGGTTTGTCTGTTTGTTTGTTTGTTTGTCTGTCTGTTTGTTTGTTTACTTATTTAATTCAACTTCTATGCCGTCCAATCCTGAAGGACTCAGGGCGGCTTACAACAATATAAAATTAGAAATACAATAAAAAGAAGTCAAATATACAGTCTAAAACTATAAAACCCTAATTAAAACCCATAGTTAAACTCTCCAATCAACATACATGCATACCATTCATACAATTTGGCCATGATAGATGTCAATTCATGGCCCCGGGCCTGCTGGCAAAACCAGGTCTTTGTGGCCTTATGGAAGGCCAGTAGGCTGGGAGCAGTACACACATCATGGGGAGTTGATTCCATAGAGCCGGGGCGGCAATAGAGAAGGCCCTCCTCCACCAACCTGCATTATTTAGTCGACAGGACCTGGAGGAGGCCAACTATGTCTGCTCTTATTGGTCTCTGGGAGGTATGCAGCAGGAGATGGTCTCATAAATAGTCTGGCCCTGAGCCATGTAGGGATTTTAGCTAATAACCAATACCTTGAATTGTGCCCGGAGACTAATAGGAAGCCAGTGCAGCTCGCGGAGCATAGGTGTTATATGGGTGTACACCTATGATAGCTCATAGAGCTGCATTCTGGACAATGTGGAGTCTCCGAATAGTCTTCAAGGGTAGCCCCATGTAGAGCATGTAGCAATAATCAAGATGGGAGGTGATGAGGGCCTGAGTGACTGTGTGGAGAGCCTCCTGGTCCAGATAGGGGCCCAACTGGTAAACTAGGCGAACCTGGGCAAAGGTCTCCCTGGCCACAGCTGAGAGATGGTGATCAAGGCTCAGCTGTGGATCCAGGAGGACACCCAAGTTGCTGACCTTATCTGAGGGGGTCAATGTTTGTCCCCCCAGAACAATGAGCGGACAGATCGAATAGTCCTTAGGAGGAAATGTCCACAGCCACTTGGTCTTGAGCTTGAGTCTGTTGGCCCCCATTCAGACCCTTACAGCTTCCAGACACCGGTACATCACATCCACCGCTTCTCTGAGTTGGCATGGGGTGGATATGTATAATTGGGTATCATCAGCGTACTGGCGATGTCTCACCCCATGCTGTTGGATGATCTCACCCAGAGGCTTCATGTAAACGTTAAATAGTAGGGGGGAGAGGACAGACCCCTGTGGCACCCCACAAAGGAGGGTTTGTGAGGTGGACCTCTGCCCCCCCCCCCACTAACACTGACTGCGAATGACTGGAAAGATAGGAAGAGAACCACAGTAAAATGGTGCCTCCCACTCCCAGTCTCTTCAGCCATCGTCGATGGTATTGAAGGCTACTAAGAAATCAAGGAGCACCAGGATAGAGGAATGTCCACTATCTCAGGCCTGCCAGAGATCATCCCTCAGCACAACCAAAACGGTTTCCGTGCTGTTGACTGGTCCTGTAACCAGACTGAAAGGAGTCTAGATAATCAGCTATAATAATAAACCAAGCCAAATAGGAAATATGAGATACTAATAAAACAGATTTAACAATTTGTTAAATTGTTTAAAGCTGCAGAAGGGAGTTAAATTGGACGTGCTACATTTCTACAAATTTGGAAAAATATTGTATGGCCTAGAGATTACAACATAATGCATCTAGCCATGATCAAGAAAGGAATTTCATTTATTTGCATTTGTTTCTTTACAATATATCTAGAATAGAATAGGGATGATGATGGAATTTTATAAAATAAAGCAAAAGCTAAAAAGGAAAACACTATTAAATGTAAACAAAGTTTTCTTATATATCTGTATATCTCTAAGTCCTAGTAAATTAGAGGAGTTTAGTAAAATAAAATAAATAACATATACTATTATTCCACTTTTGGAAATAATATAACAATATTTCCAATTACACAAGTATATAAACATACAACGCTGTTCTAAAGATTAAACAAACATATGTAACATTTCCCATGATGAGCCGCTAACTAAAAAGCAATAATATAACCCACTGAGTGCTATAAAATGACATTTAAAGATACACTCAAACAAGTAATGGCTCATTAATTACACAAAGAGAAGAACAATTCATGTATCTCATGTGTACAATTTCTGGAAATGGACTGCAAAGATTGTTCAAGAATAATCCTATACATAATAAAATATTGTTAAGAAATTATACTGCTAAATTATAAATGTAAAAAATAAATAATGTAGCTAAATATTTAAATATTGAATGACAGAATGATTGCAGTAATTGTTAAAATGAAGTCTTCATTAACGCTTTTAGACACCAAACATTTAAATCTTAATATCCATCATGTGTAAAGAAGAATCTTTTCTGTAAATACTGATACAAAATACATTGGCATGGATGCTTGATAATATTTTACTGTTACATGTAGTTAAATAAAAAATAATATATGTTCTGCTCTACAGGGTTGATTAATACTTAGAGTTTTGGAATATTAACTACAAGAAATATGCTGCTCACAATGAAAGACCTTATGAAGGATTCTAAAACAGAAATGGACTATTTCACATTGAACAATATATCACATTTAAGAAGCAAAATAAGCCATCATAGATATGTATTGACATCCAGGAATTTCCTAAGCTCAAAAACCAATAATTGAAAATAATTGAGAGGCTGAAACATTAATATTCTGGAATATGCAGATAATTACATTTTGTTAAATAAAAGCAAAGGAGACAACAAAGCCTTTATCTTACATTATGGATGTAAAAATGGAAAATAATATATCTAGGTTAATATTAAATAATAGGGAGAAACATAATGGCAAACAGCTGAATTAATGAAGAAATGAAAAAGATAGATCATTTATTTCTGGGAGGCTTGGGTATAGATTTAAAAAAATGAAACGTGTTAAGGAAAAATACAGTCTAGTCCTAGAAAAGAAGGCAATGACAAACAAGGAAATGAAAAATAAGGATTCTTCTAGTGCAATAAACATCAGAAAACTTAAAATAGTGGTCTTTCCAGCTGTGCTAATGATTAGCGGTGTCCTCATCAACCATAAAAACAGGAATACAACTACCTAACTGAATTATTTATTTGGGTGAAATATAGCCTATTATATTTAATCTTTCCTTTCAGAGCTAATAAAATACGCATAATAGCACAAATGATTTGAACTCTTAAAAGTTAAGGGCTATTACCAGAACTCCTCCTTCCAAGAAGAGTTTTCCATGACCTTGGAGGATCTAAATATGTGAAACAAAGGTATTAACGGGAAGAGGAAAATGAAAATATCTCTTCCATGTATGCAAACTCATCAGTATACAAAACTTAGGTTCCAACTACAGTGGTACCTCTACTTAAAAATTTAATTCATTCCGTGACTAGGTTCTTAAGTAGAAACGTTCTTTTTTTAAAAATAAACTTTATTGATTTTGAATAAAAAAGACATACAGACTTACAAACATTTAAACACATATTAGGGGTTACAATTACCCCTCTTTTCTTGAAGTCAATTTTTAATACAGAAAAAAGGATAAAGTCTTAAGTCTTTAAATCAGACTAGTATTCTAATTGAAAAGAAGAACTTTGTTTATATATTCTAATAAACATAAAATTAAATTGGTAAAAAAAAAGAAACCAACAACACTAACAACAGCAAAAAATGTCAATAACATTTAATTATATTCATACTGTTTTCTTTACCTTGTTTTCAACTTATTCTTATCTATCCATATATAAAGTTTATCCCAAACAATGTAAAAGTCAGATTCTTCTTATTCATTCAGCCTTCTCGTCATCATATCCATCTCTGCACAATCCAATATTTTTTTAATTACATCCTCTTTTTTGGGGATATCTTCCCCTTTCCAATTTTGTGCATAAACTATCCCAGCGGCTGTTAGAATATGTACAACCAGAAAAGAAATATCTTTCTTATATTTCTGTTTAGCTATGCCTAGAAGATAAAATTCAGGGGATTTTTCTATTTCATATGATGTAATCTCTTTTATCATTTTTTCTATCATTCTCCAATATATCTGGACTTTATTGCATGTCCACCATTGATGATAATAAGAACCTATTTCGTTTTTGCATTTCCAACAATTTGGGGAGGTATTTGGGTACATCTTAGCAATTCTGTTTGGTGGGAGATGCCATCAATAAAACATCTTAATTTGGTTTTCTTTTAAAGAAACAGAGTTGGTCATCTTCCAGTTTGTTATCCAAACTTTCTCCCAAGTCTCTAAATCAAACTCTTTGCCAAAGTTTTTACACCATGTAATCATATTGTCTTTAGTAGAAACGTTCTTAAGTAGAAGCAATTTTTCCCATAGGAATCAATGTAAAAGCAAATAATACGTGCAAACCAATTAGGAAAGAAATAAAAGCTCGGAATTTGGGGAGGAGGAGGAAGTCACTGCTAAAGGCAGAAGGTGAGGTGAGGGGAATCAAAAAAATTCAAAACTTTAAGGCTTAAAAAAAAGAGTGACTCTGAGGCGTCGAGGAGGAGCATGCACCTCCAATACAGCTGGCGCAAGGCTGCCTCCCATACACTGGCTGCTGCTGCTGCTACCTGTTGCCTCTTCCTTCCCATGCTGAAGGCTTCCCCTCTCCTCTCGCTCGCTTGATTTGTAGCCGGTGCCTTTCCTTCGCTGTGGTGACTCCTCGGCTGCCCAGAGCGAAGGGAGTGTTTCTCTTCTCTGGGCGCTGGCAGAAGTTTATTCCCTGTCCAAGTGCCCAGAGAAAGGGAAATGCTTCATTCGCTCTGGACTGCCAAAGCCTCCTTAAGGACCACCAAAAGGCTCTTCTGGCAGCCCAGATGACCAGGATTAAAGGGGGAATGGCAGGAAACTGGCCGGACCTTCATGCCACTCTCAAATTTCCTGGGAGATTTTTCCCAGCTCGGGTTCTTAAGTAGAAAATGGTTCTTAAGTAGAGGCAAAAAAAATCTTGAACACCCGGTTCTTATCCAGAAAAGTTCTTAAGTAGAGGTACCACTGTACATTCAAAGCACAATTATGAAGGAATTGCTTGGCTACTGGCCCACTTAACTGGATCTTGATTTATTTTTCTGAAGTTGAATAATGTGCAGCCATGTTTCTGGCTTTTGGGGAATCAACTTCGGGGCACTTAATGTTGGAGCACTAAATGATTGAGAAAAATTAATAAGACTGTTCACAAATACAAGAACAGTACCCCATCAGTGGTTGGTTCCTACCAGTTCACCCCGCATTGGGCGAACCAGTAGCGACAACAGCGGGGAGGCTCAGCCCACCTTCCCAGACATCATCAAAAATGCTCTGCGCATGCACAGACGTTTCTGCGCATGCACAGAAGTCTTGCACGCGTGTAAAGTGCACACTCCATTCCTAAACGGGTAACAAAGATAAATAAAACCCACTACTGACCCCTATCCCTAAAGAGAATGGTCTTTTTACTTTCAGGCTTTCACCCAAGCCTGAAGAAAAACATTACTACATTAAGAGTCATAATTCAGAAGAAGTTCTTCTAAATCATTTTTAAAGTGTGCATGGCCATACTTAATATAAGCTAAACAGGTAAAAGCCTGGTCATTGCCTGGCTGGAAATCTGTTCATGAGCCACATGTAAATTATTTTTGCTCTTGGAAAGACTCACATAAAAGGAAACTTTCTTTTTTGAACGTTTTATCAAAGTCTAAGTAAAATAAAGAGTTCCACTTGAAAGCGGTAGTGGATTCTTGATTCATGTTTGAAGAGGAGAAACAGGGGAGTGAGAAAGAGGACAAATCTGAATGGCTTTAGGGCACTTCCCGGAATTGTTTCTGCATTTTTAGTGTGATACTTTATGTAGCTTTAAAAATATTTAAAAGGTGCTCTATTTTTATTTTATTTCTTAATTTCATTTCTGAATTTATCTGCAAGGTATAGTTTTGTAGAAAGCTTATGCTTGGTTTACACCTGAAAAAGTGAATGGTTTACAAATTACAAGGTGGCCTGAGGAAAAGTGAGCTGGCAAAGAAGAGATATTTTCTTCTTACAAGTGAATGCAATTCTGTCATTTATAATTAAAATGAGGCAATAAACCCAGAAGGGTAATGAAAAAATGGGATGCCGTAAAAGACATATTGGGAAAAATAATAAAATTGCTTTTATTTCTGTAGCTCTACTTAAAATAAAAACTTTATTTTAGTTGGTAATCATGTTCTGTTTAGAAGATTAATGTTCCATAAATCATGTCCATCACCACTGTTACAAAAAGACAAACGAATTTCACATACTGTATATTTTTATGAAATCCTTTGGATTTCTTTAGGCAAATGAACATTATCCTCTTTCACAACACCAACCAAGGCAAATTATGCAGTAAGAGAGAACATGGAAGACGGGCTACAAGAATGGTGGAAGGTCTTAAGCATAAAACGTATCAGGAAAGACTTAATGAACTCAATCTGTATAGTCTGGAGGGCAGAAGGAAAAGGGGGGACATGATCGAAACATTTAAATATATTAAAGGATTAAATAAGGTCCAGGAGGGAAGTGTTTTTAATAGGAAAGTGAACAGAAGAACAAGGGGACACAATCTGAAGTTAGTTGGGGGAAAGATCAAAAGCAACATGAGAAAATATTATTTTACTGAAAGAGTAGTAGATCCTTGGAACAAACTTCCAGCAGACGTGGTAGATAAATCCACAGTAACTGAATTTAAACATGCCTGGGATAAACATAAATCCATCCTAAGATAAAATACAGAAAATAGTATAAGGGCAGACTAGCTGGACCATGAGGTCTTTTTCTGCCGTCAGACTTCTATGTTTCTATGTTTCTATGGAAGGGAGAGCATAACTGGACCAAAGTCACTCAGGAAATGAACCTACAGTAATGAACTTACAATTAGATTTTATGCAATATTCAAATATTCAAATTTTATTATGAAATATCCATAGATACCATGATGTATCATATAAAGTAGTAGACAGCCTTGTATTAAATCTGTGCCAGAGCAAAATTATTTTCAAAGAAAAAAGCTTAGCCATCTCTGTTTCAGATGGATTCTAACTGTAATGAGTAGGGAGTATGAGTTACATTCTGTATAAAAACAAATACAAAAGTATTCCACTTCTATACTTAAATACGAAGGCCTATTCGATTAGAATGAATAACAACTGGATTTTTGGATGATTACACTTTTAAACCTCTTTCAAGCGCCTACTGAGTTGACATTTTCAAATCCCCTGTATGACTATACTTAGATTTGGGGGTGTGAAATTCAGATTGCCTATGCTTAAATTATATTTTTCCTCTTTCACTCTAGGAAGAAAAAACGAGAATGCCTGCAACAGTGTTCCAAAATCATGTGCCTTATTAGAACGTTTCTCAGAAGCCACTGGATGCCGAAGAGGGCAGGTATAGTCTGGTTTGTAGAGCAGGTCCATAGATAGATATAAAGAAGCATCCACATACATTGGGCAACTATCCAACTTCAAAGGGCAAAGTGTGATTCAGAGGACAGTGCTTTTAAGATGTTCAGAACATAACACCTGTTCTGAACATCTTAAAGCAAACAGGTCTTTTCCTGCGATTGCAGATTTACTGCAGAAGACAGCCAAGTGAGTGAGGAACGTCAGCTGCTTTTAGCTGCTACATTTGTAAACATGTGCGCTCTGAATCACATGCTGCCTTTCAAATACACCCTCGCCCTCCACCTGAGATTAGATTGGTCCTAACCCTGCTGGTCTTGAAGACATGTTTTTGTCATCAAGGATCCAGATGTGTGGCAGAGCCTGTTAGGTTGATTTGATGGTGGTAGATTTATTTTCACTCAGCTACTGATTATAAGACTTGGGAATTAGCTTCATCTGTTCAACCAGAATCATGTACACCACTTGAGATGAGCGGCTATACAAATTGAATAGATAAATTTGGTATTTGAGATGGGTGGCTATAAAAATTGAATAAATAAACAAAATTCAAGATATATTTATAGTCCTTATACATAGTGGGGAGTGGATGTAGATGTGTTACTTTGATTTGTAAGTATAACTTACAAAAATATTAAGCGGAAGGATAATTATTAATTGGTTTTGTCTGGGGACAAATGTTAAAATGAAATCTCTGTCTTTCCAATTTACCTTTACCGAATGTTTATGAGTGAGTCAGCATGATATTTGTTGTAGACAAATGATGCAATGGTGTTTGTTTTTCTACATACTGTAGTCTATTATGATTTAGCTTTACTAGATAAATGGTCAAAGCAATGGAAACTGCAGTTTAATGTTTCCAAATGTAAAATAATGCACTTGGGGAAAAGGAATCCTCAATCTGAGTATTGTATTGGCAGTTCTGTGTTAGCAAAAACTTCAGAAGAGAAGGATTTAGGGTTACTGATTCCTGACAGTCCCAAAATAGGTGAGCAGTGTGGTCGAGCGGTAGGAAAAGCAAGTAGGATGCTTGGCTGCATAGCTAGAGGTATAACAAGCAGGAAGATGGAGATTGTGATCCCACTATATAGAGCACTGGTGAGACTACATTTGGAATACTGTGTTCAGTTCTGGAGACCTCACCTACAAAAAGATATTGACAAAATTGAACGGGTCCAAAGACGGGCTACAAGAATGGTGGAAGATCTTAAGCATAAAACATATCAGGAAAGATTTAATGAACTCAATCTGTATAGTCTGGAGGACAGAAGGGAAAGGGAGGACATGATTTAAACATTTAAATATGTAAAAGGGTTAAATAGGGTTCAGGAGGGAAGTGTTTTTAATAGGAAAGTGAACACAAGAACAAGGGGGCACAATCTGAAGTTAGTTGGGGGAAAGATCAAAAGCAACATGAGAAAATATTATTTTACTGAAAGAGTAGTAGATCCTTGGAACAAACTTCCAGCAGACGTGGTTGGTAAATCCACAGTAACTGAATTTAAACATGCCTGGGATAAACATATATCCATCCTAAGATAAAATACAGGAAATAGTATAAGGGCAGACTAGATGGATCATGAGGTCTTTTTCTGCCGTCAGTCTTCTATGTTTCTATGTTTCTATAATTTAAAACAGAACAGTAACTGTCTATCGCAGTTGTTAATAAGTACAATTGATCTAGAACATAGGTGTCGAACTTGATTGTGTCACATGATGTATTGTGACTTTAACCTTTGTGAAGCCAGGGTGGGTATGGCCAGCACATAATGCATCTGCCCTATGGTCCGCCAGTTTGACAGGCCTGATTTAGAAGAGGGGATACTATTAATTTCAGAGATGCAAGTTTATTTCAAATAGGATTATGTTAACATAATTGTTTATTTATAAAAAGTGCTGACCATAAACTGATTGTCAAGGTTCCAAGTAACACTCCTGAAGAAAGAATACTCTAAGGCTAGAAGTTTCTCAAAGTACCTTTTTATGAGAAATGTCATATTGGCACATCTGGGAAAACTCAAATCTGGAAGCTTCCGGGTTTTTCCCACACAAAAGAAAGTCAAAATTCCTTCCCCTGTACCCACATGTTCGTCACATGGTCCCGAGTCTTCGGAGAGGGGCGGCATACAAATCTAATAAATAATAATAAAAATCATTCCACCATCCCAATTAGAGATGCCTCCACACAGTCAAAGTGCAGACTGTTTCATCCTTGACTCCCAGAGAAAAGAACATTGTTATTCTTATATATCTCTACCACTCCATGAAATCCCCCCTCCCAATTTTCCACAGCACTAAGTGTGGCAGCCCTGAAGATCGAAAGAAAAAGATGGCCTCCAGGGCTGACACTGATTTGATTGAACTGCCTTTTGGACTGCTTCTGAAATTGGCCTAATGCCAACAATATGCTTCACCTTCAGAATTCAGTTAATAAATTGATTGTTTAATCATCTACAACTGGCAATAACACCTAAATATCCTTGGTTGATGTTTTTAAAAAGCCCACTTAAGTAGAGTTGGTCTTTATTTGCACTTGGGTGCACATCACAAAGATAATTCTAGCTGTTGGCTTGGACTGGAAAAACAATTGAGGCAAATCTTTTGTTTTATTGCTGCTGTGAAATCACTTAGAATGAGGTTTGATTGGAAATTGTCTTGATCTTTTAATGTATAATCACTAAGTATAGTTTGCAATTTGAAATTAAACCTTCCTGTTGGTTATATGAGATGAATGGAGAAAACATTTATAGTATGTCTCTTTAAACTATGATTAATACATGCAATATATATTTTTACACTGGAAAATATATATACATATACATACATACATACATGCATGCATACATGCATACATACATACATACAGGTTGGTGCTTTTAGCCTTGTGCTAGGGCGAACACAGCGTGACCTGAGCTACCTTCCCTCTATAAATACTGGTGGGTGGATGTGGAGTGCTGGCTCAGCAGCTGCCAGCTGTGTTGAAACTTCCTGGTGAATTAGTGGGGTAACACCTGGGATCAAACTGACAAACACTATAGACCCATGACCAGATCACAAACTCGCAGTCAAACCAAAACCCAGGATGTTACACCCCAGACGCACATTACAAAACAGCTAATTAGTCTGCAAGCTCCAACCACCCCAAACCACAAACATCAACTAATTAGCATACATCAATTAGCCCAGGTGTTAACCCACTAACTCACCAGGAAGTTTCAACACAGCAGTCCACACCCGCCCACCAGTATTTATAGAGGGAATGCAGCTCAGGTCACGCTGTGAAACTTACACGGGAAGAAACATACATATACACACACACATATACTTAAATCCTTATTTTTAAAGTGAAAATATAATCCACAATTTCAATTCAATTCAGTTTATTAGATTTGTATGCCGCCCCTCTCCGAAGACTCGGGGCGGCTCACAACAATAATAAAAACAGTATAATAATGGAACAAATCTAATAATAAAATTATATTAAAAAAACCCAACAATTTAAAACCATACAATGGACATCCAATAACATACATTATACATAAAAGTAAGTGCCTATATTGGTTAAATGGAATTAGAATAGTTCTAGGAGACTCCATTTTAGTTAAGATGCCATCATGTGATCTGAAGGGCTAAAATTCATTTTCATCTCTAAAACTGTTCACAAGTTCAAATCTTCAGGTAGGGAGCCTAACATAAACTTTAGTCATTTTGGTTGGATTCAACTAGATATAGTTTATTTATATTTCTAGAAGGTTGACATGATTGGCATGAGTATTTAAAAATCAACTGAACATCTTTTTGCAGATCAAGTATTCTGTCATGCACCCAGGGACTCACGTCTGGCCTCACACAGGCCCCACTAATTGTAGGTTGAGGATGCATTTAGGCTTGGTCATTCCTAAAGAAGGCTGCAGGATACGGTGTGCTCAAGAAACCAGGTATCTTTTCCTCTTCTCGTAACACATTTTTTTCTAGAGGGTAAAGTGTCAAGAGCCATGATACTAAGAGCTGGTATGGAATTCAAAAGAAACATCTCCATTGAAAGCTAAGCTAGCAAAAACCCATCAGAGAGAGTAGTGCAGACATAATGCTTAGAAGCCTGCTTATCTTCACCTAGCCAGGTATATATATTATGGCAGTTGTGAAATTCATTTTTTCCCCTGTGAATATGGTGTGGTGTGGCTTGGTGGGCGTGGCTTGGTGGGCATGGCAGAGGAAGAATACCCCAGGGGAAGGATACTACAAAATCCCCATTCCGTCTCCAATCTTGGGGGAAGGATGTGGCAAATTTTTTATATCTTTGTATACTGTTATATATCTTTGTATATATAAAGTTATATTTGTCACATGTTTTTTTTGCTGAATTTGAAAATTAAGGGAGACTAGGAAAGATCTATTTCGGCCTTATTTTGGCCTCATCAGCTAGCCATACCCACCGGGACTTGAACCTGCAACATTTGCCTTGTATTATCCTCTAGGCTACAGTATCCAATCCCTTCAGCTCTGCACCAGGGAAGGGTTACATATTTTTCTGTCGAATCACCCTGGTGTATTGAAGGAACATCACAGCTCCTTATTTGCCTCTTGGCCCAACCCAGGACCATTTCCAAGGCAGTTAATTTTATTGATAGCTGACAATTCTATCTGTATGTGACACATGTTTTTTTGCTAAATTTGAAAATTAAGGGAGACTAGGATAGATCTATTCCGGCCTTATTTTGGCCTCATCGGCTAGCTATACCCACCGGGACTTGAACCTGCAACCTTTGCCTTGTAAGTTATATTTTTGTATACTACCAATACATACTTGACTAAATAAATGAATGAGAAGAAAGAAAGAAAGAAAGAAAGAAAGAAAGAAAGAAAGAAAGAAAGAAAGAAAGAAAGAAAGAATTTTCATTCCCTCCCCACTCTGGGGCCATTCAGGGGTGATATTTGCCAGTTCTCCAAACTACTCAAAATTTCCACTACCGGTTCTCTAGAACCTGTCAGAACCTGCTGGATTTCACAACTGTATTTCGGCATCTGTACTTAACAATATTTACATAGGCATTAAATTTGGCATCATCCAAGCTCCTGCTTCATCTGAGGATCATATAATTTTGAGGTTATTACCATTAAAAACAAATGGATGTTATAAAATAAAACACAGCTTTCCGCTTCATAATTGTTATAACAAAGCTATAGTATGGGGTTGCAAGCCACACTTTTTTTTCTTCTTTTCTTTGCATGGGTGCCCACTGTGATCGCCCCTCCCTTCCTTTAAAAAAAGGTGAAATTGAGTTGGGAAGGTAAAGATTCTGAGAAGCTGTGATTATGATGATGCAGTGAAAAGTAGGGGGATATGCAGTAGGGCAGTGTTTCCCAACCTTGGCAACTTGAAGATATTTGGACTTCAACTCCCAGAATTCCCCAGCCAGCGTTCACTGGCTAGGGAATTCTGGGAGTTGAAGTCCAAATATCTTCAAGTTGCCAAGGTTGGGAAACACTGCAGTAGGGGATACAAGTCAAAAAGTCAAGATGGCAAGCAGCAAAAATGTGATCGAAGCCCTGTTCCTTTGTAAGTGTAGTGCACAGTTGTTACTCATGTAAAAAAAGAAAAACTAGAATGTAAAATCCCATAGTTGCACTTGCAGCTATCTTCACGACTGTTTTGATACGTAAGCATATACATGAACCACAGTTTACTTCGTGGCAAATCAGATTTATGTGACTGGTCAAATTGTGAATGTGCCAGTATGTATTAGGCTCTCAAAATTCCTGGTGTTCAGTGGCACAACCCATCCACCCCTATCTTCTCCACTTTGGCTTACTCTTGTTAGTTCATGACTAAAATCCAGCCCAGGAAATGAGAGGTAATCTTTATAGCAGTGCAATGTCAGTTAACAATTGAAACATTGCTCTCTCAGTTCATCTCTAATGTAAAAGGGTTGAAATCTTTGTAATATACCTTACAATTTTGCCTTACCTAGTTTTGATTGGGGTTTTTTTCCAATTGTTCTCACTATAATACCTGTTGAAATGTTCAGAACTTCAAAATGTGATATTATTTCATAGTCTTATAGTTCCTTACTTTTTATCATGTGCATTTCACATATTGCCTTTATTTTCTTACCCATTATCCAATAATGCGTCAGTGGATGGGACTTGCTCATTTGGAAGTGAAAAACAAATCCAAGGAATAAGACATAGTAGCAAACACTATTTCAGATATGTATTTATTTCTTGTGGAGAAGTAGTACATTTTTCTGTGAAAGTCTCTGGGCCAATATGAACAGCTTGGCTCCCATTAAGGTTATCAGTTTTTCACCTGGTAGAATAAAAGAAATAATAACTACAGGAAGTCCTCAATTTAGAATTACAATTATGACTGGAACTTTTTTCTATGACTGTTAAATAAGCCACTGGTTGTTAAATGAATCATGTGGTCATTAAGAATATCCAACTCTCCCCGTTGAATTTACTCATTGGAAGTCAGCTGGGAAGATGAATGAATGACAGACATGTGAGCCCAGGATAAATATATGTTGGTTACCAAGTGCCCCAGTTTTGATTCTGTGACCATGGAGACCCTGTAACATTTGTTGAGTATGAAGTCATAAGTCAATTTTTTCAATGCTAACATAGATTCAAACGATTATTAAACTAATAGTTGTAAGTCAAAGACCACATGTATGATGTCACGCTGAATATTGACAGCCCCAGAGACATTCAGTAATTAAATAGTTAACTGTGTTTTATTAAGATCCTCCTATTATGATGTAATATCCTGCCACATCATCTCACCTCATATCCTTCTTCATATTCTGTTGTTTTATTCGCCATTCCTATTCTAGCCTCCATCATGTGAAGACATGTTTATTACTTTGTCCCTCGTGACATATTTGTTTTGTACTTTTATAATAAAAAGAAATCTTGCTTTGAAAACAAATGACTGGGTTCTCAGTCCATCACCTCCGCGGTGGGTTAGTGTTCAAACGGACATTAATCACTCACATCGTGACATATGATACTCTAGATCAGTGATGGCGAACCTTTTTTCCTTGAGTGCCGAAAGAGTGTGCGCGCATGCTATCGCACATGTGTGAGCGCCCACACTCAAAATCCAATGCCTGGGGAGGGTGAAAATAGGTTTCCCCCCCCCCCCCCGAGACCTTCTGAAGGTCAGAAATGGTCTGTTTCTCAACTACTGGTGGGCCCAGTAGACTTGTGTTTTGCCCTCCCCAGACTCCAAAGACTTCCCTAGAGCCGGGGGGAGTGAAAACACACTCCCCCATCCCCCCCAGAAGTTGTCTGGGAGCCAAAAACTCCCAGGGCCTCTGTGTGAGCCAAAAATCAACTGGCCAGCGCATTGGAGCTGAGCTAGGGCAATGGTTTGTGTGCCAGCACACATGGCTGTGCGTGCCACCTGTGGTACCCATGCCACAAGTTTGCCATCACTGCTCTAGAAAAACCTTGCAACTTGCTGCTTTTGCATCCAGGATGTAGATACCATTGGAAAAATTTTGAGTTCTCATAGTCAGCAAGTAAAATATAATTTGTTTTTTCTTTCAGATTCTGGGAAGAAGGGAAGATTCTCATTTTTGATGATTCTTTTGAACATGAAGTGTGGCAGGATGCTAATGCTTATCGGCTGATATTCATTGTGGATGTCTGGCACCCAGAGTTAACCGCACAACAGCGACGCACCCTACCAGCTATTTAAGTCATCTTGAAGTTTTTTCTCTTTTGAGCTTCACCCCGTGTGCTGAGAAGTACAACAAAAATTAAATGCAACTGTATCAAGAATGCGTAAGGACTTTAAAGCATCCTGTCTGTGTACCGCCTCATTACAGCACTGATATGAATGCTCTGTATTCATGCTGCAAGTTGGAATTCTATGCTTTTATCAGCCAAAGAACATCCTATGCTACATTTTGAAAGAAAATTTGTGCCAGACCTTTTTGATATATATATTTGGAACTCCATGACGTAAAAGCCACCTTCAAAAGCCTGAATGTAATCATAGGAATGGAGATTTCCAGACTGTACAACTTCTGATCATTATGAGAAGTTTATTCAGAAGCAGTATTTAGTGGATTGTGTCCTCAAGAACTACATCCACCTCTCCCGTGGTAAAAGCAATCATGAGCTCTTATAGAACAATATGAAAATGTATTATTGTTACCTTTTATAATTCTACATTGGTTTCTTCCAGTGGATTTATAGGGTGACCTGTAGATAAGAGGAACAGGTGGTTTTGTATCTTATTTTTGATAGATAAGGGCATTTTTTCATCAGATACAGTATGTATGGATACTTTTTACTTTTCTATTTGAACCACTTTCTTTTTCAACTTTTCTTTTAGTTCCTTTTTTATATTAATTTAGAAACAATGAAGCCTTACGAAGAGCAGTAATCTATTTTACTGAAGGTGGCCTTTTCTTCCAAGTCAAAGGTTGAGTAAACATTTCCTTTGTCCAATTCAAGGGCAAATTTTACCCAATTTTGTGTTTGTTTCTAATTTTTTTAATAACATAACATCTTTTAAGCGTAGATGAAGTACATAGAGGCTTTGGGCTGCAATTTTTTCACCAATTTTTTGATGCAGGTTTTTTTAAAAAGAAACGTTCATAATCTAAAGCCTGGTTAAGAAATAATTGATAACTGATGCTGGTTTGTAACATTGTTGTTCTCAATTACAGCCAATCTCATATCCTACATGAAACTAAGACAGAAAAAGTAATATAATTATGGTTCTGTGTTGTTTGTTGTTTTTCCCATTAATGAGCAATCATGAAAATTTTTCAATGATTCATTTTCATTCAACCTATCTGTGCCAACCTTTGAATCTGTCCTCTCTTTTTGACTATTGAAGCCACTATATAACTTTACATTCATCTCTGATGATGCAATAAGCAAGACTGACATTTGCATAGCTGTTTCAAATCCACTAAGACTAGTTATAAGCAATTAATTGATCATTGTCAAAAGGTACAGGATTGGTGTTATTTTATGCAGAGAAATGTGCTAAGGTACACATTCCAAATGTAGATCTGCAAAATCCAACAGGTGCACCTGGAAATAATTTGTGGTCATAATTCGTGCAAAATACAACATTTCATAGAGGGAATAATCTCTTAATATGGCATGATTGTTGTTTGTTCTTTGCTGTGACAAAAGTTGTGAAACTGAGGGTTGGAAACATCTTAAGGAGTACCAGTGTTGAAATAATATATATTGTCTGAGGCTTGATATTTATGCTCAGACTTTTTAATACTGAAAATTGTATAAATATATTTTCCAGATGCCTCTTTTTCTTATCACAGCCACAAGGACTGTGTAAACTGCCTACAATTCTTTTTATTTTTAATTATTTATCTTATAGAAAATTATGTTGTTTGGCTTCTCTCAGAAATATAGTAGAGTCTCAATTATCTCTCCTTCAGTCATCCGACATTCCAGATTATCCAATGTCACGGCTGCTTGGGGGCATCGCTGTAGGCATTTCCTTGTCCCCAGACACGCACCCAAATATGGCAGCCGCGACGGGGAAGGCAATCAACGGAAAAGCAGAAAAGGATCACTGATTTCTTTAAATTTTGAGAGTACTGAACTGTTTATACATTACAATGTTGTTAACGTAACATTACTTCAATACATTTGCAATTCATAGTGATTTCAAGACCCTCCAGATTATCCGACATTTTCAGTTAAACAACTATCAGTCCGCCTGATAATCGAGATTCTACTGTATTCTTGAGTCTTTGGTATCTCTGCCAAATAAATAATATATCTTTGTAACTTGCTCATCTAGTAGCAGCCCCTCTGTAGTGTACCTATTTCTTTTGGATTCCTGTAAAAATATACAAGTTACAGAATTTCAATATTATTTTTTAATTATTTTAATCTTCCATAATCGATTTTTGGGGAAGGTATATATAGAATGCAAATAGCTAACTATACCCAGTCTACTGATTAAAGGTTGGAACACCATTTTAGTATGATTTTATTGCTGCTATAAAAAAAAATGGGCCAAAAATAAATGATGGACCAGAGGAAGAGGGAAAGGTGCCCCTCATGAATATGCAGGACTGATTTCAGAGATTATGCAAAATCAAGCAACTGTATGTGTCCTTCGCATTAAAAAAGATAGACACCCATTTACATTTTTATTTCAAATAAACCATTTTATGTAGTACAAGTTGCAAGTTTCTATCCTTGCTTGTTGATTATTACGAAGAGTCTTTATAGGAAGGAATATCTACAGTTCAGCATAGAATTGTAGAGTTCTTGGCATTCTCTCAGCTTGGTTATTTTGCAGCTAAATAACATCATCAGTATGGTTCATCTGTAAGCAAACAATCAAACTCAGAGAGTACCAAAGACTCCGTATTTATTTCATGTAGAACCTTAATCAAAATAAAATTATTAATTTAATTCCTGGGGAGGGGGGTTTCTCATACACACTATCATTTTAGGATGATATCTCAAAATTTAAGAATGCTTGTGGAACGGCATTCTGTGCCTTAAATTGAAGAGCTTTCAAAACTAGTATATGACTGCCTGTGTATGTGAATAGGTATATGGGCATAAGAGAGAAATGTCCTAGAGCTACACAGTGTTTCCTCGATTTTTACGGGGGATGCGTTCCGAGATTGCCCGCAAAAGTTGAATTTCCGTGAAGTAGAGATTCTCCCTTTCTTTCTTTCTTTCTTTCCTTCCCTCCTCCCTCTCCTTCCTTCATTCCTGGTTTTACTTACCCCCATAACCCACAGGGACAACGGGGAGGCAAGCAGGGGGCTTTGCTGTGCTTGAGGCAGCGGTGGGCATCAGTAAGGCTCGGCTTCAATTGAAGCATACCAACTCTCTGAGAATTAAAGGGGTGGGATCGGAAGGCTGGGGCGGAAACGGAGCTTTTATTTAAAGAAGCAGGAAGGCTGAGGTGGAGGGGAGGAGGAGAGTTAAAACACACAGTATTGTACATCAAGCAGCCCCAGAAAACCCTTGGTCTGCAAAAAAACCACGGAGTATTTTTTTAATAATATTTTTTGAAAAACCATGGTAAAGACTTTTCGAGAAGTTCGGGCCCACGAAAATCAAGGGAACACTGTATATCCCTTAAAGAGGAGCTCTGGACCTTATTTTTATGCCACCCTTCTCCTTAGACTCATGTTAACAATAGTACTTTTTAACAGAGCCAGCATATTGCCCCCACAATCCGAATCCTTATGAAAAACAAGACCATCATCTCTATCAGATTAATTGATTCAGAGCCTCCCCCCCCCCCCCAGGATTCCACATGAACTATTGCCTTAAAGCAGTAGCTGCACCATTTCTAATTCTTAATTTTACCATCCTAACTCATGCACCACATTCTGTTTCAGTATCAAATCTGAGTTTTGGCTCACATTAATGAAGTACGGTTTCCTTGAACTGCTGCTAGCAACCCTTAACTGAAAAGTATATTGCACAGGGTATACATGTTTCAGTTTTGACTTTTTTTCATTTTAAAGTTATTATACTCCTCTGTGTAAGAAACATATTAAAGTGATGCACTGTAGAACTGCAGACTTAAAGCTTATTCATCCTCAACTTTAGTAATACCAAGATTCTTTAGGAAAGATGCTCCTGTGATATTTTCAAATTATATTATAATCTCCACACAAGCTTATTTACTTCACAATTTCAGCATTTATTAGCTAAGTTGAAATAGCTAACTTGAATGTCTATATAAAACACACCAATAAGATGTTTGACTTTTGTTTCTTTGTTTTAGCCACCATAAACATTAAAATCTTATGCCCAACCATTTTTGTCCACCACAGGCATAATTGATTGGTATAATAACCTTCTTGGTATTATTGAATGGGTACATAAATTTACACAGTTAACTATCAAACATGATCAATAGCAATAAATTTAACCCACGTGGCACAGAAAAAAGTAAGTGACAGCTGAAAGAAGTGGATGTAATTGATTAGTGTGAAAAACTGTCTGAAGGCAAGAAACATTCATGAGAGTGGGAAATGGTAAGTGAAAAAAGAACAAGTGCCAAACATTGTGAAAATAAATTGCACAGGTTTTTAAATAAGTTTTTAATGTTTGTTGAAGCCTTTTTTCAAAATTTACAATGCATTTGGTCGTTGTTTTTGGAGGATATGAAATCCTGTTGAAACATAAGTGCAGCACATTTTCCCTAAACCGTACATTGATTAAAAACTCACTTGCTAAAAACAGTTTTCATTGTTGGTTTCATGGCAAAAAACCAAAAAAACAAATTGATTTTTGACCAGGACAAACTGTGGTCCAGAGTAAGCTTCCTTTATGAATGGAGACCCTGTATTTCATTTAGAGGAAAGGACTGATTGAGCGTTACTGGTTTCATAGAAGAAAGAAAGTCATATTCAGCTCTGGGACAATAGTAATGTTAATGAAAGTATATTATCTCTGTAGAAAAATGTACAAGCAATATTTTAGCACTATATGTTAAACAGTTCCTAAAAGTTCAAGTCCCCACTAAAGATGCTTGATAGCAACATACAATTTGATTCATCATATATGGCCACTGCTTAAAAACATCACTGCTTCAAAGCACCACCTAGGAGTTGCATTGCTCTCCTTGGTCTCTAGAATATGGTTTAAATGTTCTCTGATTAAATATTGCTAAATACTGCTATGTCATATTGTGATATGCAACTAAAGTGCTTACTGTATTTGAAGAAATAAAATGACAATAAAAATAATGTTGATATAACTGATTTGTTTTTTAAAAAGTGTTTTCATTTCTTTATAGGAATTAAATGTGGCGCAAAACAGAACAAAGTCTAGCATAGAAATCTGTTCTTTGGCTTTTGATCTCTGGATATTTTATGATTCGTTTCACTTTTCTTTCTAATGGTAGTACAGTGTTCCCTCGCTTTTCGCGGGGGATGCATTCCAAGACCGCCCGCGAAAGTTGAATTTCCGCGAAGTAGAGATGCGGAAGTAAGTACACTATTTTTGGCTATGAACAGTATCACAAGCCTACCCTTAACACATTAAACCCCTAAATTGCAATTTTCCATTCCCTTAGCAACCATTCAGATTATTTATTATATAAATTCAGATTTATTATTTAATAAATATTATGTTTATTTATTAAAGTTTATTAAAAAAAATATTTATTAAAGGCAGATGAAAGTTTGGCGATGACATATGACATCATTGGGTGAGAAAAAACATGGTATATGGAAAACCCCCACAAAGTATTTTTTAATTAATATTTTTGAAAAACCGTGCTATAGACTTTCCGCAAAGTTCGAACCCGCAAAAATCGAGGGAACACTGTATATTCAATAACTGATCCCAAGCTTTTTCTTTCTGTTATAAATGTAACCTAATTTTCAATCAATCAAACCTGACTTGGCTATATCTTTAACTGATTGCAGGAGAAAATATACTTAAGGGAATTCTGCTGAGCTCAATTGACCTAAACAAGAAATCCTCAATTGGAATATTAATCTCCCAAGACATTCAAGACATTGCTTGTGTTTGCATGTATTTCACACATGCTAACTTTCTCAGCTGGGTGCCCTCCAAAAAGATTAGATTACAATTTCTATTATGCCTAGTAAACATGATCGATATCATGCTGCTGGTGATGATGGGAGATAATTAGGAGAAACTTTGGACTTCTGTGCTGCAAACCAAGGTTGGCTTCTTACTGTAATATTTAAACTCAAGACATTTTTAAAGTGGCTGTGTAAATACGTATGTATGTGTATATGCACAGGCATGCATGCCTTCTAATTTTTATTTAAACAAAACTGTAAATCTCTACCTAAACAATATGAGAGAACTTCAATGGATCAATCTTTCAGTGACAGATCACTGAAAGCAATCTGTGTTTCAGACATTATTAATATAATGCACTCTTATAAAAAAATCATTTTACAATCAGACTTGTTCACTTATTATTCTGGGCCACAAGGAATATTTTACCTCTGGCTTTGGACACAGACACATGGCTGGTGATAATCATTACTTGCTCCACAAATATGGAGTGCTTGGGGTTTTTTTAAGCTGAATGCAGATTAATGTGTATTAAACCTGTCATTTGCTTCAAATGGATTGTGGAGCACTGAAGTCTGCAGATACAGCTGTATTTTGCAGGGATTTCAGTTTCAGTCTAGAGCTAGTAGAGGCTGGGTGTTCTCATTCACATTCTGTTCTTCATGCTTTAATATTCCGGGTTCCACCACAGATTGTGACCTGAAAAAAGCAGAATGGTAAATATTGTTTAGAAATTAAACAGCATGCCTGTTGTTTATTGCTATTGTCTTTTTGGATACAAAATGCATGTAAAAAGAGGTAGGTTGGAAACCAATTTGATTCAGGTACTATTTTTTAAATTTTTTATAAAGGTTTTTATTGAATAGTTTTAAAAAACAAAACAACATTTAAATATAAAATATACATATGTACATATACAGACGTACAGACATAACATGAACATTACATTGCATAATCTAACAAACTATATAACAATTTGTCGTTATTCATTAATCAGTTTCGCGTATTGATGTATCTTTCATTGGTTATGACCTATAAAGCCCTTCATGGCACCGGACTAGATTATCTCCGTGACCGCCTTCTGCTGCACGAATCCCAGCGACCAGTTAGGTCCCACAGAGTGGGCCTTCTCTAGGTCCCGTCAACTAAACAATGTCATTCTTCTGTGGCCCAGCCCTCTGGAACCAACTCCCCTCAGAGATTAGAATAGTCCCCACCCTCCTTGCCTTTCGTAAGCTCCTTAAAATCCACCTCTGCCATCAGGCATGGGGGAACCTAGGTATTCTTTCCCCCTAGGCTTTTACAATTTATGCATGGTATGTTTGTATGTATGATTGGTTTTATAATAAGGGTTTTTACTTGTTTTAGTATTGGATTGTCACATGCTGTTTTTTTATCACTGTTGTTAGCCGTCCCGAGTCCA
Source organism: Erythrolamprus reginae (assembly GCF_031021105.1). NCBI lineage: Eukaryota > Metazoa > Chordata > Lepidosauria > Squamata > Dipsadidae > Erythrolamprus > Erythrolamprus reginae. The sequence continues at coordinate 213,421,097 of NC_091952.1, read as the reverse complement.
CGGAGAGGGGCGGCATACAAATCCAATCAATAAATAAATAACATAACACTATAACTCTTGTTCCTTTTTTTGTTGATTCAGGTACTATTTTAAGAACTTTAAATCAAGGGTCCCAATCCCTGGTTTGCGGCATGCCAGCAACTGGTTCACACAAACAAGTGATACAACCATCCAAGGAATGCAGGCAGCAGACAAAACCATGCCCCCTCTGGTCCACAGAAAACCTTTCTCCATGGAACTGGTCTCTGATGTACAAAAGACTTTGGACCACTAAATCTAAATCTTTGACCTTAGGACAGTCTTCATTCAGTTTGGGAGAAGTACCATCTCTTTACAATGAGAGCAGGGAAATCCGTTCTATTCAAAGAATTGTTTTAGAATAATGCCAATGGCAGGTGAGAAGTCTGTGTACTGCAGTATTTTGTTATACTGATTTTCAAAAAATGTACAGTATGTCTACAGAGAGGGGTGGCATACAAATGTAATAAATAATAATAATGTAGCAATAACTGAACAATATTCCAAAAAGCTGTGAGATCTACCACACAGATTTGAATTAATGGCAGATTGTGATTCATTCATGTTAAATGCCATTTAATCATTAACTAAATTTAAAAAGTAGAGATTACCGTATTTTTCGGAGTATAAGATGCACCTTTTCCCTCCCTAAAAGAGGCTCAAAATTTAGGTGCATCTTATACTTTGAAGGTTTTTTCAAAGGTTTTTTTACCCCAGCCCTAACTAGGTGCTAACGATATGCCCAGCTCTTATCTTGAAAGTTCTTTCATTGTTACTCTCTGTGAAGAATGTTTTCCAAGCTCTAAGTCTTTGCAGAGTTTTTTTCATTACTCTAACTTGCTCCAAATAACTATCCTTCCTAAGAAACTTCTTTCCTAAGTTCCTAAGCACCTGCTAATGATGTTCCCAGCTCTTACTCCCTTGCAAGCTCTTTCACTCTATTTTACTCTGGGAATAATGTTTTCCAAACCCTGTCTTTGTAGGTTTTTTTATTGTTCTACTTGCTCCGAATGTTTCTTTCCAGCCCTAACCAGGTGCTAACAATGTTCCCAGCTCTTACAGGCTTGCAAGATATTTCATATGAGAGTATATGCACCAAGACAAATTTCTTGTGTATCCAATCACACTTAGCCAATAAAGAATTATATTCTATTGTTACTCTCTGCTAAGAATGTTTTTCAAGTCTTTCCTAAGTCTTTGCAGGGTTTTTTTTCATTGCTCTAACTTGCTCTAAATGTTCATTTCCAGCCCTAATCAGGTGCTAACGATGTTCCCAGCTCTTACCAGCTTGCAAGGTCTTTCATTGTTATTCTCTGTGAATAATGTTTTACAAGTTCTAAGTCTTTGCAGTTTTTTTTTCATTGCTCTACTTGCTCAGAATTGTTCTTTCCAGTCCTAACCAGGTTGTAAGAATGTTCCCAGCTATTACTGGCTTGCAAGCTCTTTCATTGTTACTCTCTCCAAATAAGGTTTTTTTAAAGCCCTAACCAGGGGATAAAATAATGTGCTGAAACTGACCAGACTAAGGTTGCTAGCCAGATGAATATCTGGTAAGCAGATTCTTTTCCCTATTTTCTTCCCCCAAAACTGTTCTGTCTGGGTGCCCCCAGACTTCAACACCAACTGAAAAAAGCACCCAGACACGCTGGTAAACAGCAAAGTCACTTTACCGTATTTTTCGCTCTATAAGACGCACCTGCTGATAAGACGCACCTAGATTTTAGAGGAGGAAAATAGAAAAAAAATATTTTGAGCCAAAAAGGGGAGAGGAAGAGAGGAAGGAGTGAAAGAAGGGAGTGAGGGAGGGAAGAAGGGAGGAAGGAAAAGGAAAGCAAGAAATGGAGGGAGGAAAGGAAGGAGGGAAGGAAAGAAAGAAAGAAAGGGGGAAGGGACAGGAACAGAGGAAGGAAGCAAGGAAACTTATGAAAGGGGAGAGGAAGAGAGGAAGGACTGAAGGGAGGGAGGGAAGAAGGTAGGAAGGAGAAAGAAAAGAAGAAATAGAGGAAGGGAAGGTAAAAGAGAGAAAGAAAAAGAGCAAGAAAGAAAGAAAGAAAGAGAGAAAGAAAGAAAATGAAAGAGAAATAAAAATAGAGAGGGGGAATGAAAGAAATGGAATGAGGGAAGGAAGGAGAGAAAGAAAGCAAGAGAAAGAAAAAAGAATGAAAGAGCAAGAGAGCAAAAGAGAAAAAGAAAGAAGGAAAGAAAGAAAGGCAACTTCAAAGAAAGGCTCACTGAGCATCTCTCACTCTCTCTTTCTATCCCTCTTTCTTTCTTTCTCTTCCTTTCTCTCTCTCCTCTTTCTTTATCTCCTCTCTCCCCCTCCCTCTCTCTTTCTCTCCCCCCTCTCTCCCCCTTTCCCTCTCTCTTTCTCTCTCTCTCTTGCTATCTCTCCCCCCTCTCCCACTCTCTTTCTCCCTCTCCCTCTCTTTCTCTCTCTCCCCCTCTCTCTTTCTCTCTCTCTCCCCCTCTTTCTCTCTCTTCTTCTCACTTTCTCTCTCTTGTTTCCTTTCTGTCTGGGCAGATGGCTGCCTTCTGCCTTGGGGCGCGATTCGCCCCCTCTCCTCCGCCACCGCCTTCTGCCTTGGGGCGCGATCCGCCCCCTCTCCTCCTCCGCCGCTTCCTGCCTTGGGCGAGCAATCCCGGAGTCCGGGACTGTGTGGCTTTGCGCCATGAAGAAGAAACGGCTCCGGCAGCAGGGAAAAGTCGGCCGTTTTCTCTTCATGGCGTAAAGCCACCCTGTCCCGGACTCCCGGAGTGCTCGCCCAAGGCAGGGGGCAGCGGAGGAGGAGAGGGGGCGGATCGCGCCCCAAGGCAGAAGGCGGCGGCGGAGGAGAGGGGGCGGATCGCGCCCCAAGGCAGAAGGCAGCGACGTTGGAGAGGGGGCAGATTGCGCCCCAAGGCAGGAGGAGGCAGCGAAGGAGAGGAGGCAGATCGCGCCCCCAACGCAGGAGGTGGCAGAGGAGGAGAGGAGGCGGATCGGGCGGGCAATAGGGCAGTGTGGAGAAGCCAGGGGCGCATTTGGCCAGAGGCACCGTGGGGAGGCAGGGGCGGCCGCGGCTCCCTTTACTCCTACTGCCACACCTCCACGCCCCTGCCCACCTCCCCGCGGGCTGGCAGGGGGATGGGGAGCGCGCGCCCGTGGAAAAGGGCGCTCGGGTGTATTTGGGGGTGCACGCCTGCTCACGGGCGCAGCTTACGGGGAACGGTGGGCCAGGCAGCAGCTAGCCAGCCAGCCGGCGGGACGGCACTTCCGAATTCGCAGCCTCCCCCCCCCCCCCCTCCCTGCCTGCATCTTCGCTCCATAAGACGAGGCTGATTTTTCATCCTACTTTGGGAGGAAAAAAACTGCGTCTTATGGAGCGAAAAATACGGTATATCTTTGAAAACAAACACAGAGAACAAAAACTGTTCTTACAAACTGGAATGCTATGAGGCTTCACAGAAGAGTCACGATGGCCAGACAATACAACAGGCTTCTTGCTGGCACACACACCACTGTAGATAATAAAACCCACGCCTCCCCCAAGTTTTCAGCCTTCGAGGCCACAAACCAGAATCAGAGATGCCAAGGATCGAAGCAAGGTCACAGAACTCCCAAAAGATAACTCTCCACAATACAGGAAGGGCGGGCCTGCCTTTTCAACCTTTCTGAGGAGAACCACACCCAAACCCAGCTGTTGCCTATTAGGGATGGAAATACCTGGCTAATTGTCCCCTTCGTTGGGATGCCCTTCTCTGCCTCATATCGATGATGGCTTGTGCGTTCTCATCTAAGGATTCCAGGCTACTCGCTGGGGAGAGCTCCCCCCCCGGGGGGTCTCAGGCTGTTCTCCCTCCTCTTCATCCTGTCATTCCTCTTCCCCGTCTGCCTGGTCCTCCTCCTCCTCCTGTTCCTCGTCCTCCCCCTCTGAGCATGGAGCCGGCAGATTTCCAGCCATTCCCTGAGGAGCCTCAGACTGAATCACAACAAAAACTAAGGTGCGTCTTATACTCTGGTGCGTCTTATACTCCTAAAATATGGTATATTCTACCTACCGTAAATAATCACCAGCAGTTGCTTTAACATCACTAACAGGTAAAAATAGCAAAGCTACCATCTTCTCTCTTTTTCAAAACTATTAATAAAAAACTATCTTGGGAATAGTAAATCAATTCCAGCTTGTTGCATATGTTGTTTTCTGTCCAAGGACAAATGATCTCTTCATTGAGAGGAAAGGGGAAAGGCTGCTTTGCTTCTATAACTTTCTAAATTTCAAATTAAGTCTTGTATCATTTGTAATGAATTGAAATTACCTATTGCTTTACCAAAGCTAATGTTCAAGATAAAGATTTGAGCCTGAGACTCACATTCAAATCTTAGCCTCAACTAAGAAAACGGCATGGAATGAAAAGAAAACATTTATATTTCCCATGATTAGTTTGTCCATTATGAGTCAACCAAAGTAGTTTAATATAGGGTCATATTATCATATATGGTGGACACTTATAAGCAAAAAAAATTGGACAAAAATAAAGGTGGTTGGAAAAGATGATAAAACAGCACATTGACAAATATTTTTGTTGGGGATTTTCCCGAAACCTATAGTAAAGGGAATACATATTTAAACATACACATGCTAACTGCAGCTAGAATTATATTTGCACAAAACTGGAAGAGTGAAGAGATACCCACTAATCTAAATGTGATTAGGAAAATATTAGAATGTGCAGAAATGAACAGATTAACACTGGCTATACAGAAGAAAGAACAAACTCAATATCATATGATATCGGAGCTATTTTATGGATAGTTGGAGAACAAAAACAATTTAAAGATAAATGAAGATCAGTGAAATATAGAAAATATGTTAAGACAAAGATGTAAACAATATAATGATTCTTACTGTTTACAGAGATGTAAACAATATGATGAATCTTAAAAACATGACTGTTAAGACTACTGTGTTTAGTTTACTGTATGCTGTATAAACAGGCTGTTTCCGGACAGTGGGCCCAGGAGGTCCGAAAATCAGCTCGCATGCCAAGCAATAGGTGGGACTAGGTGGTCCTAAACTGTTAGACTTTTGAAAGAACTCAAAACCCAGCTCTTCCCTCAATCTTTAGAACTAGAGTGTTAATAAAGCCTGGTTCTGCCCTTATTATTTGATACTTTTTTTGTCTGTATCTTTTACCTGTTTTCTACTCCTTTTAAGTACTTGTTAGCTGCCCATAGTTGTTTGAGCAGTAAGAGAAGTAATATAAGTTTTATAAATGTGCATAATTACAACTTTGAAGTATAACCCTTCTTTTTTTATCTGTAAGCATATAACAACTTTTCTTAAAATACTAAATAAATTAAATTCAGCTTTAAAGTTAGTATCGGTTTAATTTTTAAAAATGTGAAAAACCCCAGTCATCAATTCCCCAGCTTCTTATTTCTGCCTGATTGTTTTATTTCTGTCTTCTTAATAGCCTTATTTGCTACAACCAATGTGTAAAGTACCAGGACCATTCTGCTGAGTTTCCTCCTCTAGTTGAGCGTTGTGCCTTTTAAATTATGACCAATCAGTCAGGTTACTTCACTTGGCTCTCATCTCTAGTCTGTTCCACTTCCATCTAATTTTTTCACCTATACTGTACTACAACTTTCCAATGATTTATTCCTGCTGCAGAAATATTGGAGGAAAGTTCCTTTCCAATCTGTGACTATTGATTTACTTGTCAAGAACATCAGTCTTTTCTTTATCAAGAGAACTTGTCAAGTTTTTAAAATTTCCTTCTGTGTTACAGCTTTGTTTCATTCCAGGTTTTTATTGCTTTGATTATGAGGGTGTCTGAATTTTAGCTATATGATTTCTTATGGGAACTTAGGAAGACAAGGAGGGGAACATCTGTTACCAATCTTCTCAAAGACCAGATAACTATACACTAGATGGCTATAGACCTAAACAACTTTGATAGCCACTGCTAAATATTGCAGAAAAATTGGGGTCTACTATTGATTTATCACACTTGTGTGGCTACAATGAAAGACGTTTGTTTATTGGGTTTCTTTTTACTATTTAAAGAAGGTCAAAATAGGTCAAAACCTATTCTGTGGTATTTGTGATAACTGTGAGTGAGCTACTTCATACATACATTTTTTTCAATCTTAAAAGTTTTCTAGATACATAGTCATGCTTTTGTGTGATGTATAAGGACATAATGATGAGGCAAAGCGGACTGTGATCCGCAAAGGTTTATGACAAAAGACTGTTCATTTCTGCCATATCTCTTCCCAAAGAGTTTATAATCCACATTATAGAGAAAGAGGGGATGAAATTGAGAATTTTTACTGGTTTATTAGGTTTTATTTTATTCAATTTTTTTATTATTTTTCATAAAAAGACAAACAAATACAAACAAACAATGAACATAAAGTGGGGGTGTATTTCCCCCGCTTCTTATGAAAGTATAAATTCAAATATAGAAAAAGAATACATATGTGTTAACTATTATAAAAAAAAAAGAAAAGATTAATAAATTTGGGTTGAAGTTTACAAATCTTAATGTGGGTATTAAGGTTAATATAACATAGTTACCAGAAAGGAAAGATACCTTTAATATAATCCTAATTACTATAATAAAATAGTGTTAAACCTTCAATCTAAACAGTAAGACTAAATTCAACTATTATACTTCAAAAATCTTAATATATTGTTTATACTTATACATACATAGCTATATCATAATCATCAAAAAATCCTTTTAAACTAATATTACTATTGTTATCATCTAGATAAAAACTAATACAGAATAAAGAGAAAGAAAAAACAACCACTAAAGATATATCTTATTTTTTCTTATCTATCCATTTGTAAACGTTATTCCATGTTTCGTAAAATTTAGTATCCTCTTGATCGTTTAATCTTCTTGTCATCATATCCATTTCAGCGCAATCTAATATCTTAGCTATAACCTCTTCTTCCTTGGGGATTTCCTCCCCTTTCCAGTTTTGCGCATATATTATTCTAGCCGCAGTTAATATATGTATGATTAAATAAAAAATTTCTTTCTTATAGATCTGGGTTGTGACACCTAATAAATAAAATTCCGGGGTATTATCTATATCTTGTTTTATTATTTCTTTTAATATTTTTTCAATCATCTTCCAATATAGTTTTGCTTTGCTACATGTCCACCATTGATGATAGTAAGTTCCTATATCCTTCTTACATTTCCAACATATTGGGGATGTTTTAGGAAACATTTTTGCTATCCTATTTGGTGGGAGATGCCATCTATAGAACATTTTGATTTGGTTTTCTTTTAAGGAAACTGATTTAGTCATTTTCCAATTATTAATCCACACTTTCTCCCATGTGTCTATATCTATTTCCTTACCAATATTTCTACACCATCTTATCATAGTATCTTTTAAAGTCAACTCTATATTTTTATGAGCAATAAGTAGTTTATATATTTTCCCTATCATTTTTGTAGAGTTAGTGGTTATTAAGGTAGTTAAAGAATTCTTACTTTTATTAAAAATGTAAAGAGTTTTGTCCTTCTGATATCTAGATCGGATCTGGGCATAGTGCCACCAATCTATTATTATCCCTTCTTCTTGTAGTTCAATTCTAGATTTAAGCTTCATCTGATCATTTAATAGTTCTTTATATCTATGAGTCATTTTCTTGTCCTTTATAGACTTTGGATGCGTTATTGCTTCTAAGGGAGCTAACCAATCTGGGATGCTTAAGAAATGATTCTTCTTTATATCTTTCCATACTTCTAGTAAGTATTTCCTTAATGTATGCCTTTTAAAGTATGAATGGTTTTTGTCCTTATCATACCATAAAAATGCGTGCCATCCAAGCATTAAATCATGTCCTTCTAGTTCAAGTGTTCTTTTATTATCTAAGATTATCCAATCTCTAAGCCATGTTAGTGCGGCGGCCTGATAGTATAATTTCCAATTTGGAAGGCCAAATCCTCCTCTTTCTTTGATATCTTCGAAGCAATTCATTTTTATCCTTGCTTTTTTACCTTGCCATATAAATTTTTTAACTAAGTTGGTTAAAGTTTTTAAAAAGATACCCCCTGGGTTTATTGGTATTGTCTGAAAAAGAAATAAGACCTTGGGTAAAATATTCATCTTAATTGTTGCAATTCTTCCTAAGAAAGATATTTTCAAATTGTTCCAGGTTGCTAAGTCTTTTTTAATTTCTGCTAACAATTTCATATAATTATCATTTTTTAATGTTATTGTTTTCGCTGTTAAATTTATTCCTAAATATTTTACCTTTTTTACAGTCTTTATTCCAGAAATAGTTTCTAATTTAGTTTCTAGTGTTTTGTTCATATTTTTAGTCAAGTAATGTGTTTTGTTTTTGTTTATCTTTAAACCTGCTACGTTTCCATATTGTTCAATGGTTTGTAATAAAGTAGGAACTGTTGTAGTCGGTTCTTCAATTATAAACATTAGATCATCTGCAAAGGCCTGGAGTTTATAGATTTCATCTCCTACGGTTAAACCTTTTATTCTGGGGTCCGCTCTTATTTTAATTAATAAGGTTTCAAGGGTCATAATAAATAACAATGGTGATATAGGACATCCTTGGCGAACTCCCTTATTTATATCAAGTATTGGTAATTGACTGTTATTCAATATTATATTCGTTGTTTGTTTTGAATATATGGTATCTATTAGATTAACAAATTTTGGGCCAAATCTCATTTTATTTAATTGCATTTTTATAAATATCCAATTAACGTTGTCGAAGGCTTTTTGAGCATCCAAAAACATTAAAGATGCCATCTTATCTGGGTGTTGTTCATAGTACTCTAGTATATTTATTACAGTTCTAATATTATTTTTAATTTGTCTCCCTGGAAGAAACCCATTTTGGTCTTGGTGTATTATTCCATTTATAACTCCTTTGAGTCTCTCTGCATAAATGGCAATAAAAATCTTATAGTCTACATTTAATAGTGATATAGGCCTATAATTTTTAATTTTTTCTGGTTCTGTACCCTGTTTATGTATTAAGGTTGTCAGTGATTCTGACCAAGATTTAGGAATTTTTCCGTCAAGTCTACAGGAATTAAAAGTTTCTAACATATGATTTCTTATTGTTTCATTATCTATCTTATACCATTCTGCAGGTATGGCATCTGGGCCTGTGGCCTTGTTGCTTTTCTGTTTTTTAATTGTTATTAGGAGTTCCTCCATTGTTATTGGTCCATCCATGGTAGCCTGTTGATCTTCTGTTATTTGTGGTAAATTTGAAGCCTCTAAATAATTAAAAACTTCATCTTCAATGACATGATCTTTAGCATATAATTCCTTATAAAAATTATACACAATGTCTGCCTTACCTTCTGTATCGAATTTTATTTTACCATCTTTATCTTCTAATTTTTGGATTAATTTTGATTGACTCTGTTTTCTAAGTTTATACGCTAGCCATCTGCCAGGTTTATTTGCATATTCAAAGTATTGTTGCTTTGCTCTTTTAATCTTTTCAGTTAGTTGGTTTTGTTCTATAACTCTAATTTTATGTTTAATTACGTTTATTTCTGTCTTTAGATCTCTATTCTTAGTATGTTGCTGCGATAAGGATTCTAATTGTTTTAATTCGTTTGTTAATTGTAAATACTCTAATTTCTTTTCCTTATTGTATTTTGCTGTATAAGATATTGTTAAACCTCTTATGTACGCTTTAACTGTATCCCATAAGTTCTGTGGAGTAGTATCTGATGTTTTATTAATTTCAAAAAATATTTTTAATTCCTTTTCAATCCAATCCTTATATTTCTTGTCGTTTAATATATACCTGTTCATCCGCCAATTGTTCTGTTTATTATTCATCGTCATATAGACCACTATTGGATTATGATCGGCCCATGTATTAACGTCTATCTCAACTTCTCTTATTTGTTCTGCCACTGTTTTTGGTGCCCATAACATGTCAATTCTCGTCCAAATTTTGTGAGGATTGGAATAAAAGGTAAATTGCCTTTTGAGAGGGTGTCTTTCCCTCCAAATATCGCTTAATAATAGTTCCGCTTTCATTTTTTGAAAAGTACTGGGTAGCAAGTTTCTTCTTGTTTTTTTGCCTTTTCCCCTTTTTTTATTACCTCCCCCTCCTGAGTGGTCTAATTGTCTATTCGCGATAGCATTAAAATCACCTATTATCAATAGATTATCAATAGCTAAATCTGTTATTATTTGGTGTAAATTTTTATAGAATGTCATTTGGTCTTCATTGGGGGCATAAATAGAAACAACCACTAGAGGTCTGGGTTCAATGTCTACTTGTACAATCAGTATCCTACCCTCTTTATCCTTATATATTTGTTTGGAATTTATAGAATTCTTGACATACATCACTACACCTCTTTTTTTTTGGTCTGCTAATGCAGCATACATTTTTCCAATTTTGGGATTCAACAGTAATTTTTGGTTATCTTTTTTAATATGAACTTCTTGTAGTATTGCAATCTGAACATTTTGGTTTCTGATTTTGGAAAAAATTTGCTTCCTTTTTCTTGGTTCGTTAAGTCCATTAACATTTACGGAAAAGATTTTCAAGTCTTTATTCGTTGTCATTTAATAGGTTTTTTGGTTTCTCGCTGAGGTTGAACTCTTCTAGAGCCTTGGTCCTGCTCTATTACTTGGGCAGTTGCCCCCAGGTTTTCTTCTTGCTGAATTAGTGATTTTTCCCCTGGTTGCTGTTGAGCTGGTTGTAATTGGACCACTAGTTGCTTACTTGCATGGTCGGAGTGGCCCAAACCACTCTGTTCAAGAAAGAACATAGCTTGATCTACGTTTTCCAGTTTGTACCTTGTAGAGCGCCATGTCAGAGAAAGTCCTTGTGGAATAAGCCAACGGTAAGTGATATTTTCTTTAATCAAGATTTTGGTTAAAAAGTGGTAATCTCTTCTGTTTTCTCTGACACTTCTTGGAACTTGTTTTAATATCTTTATTTCTACTCCATGTCGTTGAGGCGGGGAGTTTCTTGAATAATGAAGTATCTCATCTCGCAACGCCTTTCTTGTAAATTTAATATGTATCTCTCTTGGGAGGTTGTGTCGACGGATGTAGCTATTCGAAATTCGGTATACTTCATCGATTTCTTTCTGTAAGGCCATGGGGTCCTCTTGAAGTATACCTCCAATGATTTCCGCCATAGTCGTTTTTAAGTCTTCATCTTTTTCCTCTTTTATATTCTGAAATCGAAGTCCGTACGAAGCTCGTTGCATCTCCAGCTGGATGATAGATTCATCATATCTTTTGTATCTTTCATCAGCTCTCCCTTCAAGATACTCCATTCTTTTCTCATTTTTGTCAGCTTGCTCTTCAACTTTTTTAACTCGGTCATCACTTTCTTGAAGAGTTTGTTGAATCTGCTTTATCTGATCTTTCATCTCGCCCATATCAGCTTTCATTTGAGCCATCTCCACTTTAAATTCTGCCAAGTCAGCTTTTATGGCTTCTCTTTGTTGTGTTGCCTCCTCCTTTATGGCTTCTCTTTGTTGTGTTGCCTCCTCCTTTATGGCCTCTCTTTGTTGAGTGGCATCTTCTTGTGATTTGACCATAAAGTCCTTCAAAGCATTCAAAGTCTCATGAATAGTTGCAATATTGGACTGCATTGTTTTGTCTTTGTCTTTGTCTTTGGTAGACATGGTTAGCACTTGATGCGAAGGAGAAGAATGCGGTGACACTTGTGGAGATAGGGTAGTTGGTGTTGTTTGTTTCTTTGTTGTTTTAACAAAAGTTGAGGTGTGGGACATTATCAAATTAGAATCCACTATTTCAAATTTTAAGGTTAGTTTCAATTTTATATATAGTGAAAAGGAAAAGAAATTACTATAAATTCCAAATCTATTCAATATATTTTGTTTCCCTTATAATATGACTATACCAATTCAATAGCAATTCAATTAATAACAAAGTTCAAAAGAAGAAGAGAAAAAAGAAATATTATTGTTTAGTGCCACAGGGAAAAAAAAACAAGTATTAGCCTTTTCAAGTAAAAGGAGGGCAGAAAATGAAAGAAGAGAAGGAATATCAACTGTATATAGAAGACAAAAGAAAGAGAAGAAAAAAAAAGTTTTTTGGAAGAAAAGACTTTAGGAGGAGGGAAGAAAAAAAGAAAAGGGGAAAAAGTGAAGTAAAAAGAATTATTCAAAAAGAAAAAGAAGGAGGGTGGTATTTTAGTTCAACTATTTAGAATAGAGCAGGAACCCAAGGTTTTAACAATGCATATAGTTCAAACCAAACTTCTTCTAGTAATAAAAATGTAAGGAAGAAAGTCAAAGAAAAATCAGGGAAAAAACCAGATAATTATTCAAAGACACAATAACAGTATTGTATACTTAAGTTCTTCTTATAAATCCTGTAATTTTGCTAGGAAGTAGAAATGAAGATCCAAATCTCAAAGGGTAAAGTTATATTTGATTTCAATTCAAAATTCAAGGAGTAAAGCAATTCCAAAGCTTGCTTGTGTTCAAGATGGAGTCAGTTTATTTTCCAAATTCAAGACAGGAGCAAAGAACAAAGAAAGAGATCCCAAGATGGAGTCAAGTTAATTTTCGTGCAGCAGGCAGATGTTAAACCAAAGAGTTCTCAGCAAATAATCCAAAAGGTGTCAGCAATAATCCAAAAGGTGTCAGCAAATAGTCCAAAAGGCTCAGCAAGTATTCCAAATAGGTTAATCCGACAATAAGTAATCCAAGAAAGAAGTGATTTCAATCTCTTCTAGGTTCCATTTAATTCATGATTATTAAGTTATTCATGTTGTGAAAATAGGCAGCAAGAAAGAGAAAAAAAAAAAGGCAGCAAGACTGTGTTCCTCCGCTTCAAAAATTAAGTCCAGAAGATTATGATTTTAAAAGTCTATCAAGAACAGATTCTGTTCATCACTAGAAATTTTCTTTAGCAGTTAAAATTTTCTAAATAGTCATATCAAATTTAAACTATTTTGTTAAAGCATAAAGTCAGAAAATTATTTTGTAGATTCCCAAGCTCACGTTCAAAATGGAAAAGTAAAAGTGAAGGAAAAAATTAGGTCCGGCTGTTATTTGCGGATGGGTTTAAACAAGAAAAAACTTTCACTTTCGCCCTGGAAAAAAAAACTTTTACTTAAAAGTTTTACGATCTTCTGACTTAAAAACGAAACACAATGGAGATTTTTACCTTAAGTCCTTTCTCTGCTATATTCTTTTTCTATGTAGATGTAGATATTTTTACTTTCGCTTCTTTGCTTTTATTCTTCCCGCTGAGTGAGGGGAGAAAGCGCTGGCCGGTCCTCTTAAGCAAAGAGGAGCGGTTCTCCCGTCTCCGAAGCTGCGGGGCGAACCGCTGCCTCTGGAGTCCTGGCGATGGGTCCTCGGGCAGAGGAGAGCCCCCTGTTCATGGATCGGGCCATCCGGGCCCGATCCGATCGCAATTGCGACCTTCGGAGGGGGTAGAAGAGATTCGCCTGGCAGAGCCCTGCCAGACACGTCTCGCCGCGATCTCCACCAAACCGGAAGCCTCTATTAGGTTTTATTTTAGTCTGCTTTTATCACTTTTATAAGTAACTCAAGGCAGCAAATGGGTCAGTGGGTTGGCCACAGTGAGTTGTCCCATTCCACAGCAAACACAAATAATACTGCATCTTCCTCCTATTTTTTCCAGGACAGCAACTCTATGGAAGGAATTGGACTGAGAGAGAGTGATTGGCTCAAAGTCATCCAGCTGGATTTCATAGTTAAGTTGGGACTAGAACTCATAATCTCCTGATTTCTAAGCCAGCATCTTAACCATTACACCAAACTGGCTCTCTCTCCTGGTGAAATATCCCATTACAATATCAAAATTTTCCATTTCGTTTTTCTGATCTACAATTCAGAATAGCTTATTATATTTTAGACATTTTTATTGAAGTAGTGAATATTGAATCTAAATATTTTCAAGCTATATGGGACTCAGAGAGTGCTTCATTAAGTCCTGTACCTTGGGTCCACATCTATTTAATTCTTGATCATTATTATTTAGACAAAATCAACATAGTTTGTTTGGATTTCTGTTGCAGTTCAAGCAAATCCAAATAAGACCATTGCTCCTTTAGGCTTTCGTAATTAGCTCAGAAGCTAATAAGACCAGAAGCTGAGCATAAAGTGCACCCTTCATTGGCAACATTATTTGCAGTTTCAATTCAGCATGCTAAATATCCAGTGTAAATACCAGGGGTGGGTTACTCTGGTTTGGAGCGGTTTTATAGAACAGGTAATAACTTGACAGCCTGGGTCACTGGAACCAGCAGTGACCCAGGCTTGCCATGCCCCCAAACCGTCTCTCTCGGTGGCACCTATAGCAGCACCATCTTATTTTTTGCTTCTGCGCACGCTGTGTTTTTAGCACAGCAAACAAGCAGTCAAGAAAACCGGAACCCACCCTGTTACATACATGTTTATGGGGTTACTTGTGTAAACCTGGAGCTATTTGAAGAATAATATTTACCTATGTTAAGCTTTCTTTAGAAAGAGAAATCCCCAAAGACATGTGGTCTTTGACTTGAGGAGGATATGTAATGTATGCAACTATATACTTTATATATCAGGGTGCAAAATAGTTGCATAATTGGGGACCATTCATGAAAAGAAGCCTACTGCCTTTTGGTGCCCACCAGCTTAATGCCCTTTAGTGCCCACCGGTTGATTTGGTATGGTTTTCATGGTATGGGGTTTTCCCACACTGATAGTTTCCTATAGTTTCTCTATAGTGTCAATACTTCTTTCTCTTGCAGTGTGGGCAGCAGACAAAGGACAATTAAGTTGTCATAGTAACTAGAGAGGGGAAAAAATCTTTTTAAAATTGTAAAAATGCAGAAAGTGTTCTCCAATCAGAAAAAAAATGGAATTTGTTCAGCCATTTTATTTATAAGGTCCTCCTGGGCATAAGAGTTTAAAGTGCCCTCCTAACCATAATATCCACAAGGGGATCAAAGTGTGATATTGATATGAAATCAAGCTCAACCTCTTTCACAGGTTTGTGACCACAATTTTGACTTTTTGGCTCCCCTTTCAGCAGACACCTCTGCTTCTAAATCTCTATATCTGTGATTTATGATTCATTTCGATGTACAATTTTATTCACAAATATCATGAGAATACAACCAGCAGAGGTCTCTCAAAGCCTTGATATTGCCAATTGTTTTGCCAAATTGATATTGATTTCAAAAAAAGGAAAGAAAAATAAATTATTACATCAATTTAATTATGTTTGCCCATGTTTCTCCAACACTCTTCGGACTGTATTGGTTGCCAATTGGTTTCCGGACGCAATTTAAAGTGTTGGTAATGATCTATATAGCCCTACATGGCATTGGGCCTGTGGGACTGCCTTTTGGGACTGGTTAGGTCCCACAGAGTTGGCCTTCTCCAGGTCCTGTCAAATAGACAACGTTGCTTGGCAGGGCCTAGGGGTAGAGCCCTCTCTGTGGGGGCTCCAACTCTCTGGAATCAACTCCCCCTGGAGATTCATCTATGCCACCAGGCTTGGGGCAATTAGGCTCTAGCCCCCTGCCGATGAATGTTATGTATGGTTGTTGTATGAGTGGTTTTTTAACAATACTGGTTTTATAGATGAGTACACTTAGTTTTTAAAATTGATTTGATTTAGATGATTACATTGTAATATTTGTTGTAAGCCGCTACGAGTCTTCAGATAAGGCCAGCATATAAATTCAATTAAATAAATAAATAAATAAATAAATAAAATAAAGTATATTTAACATTACTGTAATTAAGAATGAAATCCAATTGAATTGAAGTGTCACCCTACTTCCACTACTCTTTGAAGGGTAACTGTTAGCACACCATACAAAAATAATTCAGAATAATTCAGAGGAACATCAATGGAAAACACCATTATCAACACTCATAACAGACTGTAACACAGCATCTAGAAGCTATAGCACTCCCATGCATACAACAACCACAAGAATCTGATATGTTGATGACATGCTTGTCATAATAATAAAGGAACAATTGAGAAAACATGAAATATCTTTAAAGGATAAAATTTATTTATCAGCAACATCTTTAAAGGATAAAATTCACTAGGGAAGAAGAAAATAGCTACATACTACCTTTTCTGGATATCTTCTTCAGGAAAGGAAACAGCATAAAATTAGAAAAGCAAGACCATCAAAAAACCACCCACACTAACCACATTGCTCCATTACCAAAGTAAGAATTCAATATACCACAACTGGATAATAATATAAGAACATTATTCATAAGAGCACAAACCCAAAATACCAGGAAAATGAAAAAGACCTGCTATCCAACCTCTCCCAACAATTGGATAACCATACAACTTTATCAAAAAGTGCCTGACTATTCAACTCACTACAATACAACCAACCAAGGGAGGTGATAAAGAGATTCCTTTCAACCATGCTTGGTGCGATCAGAAGGCACCCAAATCACTTGTTATATACAAAATGACATCATGGCAATCATCAATGTATCTGGTATATTTGACACCTGGAGCACATCAGTTTTATATTGCCTTCCTTTGTTGTTGAGAGCCACTTTGGTGTAATGGTTAAGATACCAAGCTAGAACTGAGAGACCATGAGTTCTAAGTCCTAAGTCAGTTGGGTGATCTGAACACAATTATTTCTCTCAGCCATAAGAAGAAATAAATGGCAAGCTTTTTCTGAAAAATATTGCCAAACCCCCCCTGGAAGAGTAGTCACCAGAAATCAAAGCAGACTTGAAGGCACACGTTTCTTCTATCTCTGCTGCAATGACCTGACTCCACACCTCCAATAGCTTCCTGTATATTTAGCTCCTCCCCTTATTGCCTGCACACAGACTCTGTCCCCATCCCCGTGATAAACTACTGATGTTGAAATGAAGCATAAGATGATAGAGAATAACCTCAGGAAGATCAGTTGTCATTAATAAAATCCAGGAAAATGTTATATATACATGTTGAACACATTGCCATCTAATGTTTATATAGATCTTTGCAGCGCAGATAAAAATTATGTATACGTATGTACATCTATATATATATATTCTCTCCCTCTCATCCACTCCTCTTCTTTTTTACTTACTATCCCTATATATACTACTTAATGTTTATCTCATTCCATATGTATTGTATATTGGACAAAGAATAAATAAATAAATAAATAAATAAATAAATAAATAAATAAATATACGTATAGATATACGTATATCTATATACGGCCGAAATAGCGCTATCCTAGTCTCCCTTAATTTTAAAAATTCAGAAAAAACATGTGACACATACAGAATATAGTTTGTTGGCTATGAATAAATTAACTGCCTTGAAATGGCCCTGGGTTGGGCCTAGAGGCAAAAAGGAGCTGTGACTTTCCTTCAATATACCAGGGTGATCCAACAGAAAAAACACATAGCTCCTCCCTGGTATAAAGCTGAAGGGATCAGATCTGGTGGCCTATAGGTTACAAGGCAGAGGCCCCAGGATCAAATCCTAGTAAGGGTATGGCTAGCTGCTGAGGCCAGAACAAGGCCGAAATAGCGCTATCCTAGTCTCCCTTAATTTTAAAAATTCAGCAAAAACATGTGACACATAGAGATATATGTATATACCGTATATAATTTTTATTCTGCATAAAATAGTATTCGCAGTTTATACACCCGTTTTCAAAATGAGAACCCATTAACATTATTTCCATGGACACTCATATCTGGGCTGCAAAAATATCTACTATATAAAGAGTAGCTGGCAATTTAAAAAAAAAAAATTTTCTTGCTTCTCCAGGTGATTTCAAGCTTTCAAGCCCAGATGTATTTCCTAATCTTCTAGTTAAAGAGAGAAAACAAACAACATTCTTCTAGATTGAAGCTTTTTTTCCCCTTTGATTTTACCTTTTCATGAGTTTTGGAGAGCATTCTCTCTCTAGGTTGGAACACGAATGCTTCACATGCATGGCGTTGTAAGATGTGTGAGTGTAGTCATTCTCATCGTTGTAATCTGGTCCAAGTAACGTCCGAGCCCATGTGCCCATGTCATAGGGAGGAAGAGTCCCTCCGAACTCTGAAGGTAAGCAATCAGGGTGTATGAGCTGGTGAAGACTGTTAAGATTGTTTCCATGAAGGAAGATCTTTTAAAAAACGAAACAGATATTAGATGTGGTTAGTGTGTTTGCGCCATTCAAGATGTTTGTAAAAATAAGTAAAAGGATACATTAATAGCGAAATAACATTGGAATGGACCTTATGTAAAACCTGCCTTGGAATAATGTTCATAAAGCTGTACAGGCAATCCTTGATTTACAATAGTTTGCTTAGTGACCGTTTGAAGTTATGCCGGCACTGCAAAAAGTGACTTATGAATATTTTTCACACTTATGACCATTGCAGCATCTCCATGGCTGCATGATTAACATTCAGATGCTTGACAACAGACCAACATTTATGACAGTTGCAGTGTCCAGGAGTCATGTGATCCCCTTCTGGAACCTTCTGATGAAGAAAGTCAATGGAGAAACCAGATTCATTTAACAACTGTATTATTAATTTAACAACTGCTGTAATTCCCTTAACAAATAGTGCAAGAAAAGTTGTAAAATGGACAAAACTCACTTAACAAAATTCTCACTCAACAACATAAATGTTGGGCTGAAGTGTGGTCCTAAATTGAGGACTCCCTGCACTGCTATTTTGCAAAAAATAGTCATTGACCTATTGGAATTTAGCCAGCTTTTGTTGTTTTCATTGTCTTCTGATTTGTTTGCAAGCAAATTTGGTGTCAAAATATAAATCCCTATTTGGACATTCACACATTCATCAAGAGATTTGCCTTGTGAACTTAGACAGTTGATGAATGACAACAGAGTCCAGCCATTATGCCTAGGCTGTTGACCATCAACTCCAGATTAAAATCAGTCCATTTTTCTTCAAACGTTTCATGTATTTTAGTTGTTTCCAGATGTATTGAACTTCAGCTACAACTAATAAGTCATATATCAGGAAACAGAGAGAGGTAGTTAATTGCATTCCTACTCTGCTACCTACCTGTTTTAGTATTCTTTTCATTTTTGTTCTCTGTCTCTTTTGAAATATATTTTTAAACATAGTCATCATCTTATTGTAGTACTATATTATTAGAATATGATAATCTAATACATATTCATATATGTCTAAAAATATCTTTCAGCCTTGAAGCAAGGATTGGATAACATCAATCCAATTAAAAATACTGTGTTTGATTGTTGAATAAACAAATGGTAATAAAAATATAAACTGTACAAAAGTGGATGAGAAAATAAAGTGTTAAAGAATAATGATGTTGAAGTTTCCATTTCATTCTGACTTTGATCTTTGAAGTTCCTTCACCATGAGTGCAGTACATTAAATAACATTGATAGAGAGCTGAGAAGCCATTGCTACGGACACAAAAAAATCTGGGCATGAGTGAGCAGTAGCATCTGAAATGAAGATTCTTCAGGTAAGATTCCTAAAGAACCCTAACTCTAAGTATATCCAAACCTCTAAACAACTATGTGCTCCTGGAACAGAAGTGTATACAGGAAACCAATATTTTCTCCAAGTGGAAATACACACTATGATGTAAATTTCACTCTTATGTATTCTGCATTCTGATTTGTGATACAAGTTAATGGTATTTGAATCATGATGTCACAATACATCTTTGTCATTTGCTCTCCCCTTGTTCTCCCATGCCCTGCTATCAAGAGCAACTAGAGACTGCAGAACATAATGCAAGACATAGCAAGAAATAAGCACCCTCTGAATTTATTGCTCTTATAATAGGATTTTTTTAAAAAAATAATCATCACATTGAATTGACCTGCAATTTCTCACATCCAGTATAACTTAATAGATATCTTTGTAAGATTTTTTTTTTACAAAATTTACCAAAATGGCTTCTTATCCTTGCCTCATTATGCATGAATGGACTCTACATTTAAAAAAAAAACAAATCCCACCAAACAATAGTATAATCCTCTCCATGACTAGGCTGGCATAACTATCATTAAATTCAAAAGAGTTTATTCCTATGGAAGTATCTATAAAATTGCAGCTTGCTACTCCATGTATGGCATATCACAATGCCCTTCAACTTATTATAATTTTTAAAAAGATTTGATCAAGCAAATAGAGACATGTTATAATTAAATAGCCTCTGCGGGTACAATGCTTTCCATTAGAAGAATTGCATTTACAAGTAACTTTTTTAAACCACACATATGAATGGGTTATATATTCATACATGGATAAAAACAGGGTTTTTTTCTGATAGCATAAAATAATGTGTCCCAAAGTACAGAAAAATAATAACAAATAATAGTCTCATGTCTTGAATATTACCAACTTTGCATGAATTTTACCAACTTTGCTAATTCTTGCTTACTGTTTCTTACTTTTTAGTTAGCAGAATTTTGCATTTTCCAGCAAAATAAAAGTTGGTGTATACGCATGCATGCATGCATCATAAAAACCAATATACCAAGGGTTTTTTTGCAATGTACCGTAACTGTTATCAATGATTTTGCTCTTAACTGGTTACATAAAAGACAGTATGCTAAACAGCAAAATCAGAGATTTCTCCCAAGGTTAAAAAATTTTGGGGGGGAAAGGACCAGTCCTTTGATAACATAGACTTGAAATGTTATCTATCAATGTGTTTAGTGAACTATTATGTCCTGTATTTCTTCTAGATCCATTGGAAGTAGGGAACCGGATGAATAGTCCATGACATTAAAAGGGTATCGGGTTGAAAATAGATAATTTTATATTTTACACAAAGTTGCTTCTTGCATGTGTATATGATGAAAGATTTTCTGACACTTGGAATCTGGAAATAATTCTCTCCTGCTGAAATAATGATTAAATGTAGGCTGCTGAGACTTTTATCACTTGTTGAAAACCACAAAGAGAAAAAGAGAAATGCGGAGAAGAGTAGAAATTCCCTAATATCACGTGTAGGCTTGCAACATCACAGACTGGTTTCATTTTCTCATTACCCTTTTCCGTGTCTTGTCTTTGAGGAAGGGCTTGATTAGCGTGTAGAGAGCGTGGATGTACCAGGGCTGGTTCACAAAATGGATGCCTCCAAAGCGAGCGGGAAAGCTGTCCTGTGGAGAAGGAAGAAACCGATTCTAATTAACAGAGACTGACAGAGATAAACAATAGGGCCTGTAGACGGGAGTCAGAGGAGAAGGAGAAGTCAAAGGCTATTTAATTAATTAAAATGTCCAAAGATATTTCACCAGAAGAGCCCTTCACTCCTCCACTCGAAACAGAATATCCTACAAAAATAGACTAACAATCCTGGGCCTAGAAAGCCTTGAACTACGGTGCCTAAAACACGATTTGAGTATTGCCCACAAGATCATATGCTGCAACGTCCTACCGGTCAATGACTACTTCAGCTTCAACCGCAATAACACAAGAGCACGCAACAGATTCAAACTTAATACGAACCGCTCCAAACTTGATTGTAAAAAATATGATTTCAACAATCGAGTTATCGAAGTGTGGAACTCATTACCGGACTCAATTGTGTCAACCCCTAACCCCCAACATTTCTCCCTTAGACTCTCCACAATTGACCTCTCCAGGTTCCTAAGAGGCCAGTAAGGAGCATACATAAGTGCACTGGTGTGCCTTCCGTCCCCTGTCCAATTGTCTTTCCTTTCTCTCACTTATCATATATATTTTCTTTCTTTCATATATCCTCTCCTCTAAGTTCACTTTTACCCTCATATATATTACCGCATGTCTGTTTTTCTTCCTATGTATTTGTGTATTGGACAAATTAATAAATAAATAAATAAAATAAAAATAAATTGGTGATTTGAGACACAATTCAACCACGCAGCCATGTGTTTTAGTGCTCGATTTGCTCTTTTATACAATAGAACAATTTGAAAAAAATCCATAGCTGGGCCTTATCCTCATCATAGTTCTATTTTTATAAGAGTTTGTATATATGCATATCTATCAAGCATGAATATGACGTGGTTTGCATTTCCCAACAGGCTCACGGAACCAAGTCCCCTTAGACATCTACAGGCATGGTTTAACTCTTCACCCTGTGTCTTTGCCCTTCCTCAGCCCTTCCTCACGGCATTGTTTCAGTAGCTTAACTTTCTGGGTGAATGAACTGGGCATAAAGGATAGAGGAAGATGCTAAGTGAAGCTGTCGAGAGGAAGGAACAGCATATAGCACCATGGCAACTGACACAAATGCCTGCTTTGGGGGTTCGGAACAGATACCTAACAAATTAGTATGCAGGTAGAGTCAAGCTGTTCAGAGTCAACAACAGTGGGATTCTTTTCCAGGTAAGCAGAACGCAGCATCTGAAATTATAATTCTCATAGATCCTGTTAAATCAATACATTAGATTCATAGGAAAACAGGGAATAAACAGTGAATGATTTAGGCCTAATATACATATTCTAAATACATTTAAATGAAAGGCAAATTTTTTTCTCCTGAGATTTCTGAATATGAGAGAGCTGTGCATTCAATAGAACAAAATCTTTACAATAGACTACTTAATTATTCATTTATTTAGCACATTTATAACCTGCTCGCTCCAGATAAAGCTAGCCAGTAGCAATTTACAATATAAAAATAAAACATTAATAATAAAAGCTCACCAGTAGAAAAACAAGAGTTAAGCTCACAAAGGACTATATAAAATTCAGAAACTGCACGTAATGAGAACATGGCAGCCAGACGTCTGTTGGGATTTCCTAGAGAAAGCAAAGCCCTTGTTGCATGTTTTCCACAGATCTAATATTTTGTGTAGAACACCATGCAAGAATAGATAGATCAAGGCCATATTTCTTTTAAAAGTAAATGTAATTCCTACCGTTTCAAAAGAAATGCATAATTTGAACACCCTATTCAAGCAATCAAATTCATCCATAGTTTCAACCAAACTGTGACCATCCTAGAATAAGCCAAGTCCAAAATTGCTAGGGAATTTCTAGAAGCTTGGAACCCTGACAAATTAGCCATCAATAGACACATACACATAAGCAATATTTATATACTATACCAGTGATGGCAAACCTATGGCACGGGTGCCACAGGTGGCACACGGAGCCATATCTGCTGACATGCAAGCCATTGTCCTAGCTCAGTTACAACATGCATGTGTGTGCTGGCCAGCTGATTTTTGGCTCATACAGAAACTCTGGGAGGGTGTTTTTGGCTTCCAGAGAGCCTCCAGGGGAGATTGGGAAGGGCGTTTTACCCTTCCCCGGCTCCAGGGAAGCCTTTGGAGCCTGGGGAGGGCGAAACATGAGCCTACTGGGCCCACCAGAAGTTGGGAAACAGGCCTTTTTCAGCCTCCAGAGGGCCTCCAAGGGGGTGGGGGAAGCTGTTTTCGCCCTCCACAGGCATTGAATTATGGGTGTCGGCACTCACGCATGCACGATAGCGCACATGCACACTCTTTCAGCGCCCGAGGAAAAAAAGGTTCGCCATCACTGTACTATGCAAAGGAAATAATCAATGAGCCCAAAAGGGAACAAAAAGACCAAAGCATCTCCCAACACCCTTTAGCACCCAGATGAACATAGATTAACTTCAAGATTAACATCAAGCCAACGATCGAGTAAACAATACCCCAATCAAGGAACTACAGTGGCACAGTGGTTAGAGTATAGTACTGTACTACATGTTGCTTCTGCTGATCACCAGCTACCAGCAGTTTGGCAGATCAAATCTTACCAGGGTCAAGGTTGACTCAGCCTTCCATGCTTCCAAGGTGGGTAAAATGAGGACCCAGATTGTTGGGGGCAATATATGCTGACTCTATAAACTGCTTAGAGAGGGCTGTAAAGCACTGTGAAGGGGTATATAAGTCTAAATGCTAAATGTTAACTGCCAAACAAGCCAACAATAAGCAGCCCAATATAAGAACCTCTAAACCACCCCCACCATCACTGACAAGGCACGCCACTAGAATATAAACTGAGAGAAAACCCCATTCCTTACTAGCACTGATGGGGTTACCTAATGTACGTAATCAAATATCTACAAGAAAACAATCATGCTCAGAATGTATCAAGGATCCTTCAATGTCCTACCTATCAATGAACACTTAAGCTTCAACTTCAGTAACAATACAACTTCAGTAACAAAGTTGTTAATGCCAGGCATTAACAACTTTGTTACTGAAGTTGTATTTTCTGCAATCAAGTTTGGTGCAATCAATTATGTGTTCGTGTATTGTTGCGGTTGAAGCTGAAGTGTTCATTGACAGGTAAGACATTTTCATTTTGAATATCTTTGCCAACCTACATGGAAATAGTACTATGGAACGTAATAGCATATGATTAATCCTGTTAAACCATTCCCTTCATACTTTTCACTGTAGGAAATAAGGCAAGGAAAAATCAAACAGGAAGTCTTTCTTCGTAATACTTTTGTGACATTAGTTTATCACAACTTGTTCATGAATATCATTAGAATGTTAGCTGCAAAGCTTTATTTCCTGCTGGTAAATGAAGCACTTTCTTGATCTGCCCACATGCTCCCATTTAGAAAATTTATATTCAGTTTCATTATTTTTTGCATGAAAGCCAGCATTATAAATGTATCAAATATGCCAAAAATTAGGAAACAAGAAAACAGCCAGTCTGTGGGTTTTGCAAAAGCTAGCAAGCAACACAGATGGAGGAATTTTTAAAAAAAACCTAAAGGAGGGAGGGGAGGGGAGGGAGGGAAGGAAGGAAGGAGGGAAGGAGGGAGGGAGGGAAGGAAGGAAGGAAGGAAGGAAGGAAGGAAATATTACAGAGATAATCAAATCTAATATCCTTAGTTAAGTTTCAATTCATGTCAGCATTGCCTTTATAGTTATTGTCAGCATTGCTACAGTTAGGCAAAGAACATTTTTAGGATCATCTTTAATTCTGAACAAATGAAGGCAATTTGATATTCAGCCCAGGGACGGATTGCCATTAGTGCTGCCACTGGTGCGCTGTCCGTGTAGCTTTGTTTCTCTTGCGTGCATGAACATGCTATGCACGCCCGTTCCCAGTGTGTTTTTGCTTCTGCACATGAAGCAAAAATGTATTTAAATCTCATAAGGGAATGTATGTGCAAGAGAGATTTTAGCAATTATTTGCTTCTGTGCATGTGCATGAATATCTCCGAGACCGCCTTCTGCCGCACGAATCCCAGCGACCGATTCAGTCCCACAGAGTGGGCCTCCTCCGGGTCCCGTCAACTAAACAATGCCGGTTGGCAGGCCCCAGGGGGAGAGCCTTCTCTGTGGCGGCACCGGCCCTCTGGAACCAACTCCCCCCGGAGATCAGAACTGCCCCTACTCTTCCTGCCTTCCATAAACTCCTCAAAACCCACCTTTGCCGTCAGGCATGGGGAAACTAAACATCTCCCCCTGGGCACGTTGAAGTTATATATGGTATGCCTGTATGTGTGTATGTTAGTATTGGGGATTTTCTTAAACTTATAATATTTTAATTAATTGGATTGTATTGGATTGTTTTTCACTTGTTGTGAGCCGCCCCGAGTCTTCGGAGAGGGGCGGCATACAAATCCAAATAATAAATAAATAAATAAATAAATAAGCAAAAATACAAAAAATACAAATACAAAATGCAAAAAAATGAAGAAAAAAGATGGCACCGCCCATAGGATTGGCACCATAGCGGCCACACACAAATTGCACAGTCTGGTGGCCTCTACTTGTTGTGGTTGGCTCTGGCCCAGCTCCTGCCCCAAGGAATGTGGAGGTGGAGGTGGGGGAAACATCCACATGCCACAGGCCTGTTTTGCTCCCAGTAGAATCTCCCGACGAAGGCTCCTCTGACGAAGGAAGTGTGAGTAGCAGGGAAGAGGGGAGTTTGGCAGACAGCCCAGGAGGAGATCAATCATCCTTATCATCCCTGGATTCTGAACAAGAACGTATGACGGACCCACGTATGCGTAGAGTGATGCATAGGAGAGAACAAATGAAGGATTATTACAGGAGATAAGTGAGGCCACCTGTGGTTGGGTGGGGCTGCTGTAATTAGTGCTACAGATAAAAAGAGCAGCGTGCTGATTTAGCCTTGTGGAAGTTTATCTGATTCATAGTTTTGTCAAGATCGTGGTTTTGCTGTTTCCCTTTCAAGATTGTGTGTGGACTTTCTGGACTTTGGAATTGGACTCAATTTCCCAGTTACTGGGTGAGAAATTGGATTGCATTTAACCTGTGCCTTGTGTGTACTAGAAAATCCCTTTGACATTTAAAAAGGGATTTTTTTCTGCTTTTCTGTTGATAAAGACTTTTGGTTTTCCTTCTATCGTGTGGTGTGTGTCTTTTTGGACCAATTACCCTGTAATTACGGGCGGTTGGGACACGCCGGCAGAACACTACTAGTGTCCATTCCTTACCAGGAACAACCCACTACGGTTTCAGCCTCTAAACTCCTCTTACCCATTCAAAGTACTGAGCAGCATCTTCACTATGCCAAAATCTCATCACTTTCTTTAATATGGTGTTTATAATATTACATTAAAAGTAGAAGCAAAATTTCCACTGAAATAAATCATCAAGAATCCATTGATGAGCCGGGGTTGCAAAGTGGTTAGAGGCAATCATTTTCACATGCTGTTGTGCACATTCAACTTTGTACAGAACAAAATATTCAATGAGGAGATTTCATTCATGCAGATCTAAGATGTGTTATTTGAGTATTTCCTTTATTTTTTTGAGCAGTATACAAAAGATGGGTACTGATAAAGAGGGAACAATTGGACAGGGAAGGTAGGCATGCTGGTGTGCTTATGCACGCCCCTTACTGACCTCTTAGGAATTGGTGAGGTCAATCGTGGACAGTCTAAGGGTAAAGTTTTAGGGGTTTCGTGACGAAACCACAGAGTCAGATAGTGAATTCCAGGCAGTAAACACTCTGTTGCAAAAGTCAATTTTCTACAGTCAAGTTTGGCTCCGTTCACTTTGAGTTTGTATCTGTTGTGTGCTTGTGTATTGTTGTGGTTGAAGTTGAAGTAGTCATTGACAGGTAGGACATTGTAGCAGATAACAGGCAACATAGTTCCAAGCTGTCTAAGCCCAGGATTTCAAGTCTGATTGCGTAAGATATTCTTTTGCGAGTAGAGGAGTGGAGGGCTCTTCTAGTAAAGTATCTCTGGACACTTTCTAATGTATTTATGTCCGATATGCAGACACATGATCCATTGGGGGCTATAAATAAAGAAGTTTGCCATAACCAAAAATAAGGAAACATATATTTTAAGAGAATATGAAAGGAAGATGTTCACGCTAGGAAGATGTTCATGCGGATGGAGCAGAAGCTATTGTAATAAGATGAGACATTTTATTTTATTTTATTGATAATGAAATTTTGAACTAAAAGATCTGTATAAAGGATGGAGAAACGTTGCTCTCTGTGGCTGTTCGCTCAAAGCAACTTAACAGCTTTGAATGAATATATTTTGACTTTCCACTGATTACCTGGTGATTTTGACTAAATTCCTAAGCTTGAAAATGAACAAAGAACAGGAAGAAATCTTATCTTTCTGACACTTTCATGGTTGTGCAATTGCTAACTGATTTTTGCTACTCACACTTTGCAAATTCAGCTTAACACATCTTTAGAAAGAGAAATGCCTTCAATTTTGTATATAAATGATTACAGCTGTTCTGCTGGTCTCTCTGATAGGAGCTTCCCGAAAATTCAAGGATAAAAATTTCAGACACATACACACGTTTTAAAATTCAAAACAATGTTCTTTATCACAAAATGCAAAATAAACAAAGCACTCTTTTTGTATGGCAAAGAGCACTCGTCCCAAAACAACCCGGGGAGTCTGTACAATTACCCTTAAGCAGTCATTAAGTACTTAGCTAGCAGCTGTGAAGAAACTTCACACCCCTTCTTATTCCAAGGAAGTGAGACACACACACACACACACACACACGTTGCTCTACTTTGTTTTCCAAGGCGTGAAAAAGCAACAAAGTCCAGAAGACACAGGATTCCTGATGATCAGATATTCTTCCACAATTGTCAAACCCACATGCTGCTATTTATAGCAGCAGCCCTAATTACTGGAGCCCCACCCAAATACAGGTGGCCTCATTTTTTCTTGTAATAATCCTTTAGATGTTGTCTCCTATGCATCACTCTACGCATGCGTGGATGTGTCATTAATTCTTGTTAAGAATCCAAAGATGATACAGATGATTGATCTCCTCCTGGGCTGTCTGCCAAACTCCCCTCTTCCCTGTCACTCATGCTGCCTTGGTCAGAGGAGGCTTCATCGGCAGATTCTATCGGGAGCAAAACAGGCCTGCGGCATGTGGATGTCTCCCCCACATCCACCTGCACATTCCTTGGGGCAGGAGTTGGGCCAGACCTAACCACAACATAAAGCATTACAGATTTCTGTTATAACTTGAGAGCCAGTGGTAAAGGCTCTAGGCTAGAAAGTGGTAGACCAAGTACCTCTTTTTATTTATACTTTATTGTAACATTTCTCTCTAAAAAAGTATCTCCAGAGGCAATATCAGGGGTGAAATCCAGCAGGTTATGACAGGTTCTGGAGAACCAGTAGCAAAAATTTTGAGTAGTTCAGAGAACTGGCAAATATCACCTCCGGCTGGCCCTAGAGTAGGGTGGGAATGGAGATTTTGCAGTATCCTTCTCCCAGGAGTGGGAAGAGAATGGGGATTTTACAGTATCCTTCCCCTGCCACACTCACCAAGCCACCTCCACAGAACCGGTAGGGAAAATTTTTGAATTTCACCCCTGGGCAATGTATATTAAAGAAATTCAGAACATAAAGATGGCATTTACATCATGAATGAAGCTTACTGGTGCACAGAATAAAGCAAAGAGAATGACATTATGCATAATAAATGTTCCATGCGATTCCAAACAAATCTATACGCAGTAAATCAATGATAAAGCAAGCCATTATTCATTTACAATAAACACCAGAACTAAACAATGTGGTGGCTACCCAATAATTAGTTATAGGAAAAATATAATCTATCCCTGAAAGTAGCGTCAGATTTGTAAATGAAGATAAATTGCACAGACAGAAAAACAATATTCATGCATACATAAACAGTTTATGTAAGAGGAAAAACACTACTTCATTACTTCATTCTTCCACCTTCTTTCTCAGCAAGACTGATTCCTGCCTTCTTCACTACACCATCAAACAATCTAAATATTAAAAGACTGATGAATTACACCATTCCAAGAACATTGGCAATCTTTATCTTGAAAGATTATAGTATTACAGGATCAACTATAGAAGATTTCTGAAAAATGTTACAATATAAACACAGCAAAAAAAGCCAATGAAAACTTTATGCCAATTCCAGCTTCTACCAACTATCATAAGTAATTATGTAATTCTCTTTGAAGGATTTCTTTCCTTAAGCAGGGTATCTAAATAATAATTATTCAAAATACATGACAGGTCCATTCACAGGCAGAAATTATATTGCCCAACCATTCTCACAAGCCTTTTAAGAAGCACAGCATACAACTTCTTTAACCTTGTCTTTCACCATTACTTATTTAATATTTCTTAATTCATTCACCATAGTCTTTATCTTCATCATAGACTTATTCTGAGCTATTAGAATAGATGTTGAATTTTTACATTCCTTAAATCAGTGTTTTTCAAACTTGATAACTGGAGCATTGGGAATGATGGACACATGACTATGGCTGATCACAGTGGCACAGCAGTATAGCAGTACTAAAGCAGACACAGGTTTATCAAATTTTAATCTCATAGTCATCACGGCCCTGGATTTTGCATGAATTCTGTAAATGAGTCTATTTAGGTTGTTTCAAAAATTGAAGCCCTATGATTTGTTATTTTGTCCTGTTGAAGGTTGCAAATAGACACGAGAGATTGAACAGTATATAGATAGATTAATATGTATGCCATTGAGTCTATGTCATTGTTGAGGATTCACAAAATTTCTATGTACATTTTTTCTCAATATCCCTTTTTATGTGGTTTAAATATTGCTCAGTTATAATGAAGTTTGCTTAGTTTTTTTTTCATTTGAAAATTTTTTACTTAGCAGTTTTCATTCTCGTACAGAGAAAGTTGACTAGATCTGGCAAAATGACACCAATTTCTGTTTAATATTTCATACAATACCTAGAAGGCAGAAATGCTTGGCACCTATAATAATGTTTATTAATCAAAATGTATGTTAGAAGATAGCAAGAAAAGGAAATAGACATTATTTAACCTTCTTTGCCCAAAATGCTATCAGGATAAATGATCTTTTTCCTAAAGGAATTGTCTGACACTCAAGGATGCCATTTGATTGTAATAGAACCTATTTGAAAATCAAGGAAATGTATGCATGGATATATATGCGTGTATTTGAATGGTTCTGGACTTGTGGATGTAAAAAAAGGCTTATATATTACTTACTTTAGTCCTTGAAATGTGCTTTATTAAGAGGATGCCTTCTGAGATATCTATACATCTATGTACTTCCCAAGCTTAGTAACAAAAATTCTGTTTAGCTTTTTACAAACACACACACACACACACACACACACACACACACACATACAGATGGTCCTAAAGGATGATCTTTTGGAATATTCATGGACGGAATGAGAGGCTTCCAACTACTTTTCTCTTAAAAGGCTATTGAAAAAAAGCAAATTATACCTTATTCCCTATAATCATAAACAATATCTGTCAACCCTTCAAGGTAGATTAGATTAGGAAACTAAAATTAGAAATGCTAATGCTACTTTTATTATAAGCTTTATTAAAACTCTTCAACACCACCGATAACACAGCTATTCTCCAAAAAGACCTAGACTCTGTTTCTGATTGGTCTAACACCTGGCAACTCCAAATCTCAACCAATAAATGCTCTGCCCTCCACATCAAAAAAAGAATCAAAACTCCAAATATAAGTTGAATAAACAAGACCTCACAGATAACCCTCACTCAGAATACTAATACCAAATTAGGGTGACCAATGGCCAGGCCTGTGACTAGAGGAATATGGGACCAGCCAGGCAGCTCATGATGGGGCTGGAAATCTCTGACACAGAGGGATGTACGTGCAACTTGCAACTTTGCAGGTGGTGCAACTTGCAAGGAGTAGCAAATCTCTTGCCAGCCAGAACGAGATAATGGTGCTGTTGCAGCAAGAGGAGTAAATATAATATTCAAAAATAAGTTGAATAGCATCTGTAACAGATAAAGGATTCAAACGTATTCTTATCTGAAGAATCCTTACCAGTGTATCAAAAATTGAACATTTAAATATGCCTTACTTTAACTTAATGGTATTTTAATATTAGATAAACTAAGCACTTTTTATGACTAGCAAATTCTGTATACTTGCAGCTATTAAGGAATATTGACCAATATTGTTTAGTTGTCAAAATACAATAATTTAGAGAATTCCCATGGATGTTATGAAAAATTAGATATCCCTAAAGGTGTGGGAATAGCATTGCGGGAAAGAATGACAGCAAAACAGTATACATACAGTATATATATAAAAAGCATACGAAATGTTCTTATTTCTATATTCTAAAGCAAACCCCATTCCCTTCTAGCACTGATCATGTTGCCTAGTTTGGTAATGAAATGTCTGCAAGAAAACTACCAGGTTCAGAGAGTATCAAGAACCCCAGAGTTGGCTATTCCCAAAGCTCTTTTTGAGATGCAAATTTTCTTGACCTGAAAAAAAAAATTGGTTGTGGATTCAGCATTTCTTTTCCTAGTATCCCTTAGGTTAGTGATAGCTAAAGAGCATGTATGCACACTATTGTGCATGCACAAGTGCCCACACCCATAATTCAATACTTGGGGAGGGCAAAAACAGCTTCCTCTGCCCTCCCAGAGGCCCTCTGGAGGCCAGAAATGGCCTGTTTCCCAACTTCTGGTAGGCCCAGTACACCCGTGTTTTGCCCTCCCCAGGATCCAAATGCTTCCCCAGAGCCGGGAGAAGGCAAAAATGTCCTCCTCCATCCCCCAGAGGCTCTTTGGAAGCCAGAACCCCCCCCCCAAGCCTCTGTGTGAGCCAAAAATCAGCTGGCCGGCACACACATGTACGTTGGAGTTGATTTACAGCAACGGCTTGCATGCCACCTGTGACACCCGTGCCATAGGTTTGCCATCACTGCCTTAGGTTGCCTTCAGTTGAAAAAGCACAGATGTTCAAATACTATTAATGACAGAATCTAATATTTAAGAACTAACCACATAAGTTGCTCCCAGCATTCTAAGAATGTTTGTTCAATTATTTTTGGGTGTAAATATAGGCAACATCTCCACCTCTGATTTTAATAGTTTGGAAACTTTAAAAAATTTTTGTTAAAGCTATTTGGACTTATAATAATACATACTAATGCTAATTCTGTGTCTGAATACTTATTTCATCCCCCATTAAGCACATATGCAGACACTATATATGTGTGTAGTATATATTTTGTCTGACAGATGTTGCAAATTATTCATTCCCCGGAAGTCCCATGGATTAAATCTTAAATCTCTAAACATTTCTAATTGCTGCAGCATGCAGTACAGCCCTGTGGTAAAAATGAATCACTGAAACAAATAAACATCTGACTTTCTTAATTAAGCCTCAAGTTTTGACATGATTTTTCTATTGATTTTTTAGAAACATAGAAACATAGAAGACTGACAGCAGAAAAAGACCTCATGATCCATCTAGTCTGCCCTTATACTATTTTTTGTATTTTATCTTAGGATGTATCTATGTTTATCCCAGGCATGTTTAAATTCAGTTACTGTGGATTTACCAACCACGTCTGCTGGAAGTTTGTTCGAAGGATCTATTACTCTTTCAGTAAAATAATATTTTCTCATGTTGCTTTTGATCTTTCCCCCAACTAACTTCAGATTGTGCCCCCTTGTTCTTGTGTTCACTTTCCTATTAAAAACACTTCCCTCCTGAACCTTATTTAACCCTTTGACATATTTAAATGTTTCGATCATGTCCCCCTTTTCCTTCTGTCCTCCAGACCAGCGTTTCCCAACCGGTGTGCCGCGGCACACTAGTGTGCCGCGAGACACAGCCAGGTGTGCCGCGACAGCGACAACTGGGTGGGGAGCTGCCGGTGCCTCCGACCTCCCGGCTCCTACCCGATGAAGCGGTTTCTGGCGCTCTCCTGCTGCGCCCCAAAGAAGGAAGGCAGGAAGAAAGAGAGCTTCATTCTTCGTGGCTTTTTCCCGCCTTCAATGGCGTCGGCGGCAAGTGTCCTTTGGGGCCCGGTGGGAGGGCACTGGCAGCGGAAACAGGCTGCCGGCTGCAGCGGCCCCGGGCACCGTTCCCTGCAGGCTGCGCACGCCAACGCACCCCAAAATGCCCCCCCCGTGCACCCTTTTCCAGGGGCGCACAGGGAGCCGCGGCCACCCGCCCGCTTGCCCGATTTCCCTCCGCGCGGCTGGGGACGCGGATCCACCGCCCTCGCCAGCCCGATCTCCCTCCACCCGAGTGGGGAGGTGGATTCGCCGCCCCCGCCAGCCCGATTTCCCTCCAGTGGCTGGGGACGCGGATCCACCGCCCTCGCCAGCCCGATCTCCCTCCACTCGAGTGGGGAGGTGGATTCGCCGCCCCCGCCAGCCCGATTTCCCTCCAGTGGCTGATTTCCCTCCGTGGGGGGGGGGACGAACCGACGACCGGGGGCTGTCCGTCCGTGTTGGGTGGTGCAGGGCAGGCACAGGCAGCCCCAGGGGAGAACAAGGGAGGGAGAGAAAGGAAAGAGAGAGAAAGGGAGGGAGAGAAAATTGAATGAAGGAGGAGAGAAAGAAAGAGTAAGAAGTAGAAAGGATAGAGAAAAAGGAAGAGAAAGGGAGGGGGAGAAAGGAAAGAGGGAGGAATGGGGGAGAGAAAGAAGATATGAAGGAGGGAGAAAAAGAAAGAGAGATAGAAAGGAAAGAGGGAGAGAAAGGAATGAGAGAGAAAGGGAGGGAGGGAAAGGGAATGAAAGAGGGAGAAGGGGTGAGAGATAGAAAGGATAGACAGAAAGGGAGAGAAAGGAAAGAGAGAAAGGGAGGGAGAGGAAGGAAAGAGAGATGAGAGAGGAAGGAGGAGACAGAAAGAGAAGAAGGAAGGAAGAGAGAAAGAAAGAGGGATGGAGAGAGAAAGGAAGGAAGAGAGAGAAAGAGGGAGAGAGAAATAGAGCGAAAGGGAGGAAGAGAGATTTTTTTTATCCAAACTTTTTTTAGCGCCCCCCCCCCCAATGTTCCCCAGGATTTTGAAAATATGAAAAATGTGCCGCGGCTCCAAAAAGGTTGGGAAACACTGTTCCAGACTATACAGATTGAGTTCATTAAGTCTTTCCTGATACATTTTATGCTTAAGACCTTCCACCATTCTTGTAGCCCGTCTTTGGACCCGTTCAATTTTGTCAATATCTTTTTGTAGGTGATGTCTCCAGAACTGAACACAGTATTCCAAATGTGGTCTCACCAGTGCTCTATATAGCGGGATCACAATCTCCCTTTTCCTGCTTGTTATACCTCTAGCTATGCAGCCAAGCATCCTACTTGCTTTTCCTACCACCCGACCCCACTGCTCACCCATTTTGAGACTGTCAGAAATCACTATCCCTAAATCCTTCTCTTCTGAAGTTTTTGCTAACACAGAACTGCCAATACAATACTCAGGTTGAGGATTCCTTTTTCCCAAGTGCATTATTTTACATTTAGAAACATTAAACTGCAGTTTCCATTGCTTTGACCATTTATCTAGTAAAGCTAAATCATTTACCATATTACAGACGCCTCCAGGAGTATCAACCCTATTGCACACTTTAGAGTCATCGGCAAATAGGCAAACCTTCCCTACCAAACCTTCCCCTATGTCACTCACAAACATATTAAAAAGAATAGGACCCAACGAGAGTGAAAATAGAAAGTGTAGAACAAGCAAGATCTTTCCTAGCACGCAGTGGACTGGACAGCACCACACAAATTCAGTTTCAACTAAAGCCTAGCGACTAAACTATGGGGGCCACAGGTGGTGGAGGGGAAGAAGCATTGGTGGTGAGGCAGAAACAATTACAGATCTCACAGGACTTAATTTTGGATACCCGACTCCGAGAACCAAAAGAACCTAAAAGGTACTATAAATAAAGATGACACATGATCTGAAAATATTTTCAGTTAATGTAAATGGATTGAATAACCGCCCTGAGTTTTCGGAGAGGGGCGGCATATAAATCCAATAAAT
Organism: Erythrolamprus reginae; assembly: GCF_031021105.1. Taxonomy (NCBI): domain Eukaryota; kingdom Metazoa; phylum Chordata; class Lepidosauria; order Squamata; family Dipsadidae; genus Erythrolamprus; species Erythrolamprus reginae. The sequence continues at coordinate 213,385,845 of NC_091952.1, read as the reverse complement.
TGAATTGAATTGAATTGAACCCAAGGAAGAGAAACCAAGTTTTAACTAAACTTACAAAACAAAAAGCCCAGATAAACATTCTACAAGAAGTCCATATCAAAAAATCAAAAAGAAGTCTCCTTAAAAACTTAAAATTGGGAAAATTATACACTAGTTTGGCTAATCAAAAGAAAAGAGGTGTAGCAATGTATATTGATGAACTAATTGAATCAAAAAAAATATACAATGATGGGGATGGAAGGATTTTGATAGTACAATTAGATTTAGAAACAAAACCATTAACAATTGTCTCAATTTATGCACCAAATGATAATCAAAAACAATTTTATAAAGATTTACATGAAAAAATTAACGAGTTATCAATTGAAAATATGATAATAATAGGAGACTTTAATGCAATCTCAGATGACCAAATGGATTATAATGGGAAAAGAAAAGAAAAGAAAAAAAGGTAATCTTACCGGCATCATTTTGGAAAATGAGTTCGGAATTATCATTAAAAGATGTATGGCGAGAACAGCATTTAAAAGACAAACAGTATACTTTTTATTCCAACCCGCATAAGACATGGTCTAGAATTGATATGGCTTGGGCCCCTATTCACATAATGGAACAAATAAGTGAAATAGAAATAGAGACAAATACTTGGGCAGACCATAACCCTTTATCCATATATTGGAAAGGTAAAAGGAGAATAAAGAATTGGTCAATGAATAGAACTATAATAAAAGATCCTGAATATAAGAAATGGATAGAGAAGGAATTAGATATTTTTTAAAAAATAAATAAAAATACAGATACTACTCCTCAAAATTTATGGGATACAACTAAAGCATATATACGCGGATTAACAATATCATTTATAGCAAAAAAAAATAAAGAAAAGAAAAAATATCAAGGAACACTAGTTAGAAGAATTAAGAAAATTAGAAATTTTAATGCAAAAAGAGGATAAGGATGACAAATTAAAAAATCAGAGAGAATTAATAAGACATAAACTGAGATTAATAGAACAAGAACCAATTGTAGAAAAGATAAAGAGAGCAAAACAAGATCATTTTGAACATGCGAATAAACCTGGAAGATGGCTGGCATACAAACTAAGAAAAGAGAGAGAAAATAAAATTATAAAAAATTTGACAGATAGAAAAGGTACAATAAAACATAGAATAGAGGATAAAAAGGAAATAGTATTGGAATTTTATAAACAATTATATAAGAAAGAAGAGATAAGTGAGGATTTAATTTTTAAATATCTGGAAAAAATAGAACTTCCAGTTTTAACCGAAACACAACAGCAAAGATTAAATAGACCTATTACAGATATAGAATTAAAACAATCTATAAAGAATCAAAAAAATAATAAAGCGACTGGTCCAGACGCAATACCATCTGAATTTTATAAATTAGAACTAGAAATATTTTTTTCCAACATGCTTGAGATATATAATCAAATATTGACAATAGGTAAATTACCAAAAACTTGGTCAGACACTTTAATAACCTTAATACATAAGGCTGATACCAAGAAAGAAAAAATTGAAAATTACAGACCTATCTCATTGTTGAACGTCGATTACAAAATTTTTATATAAATATTTGCCAATAGACTTAAAAGTATTATAAATAATATGATACATAGTGATCAAAATGGATTTTTACCAGGAAGACAAATTAAAAATAATTTAAGAATAATAGTTAATACTTTGGAATATTATGAGTAGCATCCTGAAAAGCAAATGGCACTTATATTTCTGGATGCCCAAAAAGCATTTGACAACGTGGATTGGAATTTTATGAAAATACAATTAAATAAGATGGCAGTAGGAACAAATTTTTTTAATATAATAGATGCTATATATTCTGAACAAACTGCTAAAATTATAATAAATAGTGAACAGACAGAAAAAGTAGTTATACAAAGAGGAGTAAGACAAGGTTGTCCAATATCACCATTGTTATTTATTTTAACTTTAGAAACATTGTTGATAAAAATAAGAGCAGATAAGGAAATAAAAGGATTGAAAATTAGAAAAGAAACCTATAAAACACAAGCATTTGCCGACGACGTAGTATTTGTTTTGGATGACCCAATAGAATCTATTTTAAATTTAATAAATGGGATTGAAGAATATGGGAAAGTTGCAGGATTGAAAATAAACAAGGAAAAGACACAGATATTAACAAAAAATATGACTGAAACACAGAGAAAATATTTAGGAGACCTATCTAACATGAAGGTCACGAAAAAAGTGAAATATCTAGGGATATGGATGACTTCTAAAGCCGTATCTTTAAAAAATGACAATTATCTAAAATTATTAAGTCAGATCAAAAAAGATTTAGAAATATGGAGTAATCTACAATTATCACTTGTAGGAAGAATCTTTCGTAACGAAAGAGGAGGCCTAGGTCTCCCAAATTGGAAATTATATTATCACGCCACGGCCCTGACATGGATAAAAGAATGGCTGACATTAGAAAATCAAAGATTGCTCAATCTAGAAGGTCACGACTTGATGGTCGGATGGCACGCATTTGTATGGTATGATAAATTAAAAACTCACTCATATTTTAAAAATAATGTTATTAGAAAAGCATTGATAGAAGTGTGGAATGAAATAAAGAAAAATCACTTTTTAGTAATGCCAGAATGGGTTTCACTCTTTGAAGCCATTGTACACCCGAATCTTAAAGGAAAAGGTAAGATTTGGAAATATAGTGACTTGTTAGATAATCAATTAAAACTAAGAACAAAACAAGAGTTATACGAGTTAGGTATAGATTTAGATTGGTGGCATTATATGCAGATTAGTTCCAGATACCAAATAGACATAAAGACTTATATTTTTAAAAAAGAAAATAATGTACTGGGCAAATTATTATTCCAAAATCAAACAAAGACAATTGGAAATGTTTATAAATATTTGTTAAACCATAGAATGATAGGTTGGATATTGAAAGATAATATGATCAGTTGGTGCAAAAATTTTGGTAAAGAGATCAATTTAGATACTTGAGAAAAGGTATGGATGTATAATTGGAAAATAACAAAATCAATTTCTTTTAAAGAAAACCAAATTAAGATGTTTTATAGATGGCACCTTCCACCATATAGAATTTCTAAAATGTTTCCATCCGTATAGCCTATTTGTTGGAAATTCAAAAAAGAAGTTGGCACATATTATCATGCATGGTGGACCTGTTCTGAGACAAAAATATTTTGGAATAAAGTAGAGAATTGGATAAATGAAATAACAAAGGAGAAGATCAAAAAATCTCCTGAATATTTCCTATTGGGTATTTCAAATATAAAGTATAAAAAAGAAATTTACTATTTAATAATACATATATTGGCGGCGGCACGAATAGCATTTGCACAGAAATGGAAAGAAAAGACGATACCGAAAGATACGGAGGTATTCAAAAAAATTATAGAATGTGCAGAATTAGACATGATGAGTAAACATTTGAATAACCAAACTGAAACAGAATTTTACAAAATATGGGATAAAGTATATGATTGGTGGAATGTTAAAAATAGTACAAAAAATTAAATATATAAGAATAAATGACTATTTGAAAAATTATAAGATAGAATTAAATAGTTTATATGATAACTAACCTAGAAGTGTTTATTTTGTATGTAATTTGCAAGTGTGGCATTTCTGCTTAGATCTGGTAACAGTTAGAGTTTTTTATATTCTGTATTAGTTAGACTTCTACGATAAGCGGAGCAATGGTAGCTCCTTAAATGTTCAATGTTGTATGTCTTTGTCTGTCCTTTTTGAAAATAATAAAAAATATTTTGGAAAAAAAAAAAAAGAATAGGACCCAAAACAGACCCTTGTGGCACACCGCTTGTAACCTGTCTCTGCTCAGAATACTCGCCATTAATAATAACTCTCTGATGTCTATGCTTCAGCCAGCTTGAAATCCACTGAACTATCCAGGGATTAAGTCCAATCTTCACTAATTTATCTATCAGCTCTTTTTGTGGAACCCTCTCAAAGGCTTTGCTGAAGTCCAGATAGGCAATATCCACAGCACCACCTTCATCTAACACCTTTGTGACATAGTCAAAGAAATCAATGAGATTAGTCTGACATGATTTGCCTTCAGTAAAGCCATGCTGATTTGAGTCCAATAAGTTTTTTTTAATTGTTTCTGTACTTGACAACAGTAAAAAAGAAAAAAGAAAAGAAAGAAAGCCCAAGGTATTCTTTAAGGTATTTACACCTTCTTCTCTGCTACATACCTGCAACCCTTCAATAGCCAGTCTGAGGATGGAAGGAGTCAATTTGGAGGCTTGCTTGAAGGAAAAATTACTCCAGTCTATAATTAGAATGAAGCCATTTATCTGAAGCTCTTGATCTTCAATCAGAATTTCCAAGGACAAGAGAACAGCCCGTAAAATATCTACAAAAGAATTTCTAAGAATGGGAGAAAAGAGAAAAATTCATTACTGCTATCTTGAAATGATCCAAAAAGTATCAATCATTTTTCATGTTGGAAGCAAAACAAAAAACAAACACCAACAATACTTGCTTTTGTGACACTAGACAAATGCAGCTCATTTTCTACCAGTAGAAATTGTGACAAAGTGATGACTTTACTTCTTTGAACCTGTGCAATGTCATATTTGGAGTTAACTTGTCATTATTATGTATAATAGGCATTGTTAGAATGTCAAGATATAAAAACTAAAACAAAATATTTTGAGAGCCCTATTAACCACAGGGAGAATTGAGAGTCTTTTGAACCATAGAATTTTCCAAAGCAAAAAGAAAATGGTGTTTGGATATCAGAATAGAAGTCAGGAATAAGGAGAAAATATAGTAATCATAGGGCTTGGAAAATTTATTTTCTTCGCACCAGAACTAAGCATAGTACAATTTTAAAAATCCTTTTTCACTTTAATCTGCTGACATAAATAAACGTGGTTCCTTGTACTAGATTTTTTGTTCCTGATCTTTGGAATTGCTATCCTCAGAGTTATCTGTTCAATAAATTTTGGCACAAGATATTATTATAGTAAATAAAATAAAGCTTTTTAGAAACAGTCAGTGAACTGTAATGAGTGCAGTGAACAAAGCTATTTCCCAGCTATGTCTTCTGTCCTTTCACGTCATTCTTGCTAACACAGGAGGTTGACAATGAGGCTTTTAGATCTAAATGGACTAGAGATGGAATTCCATCAAAACAACATCTTACTCAACAATATTTCCCCCTCCGTATGATGAAAGTATATGAGTTAATATTTAATATTAAAGGTATATGAGTTAAAAATAGTTAATATTTTTCTAATTAGCAGTAGAACAAAAAATCACCTAAAAGTTGGAATGATTGAATTAAATTTTAAATTATCCCAAGGGACAGTAACAATTTCCTGATAAAACTTTCCTGGCTGTTGAATTTGAAATAACAGCAAACTGTTCAAATTATATCATGACTATTATGCATAAACCAAAAAAAGCCTCACTAAAATGGTTTTTAATGTAAAATGAAGCCAAAGAAAGTTTGACATACTAGCACAGGCACCATGTCGGAGATTCTAGCACTAGACTTTGACTGACAACTGGAGAGGGACGGCATACAAATCTAATAAATAATAATAATTATGATTGTGATTATGATTATGGTTATGGTTGTGGTTGTGGTTGTGGTTGTGGTTGTGGTTGTGATTGTGGTTGTGGTTCTGATTGTGATTGTGATTATTCATAAGCTTCAGCAGTAACTCTTAAGAAAGAAAGGGTTAATATTAGTAACGGATAAACATGAAAAGGTAATAAAAGTTTTGAATCAAAGTCACGTAAGAATAAATCCTACTACGTGGCATCCATAACATTGTTACATAGAAAGATAGAATGGCATTCTTACTGCAATTCTCCAGTTAATTTTTTAAAATCCATGCCTGCTTTTAATGAGAATCTACCTTTATTTTTTATAATTAATGTATTATTTACACCCATTAGAATGACTTAGAATGAGAACTCCTATGAAAAACAGAATAACACAGTTGGAAGGGACCTTGAAGGTCTAACCCTCCTCTGCTTAGGCAGGAAACCCTACACTACTTCAGACAAATGGTTATCCAACATCTTTTTAAAAACTTACATTGTTGGAGCTTTTACAGCTTCTGGAGGCAAGTTGTTCCACTGATTCATTATTCTGTCAGGAAAATTCTCCTTAGAACTAGATTGTTTCTCTCCTTGATTAGTTTCCACCCATTGCTTCTTGTTCTACCCTCAGGTGCTTTGGAAAACACCTTGACTCCCTCTTCTTTGTGGCAGCTCCTGAGATATTGGAAGACTGCTATCATGTCATCCCTTGTTGTTATTTTCATTAAACCAGACATACCTAGTTTCTGCAGCCGTTCTTCATATATTTTAGCCTTCAATCCCCTAATCATCTTTGTTGCTCTTCTCTGAACTCTTTCTACAATCTCCACTAAATTGAAATTCGGTTATTGCCAGCACACACTCCCTAATTCTTCCAAAACTCCAAATACCAAATTACTGGTAGCAGCAAACCAGACTAAATTAGACACGCAGGTACTGTTTTAATTCAAATTATTTTTTTCCTTAACCAACTCATGAGCATGTGATATCTGATTGGCTGCTTGCAGTACTTATGTTTTTCAATGTCAACCAATCAGCAGCCTCTTTTGCTATTTATCTGCCTTCCAAATGAATGCTCCTGATATATACTTTTATTGGCATCTGAATTCTGACTGTAGTAAACATAAAAGATTCATTTAACAATTCTTCCTAAATCACCATTAATGGAGATAGGACACGTAACTTTTCACGATGTTTTTTTCCCTTCATGGAACTAGGATGGACATGACTTGCACAAGACATATCCAGCCCATGGGACACCAGTTTGACATCCCTGATTTAAGATATAAAATTTTAGCACATTTTATTTAATATAAGTCAAAGATGAATAACGTTTTCAAGTCTGAAGTTACATTTTGGTCAAGGGAGGTAAGATAGGACAAATATGTAATTCAATTCAATTCAATTTTTTAGATTTGTATTCCACCCCTCTCCGAAGACTCAGGGCGGCTCACAACAATAATAAAAACAATATTCCAGCGAAAAAAATCTAATATTAAAAAGCACATAAAAACCCTATCATATTTAAAAAAGCAAACAACATATACATACCCAAACATAAATATAAAAAAGCCTGGGGGAAAGGTGTCTCAACTCCCCCATGCCTGGCGGTATAGATGGGTCTTGAGTAATTTACGAAAGACAAGGAGTGTGGGGGCAGTTCTAATTTCTGGGAGGAGTTGATTCCAGAGGGCCGGGGCTGCCACAGAGAAGGTTCTTCCCCTGGGGCCCGCCAAACAACATTGTTTGGTCAATGGGACCCGGAGAAGGCCAACTCTGTGGGACCTTATCGGTGGCTGGGATTCGTGCGGTAGCAGGCAGTTCCGGAGGTACTCTGGTCCAATGCCATGCAGGGCTTTAAAGGTCATAAACAACACTTTGAATTGTGACCGGAAACTGATAGGCAGCAAATGCCTATATAAATGTAGTTATCATTATTTCTCTTCATGTCTAATACATTGCTTGCTGCATCAAATGAAAACTTTGAATTTAGCTGTCACTTCTGAATGGACCTCTGGCCACATCTAAGATTTTTCCAACTGCAAATAGTCTCACCACACTTTAATGTATCAACACACTTCCTTTTAACAATCACTGTAATGCAATGACAAAGACTTTGAGAATAATAGGACAAGATCTTCCATAGTGCTATTTATGTTTTCTGTCATATCTTTCTTTTTAAATGAACATTATAAGGATGCTTCAAATATTATTTCAGAGCCTCTTTCTATATTTTACTCAGATCTACAATCTTATCTTATCATATGCTGCAACATCCTACTGGTCAATGACTACTTCAGCTTCAACCGCAACAACACAAGAGCACGCAACAGATTCAAACTTAATACAAACCGCTCCAAACTTGACTGTAAAAAAATATGATTTCAACAATCGAGTTATCGAAGCGTGGAACTCATTGCCGGACTCAATTGTGTCAACCCCTAACCCCCAACATTTCTCCCTTAGATTCTCCACGATTGACCTCTCCAGGTTCCTAAGAGGCCAGTAAGGGCGTACACAAGTGCACTAGTGTGCCTTTCGTCCCCTGTCCAATTGTCTTTCCTTTCTCTCACTTATCATATATATTTTCTTTCTTTCATATATCCTCTCCTCTAAGTTCACTTTACCCTTATATATATTACTACATGTCTATTTTTCTTCCTATATATTTGTGTATTGGACAAATGAATAAATAAATAAAATAAATAAATAAATATAAGAAACTGTATAGTTCCAAATAACTAATGGAAACTGTATAGTTCCAAATAACTAATGGATTTAGATACTAAAGGTTGTATTTTCACAACAATTATAATCATGAGACAGGAATTTGCCTTTTCTCGTTGACAGGGTTGATTCTTTTTTAATAGAACTTGTTTTGTGGTAAACAAGTATTTAAATTGAAGAACATCCCCAAATTTATTCCCATACCTGAAGTCAAAACTCCTTTCTTTTTCTCTCTGTAAAAACCAATATCATGCATGAATGGCTATTGCAAATTACTGTATATTAGAACTATGGCTGGCATGAATTGACACTACAAGTCATTACATGTAATGATGGTACCACATGCTGGAAGATTCTTGATTTTGTGCCAACTGATCTTTGCAAAGTTCTTATGACTTTCCCTAGGTTGGCTGGTTACAGCATGCCTCCTCCTGGTTTGGTTTTAAGAATATTGTGTTCATTGTTAAAACTACGTTGAAGTTTAGGATGCATAAAAGAGGCAGCATAATTTGATGAGATTAAATCTGTACAGTTTTTAAAAAATTCAACTCAGTAAAAACAGAAGCATATAGGTCAAAGATGCAAAAAGAACAATTTATACTATTAAATGTTATAGAAATATTTTCATTGTACCACTTGGAATACAAAAGAAAATCTATGGAAAAATACTGTCATATAGTGATTAACAGTAAATGGTCTTCCTGGAACCAATTCATTGAGATGATGGAGAAGATTGTAATCAGATTATACTCAAATAAAAGCAATCATTCACTGGAATTCATAGCAGGATTTCTTACTCAGTTCTTAAATAACTCAAATCTGGAAATATGGTAAATAATGAACTCTTCACTACGTTTAAATCCCAAAAGAAGCCTAGGAAAGAAAAATTGTAAAAAAAATAATAATCTAACAGGTATTTAACTAGTCATTCTGTGCCAGACAAACAGAATATCAGTTGTGCTATTTCACCTCAGTTAAGAAAGGGAGAAAAATACTGTAGTACCTATCACAGAGATCTTCAAACTTGGCAACTTTAAGACTTGTTCACTTCAACTCCCAGATAGCTGGCTGGAGAATTCTAGGAATTAAAGTCCACAAGTCTTAAAAGCTTGGCGAGCCCTAATTTATCAGAACAAACAAGTTAAGACTGAAAGTAGGGCATTGTTGTTTCCAAACTGCCTGTTTGGGCTGTATATGTGTGCAAGTTGATTTTTTAAAACTTTGTACTGTATATATACATTTAGTTTCACAAGTGTGTGTGTGTGTGTGTAGGAGTGATATCTTTCCTTTGTACTTGTGTTTGTTTAAAGATGCTATCTATTCATTGCATATTGTATTTATAACCTATTTTTTCTTTAGGAGGTCAAGGCTTATTTCTTTCATTTTATCTTTACAAAAAATATCTTTAATTAAGACAGAATGAAAGGAGTGTACAACAGTCTAGCCTGTAAAATTCAGAAAAATAACTTGAATTTAGAATTATCACTAAAATGATAACGGATATGAAAACCACACTGTAATAAAAGATGTTGTAAAGCTATGTAATATAAATGTGATTATATAAAAACTATTAAAGTGGAGTTTTACAGCTGTTAGAAGTATTTTTTTTAAATCAGGCAACACTAAAAATCTAATGAAATCCTTTGGAGAAATGACTGGAAATTAAATACAGTAAATATTTCACTTTTTAGAAACAACCAGAGGCTCAACATTATGTTATAGATTTTTAGAAGAAAACACTTCTTTGATGAAATAGTAAAATGACAAATTATAAGAATGTTTAGACCAGGGGTCAGCAACCTGCGGCTCTTTCATTCCTCTGCCGCAGTTCCGTCACTCAAAATATGCATCACAACCACCAATGTGTGATAAACCCAGCACACTAGGACTCCAAGCTAATCATCCACAATATAGTTTGCAGTAGTTTCAGGAGGAAATAGTCTTTGGAGATTATGGAGACTTGATGTGGTTAATTATACACATTGTTCAGTAATTGAACATGATTACTCTGCATCATTTAAAGCCTCTGCGTCATCTTCAAGAGATATAGAGTGCAGTAGAATAATTAATACATGATATTACTACCGGTAAGATACCCACACTAAAGTATAATAAATCAATTAAAGCTGAACAGAGATAACCTTAGTCACTGCAATCACTACAAAATATAATGACCGAACAAGATCCAGGAATATCTTACTTCATCACATTGCAGAATGTCTGTTTGTTTTAGCTTTCTAGATCCCTCTATCTGAAAAGCTACAAATAATGACAGGAATAATAATAATAATAATAATAATAATAATAATAATAATAATAATGATCATGATGATGATCATGATGATGATCATGATAATAATAATAATAATAATAATAATAACAACAACAACAACAACAACAACAATAATAATAATAATAATAAAAGCAACAACAATAGAGTTGGAAGGGACCTTGGAGGTTTTCCAGTCCAACCCCCTGCTTGGGCAGAAAATCCATCTACTTCAGATAGACGACATCCAACATCTGCTTAAAACTTTCCAGTGTTCACAACTTCTGGAGGCAAGCTGTTCCACTGATCAACCGTTCTGACTGTCAGGAAATTTCTCCTTAGTTCTAAGTTACTTCTCTACTTGTTCAATTTTCACCTATTGCTTCTTGTTCTACCCTCAGGTGCTTTGGAGAATAGGTTGACTCTTTCTTCTTTGTGGCACCTCTGATATACTGGAAGACTGCTATCATGTCTCCCCTGGTCCTTCTTTTCATTAAACTAGCCATGCCCCGTTCTTCTAGCCAGGCCCCTAATCATCTTTGTTGCTCTTCTCTGCACTTTTTCTAGAGTCTCAATATCCTTTTTGTATTGTAGTGACCAAAACTGAATGCATTAGAACTAATTGATCCTGTAGCCCTACAAAACTAAACATGAAACCACTTTTTATTTCTCCAGAAAGCATTTATTTATCGCAGAGATTATCTGTTAGGAAGTGATAGATATTTTTCATACATAGAAGATATAATGCACAAATGCACCCCCTTCTTAAAAATTTCTCAAAAGATACTTCTATTAATTTTATGATAACTTGATATTTTCAGATTTTTCAAAAGCACATGCCTGTACCACAAAGTAATTTGGAAAAAGTAAGAAATTTTTTGAATGTGGTTCCATTTAGCTTGAATCACTTGTCTATTATCTAACCCAGTGTTTCCCAGCCTTAGCAGCTTTAAAACATGGGGGCTTCTGATGTTGCTTATTGGGAAATTCTGGGAATGAAAGTCCACACATCTTAAAGTCGTCAAGTTTGAGAAACACTAATTGCAGGGATGTCAAACTAGTGGTCTATGGGCTGGAGGCATCATGCACAGGCAATGCCCTCCCCAGCACTGAGAATGAGAAAAGCACTGTGAAATGTCATGTGACAGCAGGGCTGGCTCTAGCCAGAACGCTAAATTGGGCTCGTGAGCGCTTGCAGGCCCAGCGCAATTTGCTTCTGCACCTGTGGAGATAGCAAAATCGTGCATGGAGTCGCAGGTGTGCCCGGCTTTCGGCATGCGTGGAAGCAAAACAACCTCACTGAAACATGGGCGCACCTGTGGCTCCGTGCGTGATTTTTCTATCTCCACAGGTGCAGAAGCAAAATCGCGCTGGCCCCGCAAGCACTCACGAGCCCAATTCTGGCTAGTAGCCCACCCCTGCGTGACAGCAACGTGACATAGCATCCTCAAAGAATAAATGATTTACTACTAATTTGTATTAGAAAGGATTGTGTGGGTAAGCCTTTGTTAATACTTGATCACAGAGCTATTTTTATACGGTTATAATTTCTGGAGTCTGCTAACATTTTTCTCATTTATGATGTGTCTGCTACTTTGCAAGAGGAAAAATAAATGTTTGCCACTGAAATTTCTGAAAGCTGTACAAATGGAAGTATTTTAATCCTGGCAGAAAAATATAGAAATGGAAATTATATTTTTTCACTATTTTCCACAGATCCTTGTTTCCTATTTTGAAGTGAGTCATCAAACAGGAGAAAAAAGCATTGATCTGGATTAACTAAATAGACTTTACCCATAATAAACATCTTCATCTCTTTCTTTTTACTTTCATAGTTAGCAGTATAATGTTTCAGAGAAGTAGTGAAAGTGATGTGCCGGTGTCTGGAGACTGTCAGGGTCTGGATGGGTGCCAACAGACTCAGAGTCAATCCAGACATGATGGAGTGGCTGTGGTACTGCCTCCCAAGAACACGTCCATCTGTCCATCCATTACCCTGGTGAGGGATTATTGACTCCCTCAGAGAGGGTTCCCATCATGGGCATCCTCCTTGATCCAAAGCTAACTTTAGAGCACCATCTTTCAGGTGTTGCGAGGGGAGTGTTTGCCCAGGTTTTCCTGGTGCACCAGTTGCGGCCCTATTTGGATAGGGAGGTTCAACTACTGCAAGAGTGAAGAGTGTTTGGAGACTTCCAATCATCCAAGACATGCCCATATCTCGTCATCACTCTCTGAACTGCATTGGCTGCCAATCTGTTTCTGGACACAATTCAAAGCGTTGGTTATGACCTATTAACCCCTACATAGCATAGGACCAGACTATCTCCGAGACTGCCTTCTACCGCACGAATGCCAGTGTCCGGTGAGGTCTCACAGAGTTGGTCTTGTTGAGTCTATGTAAATAATTGACTGAGGAAAAAGCTGTCTCCGGGCAGAAAATGTAAATAATACAAGGTCGCGTCTGATTGGATCAGACGCATGACAGTTCCTTTTGGCGCGAGCCACAAACAGTATAAATAGAGCTGTATTTTCCATTGACAGCCAGACGCGTTCCATGCTGAAGGTCACTTACAAAAAGAGCTAATAAAGGAACCGTCTACCGAGTACTTGTCTGGTCTCCCTTCATTTCACTGGTGACGAAGACCGAAGAAACCACGCGTGCAGAATGAACAATCTTCAGATCGGCCGGGCTCCTGACTATTTCGATCCCGAAAAGTCATCGTGGGACGCCTACATGGCCAAGTTCGAAATTTTCCTTGAAGCGGCAGGAATGGGAGACGCCGAAGCCGACAGGAAGCGGGCTATTTTCCTCAACTATTGCGGTCCAGAAATCTTCGACCTCGTTCAGACTCTAACCGACCCGCTCCCGGCAAAATCCGTTCCATGGGATGACCTACAAGCAAGACTCGCAAATCACTGCAAGCCCATGAAGCCAGCCGTTGTCTTCAGACACCAATTGTCTAGAATGACACAACGGGACTCCGAGTCGATCAATCAATTCGCTACGCGACTTCGAACGGTGCTGTCAAAGTGCAAGTTTGACAGCCCGGAAGCTCGCCTCACCGACGCTCTTATTTTTGGGATGAAAAATGCCACAGTCCGTAATAAGCTCCTCACCGAGGACAAGCCTACTCTCCAAGCTGTAATTAAATTAGCTCAAACCGCCGAGGTCGCCGACGCTGCCGCCAAAGAGCTAAAAGAGCACGACAAGAAAGAAACCATCTCCAAAATCGCCTCTTCTGATTTCCAAGCCGAGCCTTCAGATGACCTCAGCCCACCAGCCAGCGCCGACAACAACTGTCTCCTGCTGCCGACTGACCCATCCAGACAACCCAGATACCCTCGCCCCTCCACCCCCTGCTCCGGCTGTCGAGGGAACCATCCACGACAACGCTGCCCTTTCCGGGATGCCATCTGCCGCCGCTGCAACCAGCGCGGCCACATCGCCGAGGCCTGCAGAGCCCCCCTACCCGAAGAGTCCTTCTCCACTCCTCGGCCACAGAGATACACCAACCAGGCACAGCAACCGCGGGACAACAGATTTCCCAGAGGTTCCAACCGTAGAAACTACTCAACCGCTAACCGCGACTACTCAAGAGGTAATGCACAACTTTACGTTAATAGCGCAAATACAAAGCATGGGAGCAAAATTGTAATCTCGCTGCTCCTCAATGGCAAGCCATGCAATCTGGAACTGGACACGGGGTCAAAATATTCTATTATGCCTTGGGAAAAGTTTAAAATGTACATGCCTAACCTTCTTAAATCTAACTTAACGCAAACTGCATTAGTAATTAGATATTTTCAGGGAAACATCATACTTGTTTTAGGAGAAGTGAATGTACCTGTCCAATTTAAAAATGTTAAATGTTCACTTCCGATAGTTGTGGTTGCGGGGGCTAAACACTCTCTCCTTGGTTTAACTTGGATGTGCCCTTTGGGCATTGAAATTTCGGGAATTTGTACAGTTAACTCTGATAATGATATTCCAAACTTTGTGCAAGAAGTTCCAGAGGTATTTAGCCCCACCTTGGGTACTTATAAAGGGGCCCCTATCTCTTTTTCTATACACCCTAAGGTTCCCCCGGTCAGACTCAAACCTCGAAGGGTACCCTTACCGCTTCTACCCAAACTAGACCAACAACTAGATAAGCTCATAGCTCAGGGCATACTAGTCCCTGTTGAGCAAGGGCCATGGGAAACACCCATAGTCACGCCACTAAAACCAGATGGCTCCTTAAGGGTCTGTGCGGACTATAAATCAACGCTAAACAAAGCCCTCCAACATCACCCATATCCAATTCCGGTGGTCCAGCAACTCCTTCATTCCCTAGGGGAGGGGAGGGTTTTTGCAAAAATCGACCTCGCACAAGCATACCAACAACTTCCGGTCTATAAGCCAACATCTCTGGCGCAAACCATTGTGACCCACAGGGGTGCCTTTAAATGCACCAGATTACAATTTGGAGTAAGCATAGCCCCCGGCATTTTTCAAAGCTTAATGGAGCGTTTATTGGCAGGAATTGAGGGAACTATCCCCTACTTTGATGATATACTTATTTCAGGACAAACCCAGTCACAACTAAATCAAAGAATCCGGGAAGTATTGCATAGGCTACAATCTAAGGGATTAAGGGTCAAATCAGATAAATGCGTATGGGGGACTAAAAGTGTGAAATTCCTAGGATATAGGATAGATGGTAACGGCATTCACCCCACTACAGACAAATTAAAAGCTATAACAGAAGCACCCGAACCAAGCAATAAGACGAAATTACAAGCATTTTTAGGCCTTCTTAATTTTTACTCTATCTTTTTGAAACAGAAGGCAACGGCAGCAGAACCCCTACACCGGCTGCTTCAGAAGGGAATTCCCTGGACCTGGGGCATACCTGAGCGCGAAGCCTTTTGTCAAATTAAACAATTTTTGACCTCCAAAAGCGTGGTGGTTCAATATAGTTCGGTATTGCCCATAAGGCTTACGTGCGACGCTTCAGCTTATGGGGTGGGTGGGGTATTGGCTCATGTAATGCCTAACAATACAGAAGCCCCAATCGCTTTTTTCTCTAGGACAATGACCACTTCTGAAAGGAACTACTGTATAGCCAACTGGACAAAGAGGCTTTAGCCTTAGTAGCTAGTGTAAAAAAATTCCATAACTATCTTTTTGGGAGGAGGTTTGAATTAATCACTGATCACAAGCCTCTATTAGGTCTTCTGGCTTCTAACAAGCCAACACCTCCTTTCATGTCCCCCAGACTAATTAGGTGGGCATTATTCCTCTCGGGTTACCAATATGAACTAATCCACAAGGGGGGGAAATCAATAAACCATGCAGACGGCCTAAATAGGTGCCCCATGGCAGAATTAGTTGAAGACCCAGCCCCATCAGAAGATGTATTGATTTTAGATTTTGAAGAAAACCCTCTGACTACAGCCAAAGAGGTGGCTGAGCACACCAAAAAAGACCAAATTCTGCAAAGGGTCATTAATTGTATACAGAAGGGATGGCATGGAGACCCTGAGGAAGCAAGGTTAACAGATTTTAAGACCAAGAGGTTAGAGTTGTCATACATGAAGGGTTGTGTATTATGCAGTGATAGGGTGGTCATCCCTGATAGCCTAAAACAAAAGGTGCTCATTATGTTGCATGTGGGCCATCCTGGTATTGTCAGGATGAAAGGTTTGGCCAGGCGACACGTGTGGTGGCCAGGCCTGGATACCGACATTGAACAGTGGGTAGCCAAATGTGACCCATGCCAGGAGTCACGACCTAATCCCCCTAAAACTACTCCAGTAGAATGGGAGAAACCCACTGGGTCATGGTCAAGGATACACATCGACTTCGCAGGCCCAATTGGGTCTCAGTACTTCCTAATTGTGGTAGACGCTTTCTCTAGATGGGTTGAAATAATAGCAATGCATAATATAACCACATGTGCCACTATAAAAGCCTTGTACCATTTGTTTGCAACTCATGGATGTCCAGATATACTGGTCTCTGATAATGGGCCACAATTGACAGCCAGACAATTTGAAATGTTTCTGAGCAATTTGGGGGTCAGACACGCACTCATATCCCCTTACTCACCATGGGCTAATGGTCTGGCAGAACGATATGTTTGGGTAGCAAAGGAAGCATTGCGCAGGGCAGGCCCAGGGGAAATACAACAAAATTTGGATCAATTTTTGTTAATGCAACACATTACACCCAATTCCATTACACATAGGAGTCCTGCAGAAATTTTAATGGGTAGGAAACTAAGGTCCCCCCTGGACAGGTTGCACCCTCGGTATTGTACTACTAATTGTTATGATTTTATATCTGTACCACCAGAAAGGAATTTGTACCTAGGTCAAAATGTATTTGCTAAAAATTTTGATGGGGGGTTGAATTGGATCAAGGGAAAAATAATACAACAAACTGCTCCAAAAACGTATTTTGTACAGCTTGAGGATGGTATATGGAAACGGCACATTGATCATTTGCGAGGGCGCATTGAATCACACCATGAGCAAACCGCTAACGTAAACTCTTCCCCCCAAACAGACTTTTGTATACAGCCTGATTTGTTGGATTTACAAATGGACTCACCAAGACAGGAAAGGTCCTCCGGCGACACCGAGCCGTCTTCATCTTCAGAGGTCGGTATGGTGCCTGCCTACTTGACTCGGCAGGCCGGAGCCCAAACTCGGGCCCAGCCGCACTCAGGAGGCAACAGTGAACCGACCTCCACCGTTGAAATCCCGGACTCGAATGATCTGCGCAGGTCAGAGCGAGCCTCGCGCAGACCAAGCAGATTGGAGGATTACATCACATGGCTCACTGATTGACATTGCTACAAACTAAGGAGGGAGGGGTGTTGAGTCTATGTAAATAATTGACTGAGGAAAAAGCTGTCTCCGGGCAGAAAATGTAAATAATACAAGGTCGCGTCTGATTGGATCAGACGCATGACAGTTCCTTTTGGCGCGAGCCACAAACAGTATAAATAGAGCTGTATTTTCCACTGACAGCCAGACACGTTCCATGCTGAAGGTCACTTACAAAAAGAGCTAATAAAGGAACCGTCTACCGAGTACTTGTCTGGTCTCCCTTCATTTCAGGTCTCCTTAGGGTCCCATCGACCAAGCAATGCTGGCTGGTGGGACCTAGGGGAAGAGCCTTCTTTGTGGGAGCCCTGGCCCTCTGGAATCATCTCCCCTTGGAGATTTGCACTATTCCCATCCTCCTTGCCTTCTGAAAGAGTTTAAAAACTCATCTTTGCCGCCAGGCCTGGGTTTTTTAGATTTTCCCTCCTGACCAATGAATGATTTTAGTATGATTGTCAAATGAATGGTAATGATAGCTTTTTTTAAATTAGAATTTTAAAGATTGTTTTAAATGTATTATTCAGGTAACCACATTGTTAAACACCTATTGACATTCAGAAAGTTTAAAAATATTGTCTTCCTTCCTTCCTTCCTTCCTTCCTTCCTTCTTTCGTTTTCAAATAACATTAATGGTTTGCTCTTTCTATCCCAGTCACTATGCAATTTCAAATGGTTACATATTTGACATCTTGGGTTAATAAAATAGAAGTTATTGGACCTATTATTATGGAAATATTGGGTTATTCAAACTTCTTTAAGTCATATAGAATCACCAGTATTGTAGTCAATTGTAGTCAGCTGTATTATGACATTATAAATTATATATCAGTGTAAATATGATTACAAAAGAATTGTTTTTGAAAATATGTCTTCCCAATTCCAATAAAACAGTACTTTAATTTAATAGGCAATATTTCCTATAAACATTGTTGAAATCTGAATTATGTATGTGAAATAGTATATATATATCTCATGCAAGGTTTAAGCAATGTCTTCATTTATCATTTTAAATATTAGGTCAGTCAAATAACTAGTAAAACTATGTAACATTTGAATACAAAATATTTGGATTGTCAATTATATAATAAATCATTTGCTAATGAATGTTGTATTTAAAAAAAAAAAAGATAAGGATGCTATCTACATTTACCTACTCTGATCCCAACTGGCTGCGAAGAGCAAAAGTATCTTTCTGCCATAGTGATCACGGTTTTCTAGCACTCCTGGGAATCCATCAATCAGAGCTCGTTTGATCCCTGGATCATCAGCCTTGAAATTTTTAAACATATCCAGATTCAGCTGCCTGTATTGGAAATACTGAGCCAACAATCTGAAGGCATCTGTTTGATTAAACTTTCTGGCTCGGAGAAATCTCAGGATGAAGGCATCATCTGTACGCAAAAATCCAATGTCAGGTCTTGTGATGATCATGTCCCTTACTTGCTGAATATCCTGGTGCAAAACATCTGGGTTTTCATTAAGTTCCAAACGGGCTTTCTCTATGATTTCTGGACTGAGTCCAGTATGTAAATGGGTCATGTCTTCAAAAGTTGCTTTTCCAAATCCTTAGCTTTAGAAATAGGGTCAAAATATGCAATGGCCCCATTCAACTAAGAGTATGTGGCGATCCATTCAAGTGCATTTATCTTTTGCATTATATTGAGTGGGGGAGGGGAAATTCACAGGTAATTCCATTCATATCCCAAGATATCCATCCAAGGTACAACTTTGCATTCTCTGTAAAACAAATATATACATCAAAATCACTCATTATATGTGAATAAACAAATTAAACAGGCACATTTCAAAATGTTCTATCTCCCTTTTTATTGCCAGTATAGACCTGATTAAATTTGAAATATTTTGAATGGAATAATACATGCTGTGCCTCACGTACATCATGATGAAAATATAATTGCACTGAGCCATCAGCACTGTAGATATTACATTGATTTAATGTTTAGTATTATGCTATTGCTCCTTATTTAATAAAAATAAAGTTAAAAATGAAAGACTGGGAGTGTAATATATGTATTCTGAGAAATAATAACACCTTTTTGTAAATAAAACCTGCTTTATTTACAAAATGGTAAATAAAGCTTGCTAAATGGAACTTCGTTCTCATTGGGATCATAATTTCCAAAGAATTATTCTCAGAACAGTTTTCAATATTAAAATAGTTCTTACTAATCCCCAACAAGAGATTGTTCTTTCAAACCTGTGAAAAGGAATTTATGCAAAACATAGATACACATGCATTTTGCATATATCCCCTGTGCAGTGTACAAACCAGTCTTCTTCTAGTAGGAATAATTTTTAACAGCCACATCCACAAATCAAATTTGAGTTCAGGAACCTACCCTCCATTCCTTCTTTTCTTACCCATAGACTAACGTGGATGAATCGCATTCCTTCATCATTCCTTATCTGAACACATATGTACAAAACTATTCTAGAGAATCACACAAGCATGGCATTGCAATCTACATAATTGTTTCTGGTGAAACTCTGAAGCAAGATTAGGAAACATGCAAATTACCTAATCATTAACACCTTGAGGTGATTCGGTCAGTTCCTTCTGGAGAGATGTGTGAACTGCAACATGTATAGGACTCTAATAATTTGCTTATATGCATATTGATGACAAATCCACATATTTACGGTAGAATGAAAGAGGATAAAGGGAGGAGAGGAGAGACTATAGTGAAAGTGGAATGATTACTAGATGAGAAATAATTCCATTTTCATTCTAGTTTTTCTCATTTCTTTACTTTTCTTTCAGGTCCATTTTTCTCCTAGATTTATTTTTGAATTACCAGTAAATTCTCTACCCCAAATTCAGAACTTCATCATAAGCAATTAAATCAATTGAATTTTTAAAACCATTCCCTTACACATGAAGAATTTATGCTGCACTATGCATTTATCCAAAACAATTGGAATGTCTGAACAGATGATCATCAATCCAATCGCCGTTGACTGTTGAATATGTAAATGGCACAGTCACAGTCTTGAACTCTTTCTCACTCTCTCATCCATTCATCTCACTTCACAGAATGCCCGGCTGGTGACTGACTCCTCGGCCCGGATTTGCTGCAGGGCCAGGGAGACACGGCCCTCAGCACAGCTGCCATCTTGGAAAGCCAGGATCTTGCGGGATTTCGCGAGATCCCGGCCATTTTGGGTAACATCGGCTATTGCCGATGACGTTGTCGGGGGTGGAGCCTGCCAGCCCTATAAAAGGGGCTGCGCAGGCTTTGGGCCTCCTTTTCTCCCTGACGACGAGCAGCGAACACCCACCCGCCCTCCCTATCTTTCAGTGTGCCACTGTGAGTTGCCCTTAGGGGGGCCGAATAGGAATTTTTGGTGGTCTCGGTATTTTCTGCGACTGTTTTTTCGCCTATTCCACACTGTG
The DNA here is from genome assembly GCF_031021105.1 of Erythrolamprus reginae. NCBI lineage: Eukaryota > Metazoa > Chordata > Lepidosauria > Squamata > Dipsadidae > Erythrolamprus > Erythrolamprus reginae. The sequence goes on along the minus strand of NC_091952.1, from coordinate 213,364,940 downwards.
GTGACAGATAGGCGGTTAGGGGGTGCTTCGTCCCTGTTTAGGCTAATTGGCTTACCTTTGGTCATTTGGGTAGGCAGGTTAGGGGCGGAAAACTGGGTGGTGTTTAGCAACTGCGTGTTCTCCGTTGGGCATCTTTGGGGATGATTGACAGGTCTCTCCAAAGGTCATGGTGCCTTTAGCTCGATCTGACCATTTGGGGGGAACCCGTCTTTGGGTCCTGCCCATTTCTATACCCTTATAGGGGTTTAGATGGCGAGAACTCCCACATATAGGTGCATGGCAGAGATCCAGGTGAGGGCGGGGCCCTTCACCTTGATCAGCATGGAGCTACGCCCATAAGTTGCCCTGGAAGTTTTTCTGATGTCATTTTCCACCTCGGAAGTAATTGTTTGACCCTGCGGGTCCTTGTTAGGGTTTAGTTAAATTTATGCTAATTTAATGAATAAATTATGCAAATTTAATTAATAAATATGACCCATTTTAAATCCAGCTCTTTGTGTCCGTGTCGTTACTCCGCCTCTGCTGCAAAGAAATTGGGTTTTTTTTCTGAAGTATGATGCAACATCTGATTGTAGGTAGAATTTTAGAGTGATGCTAGTCAGGCAAAGGATCATCTGCCTGCAGAAATTGAACTAACATGGGTGCTTCCAGGAAAACAACAATTAAGGGCAAGAATCAGTGAGACTGCATCAAAAATGACTTCCTTTTCTACAGTTCCTTCTTGAAGAAGCCAAATGAGTTTCCCCTGATAAACAGAAAGGTGAGTCCAGATCCAGAGATAACTGATATTCCTGTTTGGGGCAAATAAGCTTTAAAAGAAGGAAGTTTTTATCCATAGGAAAAAAAAGCAGACTGGACCTTTAGTAAAAGTTTTATTTGCATTCCATCTTAGTCATTATTAAAGCTGAACTCTGAGGATCTTGTCATCTACTCACTATCCAAAAAGGTCAGCTCTTATGCCTTCCCTTAATTAGTCCTGCTAAATCATTCTTTGTTTATTTGTACTTATATCCTAGAGGTAAGCCTAGATATAGAAATCCATGAGTGAACACTGTACTATGCTAACCAGCTTTTGATTGTATTCAAAAGACCATAGTAAGTCACAGAAAATGTGACTTTACCAATTGATCTGGTGAAAAGAAAGAAAGAAAAAGAGGAAGGTGTGCTAAATAGATGGCAACTGGTAATATTTCCAACTGCATGTGTGGTATTGTTGTGGTTCAGCCTGGGACCCCTCCGGGAATGGCTGATTTGCTGTCGGTGTCCAGCTCAGAGGCTGAGGACCAGGAGGGGCAGACTGACGACGAAGCTGAATCCCAGGCTGAAGATGAAGGACAGCCAGAGTTCCACCAGGGGGAGCTCTCCCCAGCAAGCAGCCTGGATTCCCTGGGGGAAGATGCTAGTGACTTCATAGATATGCGACAGAGGAGAGCTAACGAGAGAAGAACGCAATTGGCTAGATATTTCCAGCATTAAAGGTCACAGCTGGGTTTGGGTGTGGTGCTCTTGGGAAAGGATAAAAGGCGGCCCCACCCTTCCTGGCTTGTGGAGTTTTATCTTGGAGATTCGTGAGACCTGTCTGTGAACTTTGGTGGCTACAATCCTGGTTTGTGCCTTGGACTCTTGAAACCTTGGGGGGGGGTGCCAGCAAGAAGCTTTTGGAATTGACTGGACATCAGGACCCTGTTGTAAAGTATTGTAACCTGTCTGCTGTGAAGACAGGTTTTCCTTTGTGCTTATTTTTTCCTGCTATAAATTACTTTTGGATTTTACCAGAGTGTCTGGCTATTTTTCCAGTGGGTGTGGAGGTCTGGGAAAACCCAGACAGAACAGGTATAAAATAGGTTGACTTGTGCTAGCAGATCATGAAATTAAATCTTTTCACATAAGTAAGTGAAATGTCAGGTTTACTGTTTTGGTGAAGTGCCCCATTTTACATGAACATATATAAAATCACTAAAAAGTAAATACCGTACTGCTCATTCATTTTTACATCCCTTCTTTCACTCTAACATTTGGCCTTAAGGCAACATGTAGGCAGCCAGAATAATCAATATTCATTTGAAGTTTCCTGATAGTATCATTAAATATATAATGCTATTGGCTGTTGTAATATGTTTATTTAATGGTTGAAATATGCCCACTTGTTGTTTCATTCATAAAAAATCTTGAATTTTGTAAAGCAATGAAACAAAAAAGTATTTAATTTTCAGTTTTAACAATTAATGTTTATCATTAACAATATAAACTGCTACATGATAATTAACTTAACAAAGCTTTAGACTCATGCTATTATAATCTGTTTAAAAAATCTGAAGATGCCAGGTCTTTAGTATGAAACCATCAAATCTAGGATGTCATAATGTAGCAATATGAGCTGATCCAAGTAGTGTGGTCTTTTGCAATTGACAGGTGGAATTTTTATCAATGAGCAGATTTTCTAAGGGCTATCAAAGATTTTAGATTATGCCATAATTTTTCAATTTCAATTTTCATACCTTGATACCTTGTGTTCTTCTCCAGTCCTTTATCTACCTATCTACTGTCTTCAGATATTGCCACATCAATTATCTACACTTTCTTCTTTTAAGCCAATTAAATCTGGTGTATAGAGAGCCAAAACTTTATCAGTCCACATTCAGAAATCCCATATTGTAAAAATGTTCATTTTTACTGCTATTTCAGCTACATGTACCCTCCAATTTTTCATTACTAGTACATTATAATTTTACAGATATTTCAGTGAATCATTTTGGCAGATGTACTTTATTGTATAGTTTGTAGTAATTATAAACTAAATGTAATGAGTTTGTGTGATATTCTAGCATGAGCTGAATATATGATCTACTCTTTCTTCTGCCTCTTTGCACGATCTTCATTTTGAACCTCTTAAAGATGTTTCAATTTTGGCCTTGATTGCATTAGTTTGAATAGTTTGCTCTTGCACAGCCAAAAGCAAGCCTTCAATTTATTTTTAATATATAATTATATATTTTATATATATTATATATATAAAGGATTTCTTGTGAGAAGATATTATAGTATTTAACTGGAATTGAATAAATGTTATACTTACCAATTCTACAAAAAATCAGTAACTGTGTTTACAAAAAAAAGCCTACACTATTTTAATATAATTGTTGTTTTCTCACAACAGTAGAAATAAAAGTGTTTAAAATATGTTACAGTTCAAACACTTGACAGTGAGCAGAGTCAGTCTGCAATACTGCATACTAATCACTCTGCCACCTTGGTTCTTAAACAAACTGTTGAAATGTTGTTTGTATCAATTAGGACCAGCTTTATTTTGCTATGTAATATAACCTGTATAATTTACAAATTTAGTGCAGAGCCAAAACATAATAATAACTCAAATACAACTTACCAATTATACTCACTCACAAGTCTACACAAAGTTAACAATATCAATAACACTTATACATATATACTGCTTCATAGTACTTTACAGTCCTCTCTTAAGTGGTTTACATAGTCAGCATATTGTCCCCACCATCTGGGTCCTCATTTTATCAACCTCAAAAGGATAGAAGGCTGACAGTCAGCAGAATTAATCTGCTATACTGCATTTTAACCACTGGCCCACCATGGCTCTATCATTGGTCTCTAATCATAGAATTATTTGATAAAATAACTCATATATTAAAAATAATAAAGGGATGAAGGTTACATTCTACTATTTTTATTTTTTCACCAAGATTCTATCTATTTATTATAGTTGAGATCACTGAAATAAACTAGGGCTAAAATTTTAATTTAACAAGTACATTTATCAGAAAAAAAATACTTGTAATATAACACTATTCACAAAAATGCTTCAAAAATTATATTGTGAATGGTTGGCTGAAAAAAACCAAATGCATTTTTCAAAGGTTTAACTGCCCATCATTGCTTTATGTGAAATATTAATGCAGTTTATGCTTTTAATGCTTTGTTATTTTTCTTAGTGACTTCAGTGTCAGGAGAGCCCTCCCAAACTTAGCTAGAAATGACCTAAATTGTAGACAAATGATCTGGAGATCATTAGATTTGAAAAGCTATGTTCTCCATTTTGTAATTCCAGCACAATATTTTATGATATATTCACAAATGTTTGATGTAATGATTACTATTATGCTAATTATAATACTTATTTTTTTCTTATATATTTATATACTGACTTTATTTTATATTTTTGTACAAATAACTCAAGGCTGAAAACAATCTAACATTTCTTCTTCCTCCAATTTCCCCACAATAACCACTCGGTGAGATGAGACATAATGACTGGTCCCATCACCCGACTGGCTTTTATGGCTATAGTGGTACTTGAACTCACAATCTCCCAATTTCTATCCTTATCCTTAACCACTAGTGTATATAAGTATAGATATAGGTATAGATGGTATAGACATAGATATGCTGTAGATTAGGCAGAGATGAGATATAGATGGTATATATATAGATATATATGAGGGGTGTGTGTGTGTGAGAGAGAGAGAGAGAGAAAGAGAGAGAGAGAATGTGATAACTTATATTTACCATCATTATAAGTTCAGCCCTATGTCTATTGCAATAAATTACACCAGTGACTCACTGTTTAAGAGGAACTATTCAACTAAATAGCAATAGCAATTAGACATATGCCACCCTACAGCCCTTTTTAAGCAGTTTACAGAGTCAGCATATTGCCCTCAACAATTTAGGTCCTCCTTTTACCCACCTCGTCAGGATGGAAGGGGTTGGTGAGATTTGAACTGCCAAATTTCAGGCAGTCAACAGAAGTAGCCTGCAGTACTACACTCTAATCACTGCGTCACTATGGCTCAATGTTGCCATTATGGCAGATAGGATTTATTATTGGTTTCTTTGTTCAATTTATATCCTCATGAACACAAGATGTTGGATTGAAAAAGAGTGATTGGTTCAAAGTAATCAGTGGTGAAATCCATTTTTTTTACTACCGGTTCTGTGGGCATGGCTTGATAGGCATGGTGCAGCTTGATGGTCATGCTTGGTGGGAAAGAGATTGCAAAATTCCCACCCTACTCTGGCACCAGCCAGAAATTTCTGCTACCGGTTCTCCAAATTACTTAAAATTTTCACTACCAGTTCTCCTTAACCTGTCAGAACCTGCTAAATTTCACCCCCCAAAAGTAACCCAATGACCTATTGTTTAAATCTGGCCCTTTCTAAATCACCATGCCATGCTTGTTCTAAATCACTATATCACGTATACTACACTGATACAAAGCTGTTTATGGAAATGTCAGGCTAGGTTTTCTTTGGCTTAGAAGTCATCAATTATACATTGTTTGTCAATAAAAACAACAAATATTCCTTCCCCCCAAAAAAGTTTTTGTGCCGTGTATAAAATTTATCTCTCAATTACTATCACAATATCACTGATAGTTCGGAACACCCAATTCTGCTGTTTTCAATTGACAAACTATGCTTAATTAGATCATTATGTTATTGCTAATCTAGTTTTTAAAAGGTTAAAGAACCAAAGGAGAACAATTTCTTATCATTATCCATGCAATTGCAATCAAATTATCAGAAAGCATTCTTTCTCTTTTTTTAAAAAAATTCTCACATTTGATTGTTTGGCTCACAATTTTCAAAACAAGGATGAGTCAACAAAACAGGAAAATTGTTAATATACTTGGTATAATTTCATTAAAAATGAAAAGCACAACAAGAGCTTAATCGATGAAATCAAACCAGGAAAAGAAATTGTTTAGTGACACCCTGTTACAAGCTGAAAGAGAAAACGCATACGTGTACCTGTTCTGCATGACATCATGCTGTTACATAACATCATTTTACTTGTTGGCACTGCACTAACTTTTAATGCAATAGGACAATCTGTGTTATTGTCTCATTATACCATGTAACCACAGGGAACTTCTCTCTCCAAGGGTGTCTCATATTTGTCTGTCCCTTCCAAATATAAACCAACTGCATTTAAAGAACAAAGAGCAGCCATCTGTTCTTTAACTTTGGATTATTGTTTTCATCCATTTTCCTTTTTAAAAAAGCCCAAGAAAAGATTGCCATTAGTAAAAATATATTGTAAAATAATTATACGATTTCATTACATTTAATTATATTTATTTAAATCATGACTTTTTTTTACATCGTAAGAGGGAAAAATAAATCATTACTTCTACAATAAAGAAAAAAGGTGATTTGGACAGAAGAAATTCATTCTCCTCTTTGATAATAATTTCTCATTTAGAAGTGATTTCAATTGTTCTTTTGAGGTGTGTTTTTTTTAGCATCTCTTCAAATTTAAAGGTTATGGAAGCAGACAACAAATTATTTAAGAGCAGCTTTTGCCTTCTGATCTTTACAATTGCCCCATTTCCTTGCTGACAGACACATCCATTCTCTCAACACACCCAGCCACCCATTATTCTAACACTCCTATAGTTTGACCTTTCTTTTCTCAATTGTAACCTTCAACTGAACTTCCTCACTTAAGGTTTCTAAAAATATTAGTACATATACGTGAGCATGCATGTACACATGTGATTATGTTTTCTGCTTCCCTCTGAGAATTTAAAAATGCTCGAATTTAACCTCTCTGGGAGTTTAAAAGAGGGGGGGAAAGCCACTGAAGTCCAGAAAGAAGAAGAGTGAGATAGTAGGGAAAGGAAAAGCTTAGGAACAGTTGGATTGCAGACAAGAGCTGTCCACATAAGATAGTGCTGAAACGCCGCAGCCATGGCATTGCAACAAAAAGAGAGAGAGAGAGAAACGGGGAGAAACAAAAGCTACTGCAAGCACAGAAAGGATGCACCTCAAATACCTTTAGAGTGCTGTAAAGCTCCAGCCTGGATGAGGTTCTTGGCTCATGGATAGGGATGGGTGCAAGACAGCTTTCTCTCTTTTCAGCCTCAACATAAAATCTCTCTAAAGAACTGTGAATGAGCAAGCTCTGCCTCCAAGGGGCTCTGCATTTTTGAATAGGATGAGTGTGTGTGCTTCTCCACACAGTAGCAGTCATTCCCCCTACCCCCGGGTCCTAAAAACCTTCTGTCTTCAATCCAGTCTTATAGCAGAAGAACACAATGCACACATGACAATAAGATCCTGCCTGTGTGACAGATGATTCCAGAAATGCTTTGCATGATACTACATGCTGAGGATGATATAGGAATATGTTAGGAGAAAAGAAAAGAATGGAGCCCTTATGCAAAAGAGGCTGATGCTGCAATGCTGAGCGTTTGCGTGTGTTTATTGTGAAGCTAAGGCAGTTGGAGATATGATCCTGAGAAAAGAAATACCATCTCCTTTTCTTATGCTACATGTTAGGAAGAACACTAATAAAGCTGGCAAAACCACCATCTGCATAGCAACCGTGTTTTCCCAAAGGATATATTTTACTCAGCACCAGCTATTTAAAATGTCATTGAAATTCAGCATGTTGGCAAAAATTTAAATCTCCATAAAGCATCTTCCTCTTTTTTTTTTCAGTGAGGAACGTCCAGATTATTTTACAGACACAATTTCTTCATACAATCTGATTGGATAATTGTATGCTATCAGCTTCACAGTCTCATATATAAAAGTAGAAAAAATGCAAGGTGTTACTGCAGGAATAAATTCTGTCTTCAATCCAGTCTTATAGCAGAAGAACACAATGCAAACATGACTAGAGAATTCAGATTACTCGAAGATATGGAATGATTGGTATAAATGCTTAGACAATATAAAATAGATATATGGGTTATAATCTTGGAAAATAGAAAGTAAGAAGAGGATAGAAAAGGTACCAAACAATAGTAGAACCGTATTATACTCTTTAAAATGTTAGTATAATATAATATGTTTGTTTGTTTATTACAAATATGAAAGTGGAACAAACAAATAAGAGAAGAATGTACACTAAAGTGGGCTATTTGTCAAAACCCCCAGAATGCAATAATTTGTTTTAATATAAAATCTTCAATAACTTTTTTTAAAAAATCAGCTTTGTCCAAATTCAGAATTCACTGGTGTAAATCTAATTAATTTACAGGGTAGCATCAAGGAGCTCTCATATATTATACAACAACAACAATAAAAGTTTCCCATACTCTAAGTTACATTATTAAAATCCTGAATACTTGAATAATGGGGTTGGGGTGTTCTGTCTGTGGATGACAAATCCCATTCACTTCTAGTATTCAGGAGAGATTCATGATGTCAAATATACTTTAAATCTAAGTTTGTATACATTGCTTTACACTCTAAGCAGTAGATATTAAGGATTCTAAGATAGAGTGGGAATTAAACTTGATCCTGCAAGCTTACCTGCAGCCAGCCATCTCCAAAAAACCCCATCTCAGACACACCAACAACAGCCAAGCCTCCTACAACAGATCCCATACCATTGGGTTCATAACCCCTAGTGATCACCCCTAGTGAACCCCTAGAAAAGAAGCCCTATTTCACAGACAAAAGCTCCAGGCCCAGACAAGATAACTCCTTCTTACTTAAAAATATGTGCTGGCCCCCATCTTCACCAGAATCTTCAATAAATCGTTTGAGATGTGCTATGTTCCTTCTTGCTTCAAACACTCTAATATCATTCCGGTGCCAAAGAAGTCCACCATCAAAGAACTGAACAACTACAGATCAGTTTCTCTAACATCTGTAGTTATGAAAACCTTTGAAAGACTAGTGCTGTCCCACTTGAAAACCATAAAGTATCCAATGTTAGACCCCCTGCAATTTGCATAGCAAGCAAACAGATCAACAGATGATGCTGTTAATATCTTTCATCTCCAAAGACTTATGCAAGGGTCCTCATTGTAGACTTTAGTTCAGCATTCAATACCATCATTCCAAACACAGTTCTAATTAAGCTGAATCAGCTAGCAGTACCTGAACACACTTGTAAGTGAATCATAATCTTCCTAACAAACAGGAAGCAGCAAGCTAAGCACATCAAATACCTGTTTAATTAGCATTAGGTTCAAACATTATGATAAATTATGGGTAGCATGATTGCTTGCAATAAGATTAAGAAAACATGGAGGAAGGGGAGGAGGAAGAGGAGAAGGAGGAATGAAGCTGAATTGAGTACCATTATATTAATATAACATAATTTGCTGCGCTATCTAGTAATTTAGTTCTCGGAGAGGGGCGGCATACATATCTAATAAATTATTATTATTATTATTATTATTATTATTATTATTATTATTATTTGTTATTGAAATATGTAGCACATATGAAATTGGTATGCCAGTGCCCAGTGCCCTACAATGGACTGATATATAGTGGATGACATTCTAGTATGGTAATTGAATCTTTCTATGATATTCAATAATCTGGGTGTTTAACTTTGGATTTAGGGCAGGGATGAAATTCAGCAGGTTCTGCCAGTTTTGGAAATTTTGAGTAGTTCGGAGAACCAGCAAATGCCACCTCTGAGTGGCCCGGAAGTGGGGTGGGAATCAGTGAAGTGCTGCAAAAAATTTTACTACCACACTGTGGGCATGTCTTATTTTGTGGATGTGGCTTGCCAGCCATGTGACAAGGTGGGAGTGGCTTGACAATCATGTGACCTGGGGTGGCTTAAAGGTCATGTGACTGGCTTAAAGGTGGCCAACTTGACATCACTCATGTCAAGGGTTTGGGTTAGGGTTAGGGTGCCTGGCCTCTCCTCACCTCAAAGAGATACGATTTCCCTATCTATTTACTATTACTGAACATCCAAAATATACTATTTAATTCAGGCACACAGAAATATACATCATGTACTATATAAATTGTATGTGCATGTAAACACATACATACACACACAGCTCTTCTAAAATGATGCACTTTCGACCTCATTTACTGAGATAGGAAAAACATACCCAGAAGGGAAAAAAAGAAAAAAAATCTAAATTTTTCTATCGGTTCTGCATACCTGACCAATTTTTTTCTACCAGTTCTATGTAACTGACCAGACCCATAGGAGCCCATCACCGGTGAGAATGGAGATTTTGCAGTATCCTTCCCCTGCCATGCCCACCAAGCCATGCCCACAGAACCAGAGAACCAGTAGAGAAAAAAAATTGAATTTCATTCCTGATTTAGAATAGCAGTAGAAGTCTGGTTGACATCCCTTGCTTTCATTCAAGAGAAAGATGTAAAATTCTTGAACAAATTTTGTGTTGGTGATTCCTTAGTTTGTGCTTGTGCATGCTTCTTCTCCCCCCCACATACAAATATTTAATTTTATTCAAACTTTACACCTTGAACTTAATAGGGGTAAATGCAAATTATGGAGGAAGAAGCCTTAAAGCTAAAACAGCTGTGTATGAATCCTAACCCTAAACCTTGTTTTAGTTTGCTGCATTTTATTGCAGTGCAGCACACCTTCTAGTGCTAGAATAATATTCTTTAATAGCCTTGTCATTCTAAAATATGCAATTCTAATATGGAACGGTGAGAAAGGAAGACAATGACAAACTCCCTTGAACTGTCCTGAATGCTGACCCTTTCACCACCCTGCAAGGATTTTTTTCACATTTGTATTGGTGTGGCCCTCCCAATTGCCTGGACTTATAAATTCCGATTGAATGGTATTTTTGTATTCTATTTAGCATTAAAAGATGAGGAAGGATAGGATGTCCTTGCCAGATGAAATGAATCAGAAGGATTATCAGAAGGATTTTCCCAACTGAGCTTTTTTGTTAATAGAAAAGAGTGAATGTTCTGATATAACCTTGCTGCTCACAGTGATGGCTTTTTGGCACCTCTCCTACCAAGCATATCTGCATTTTTTTTCTCAGAGGTTGAGTTGAAGTATCCTCTGGATGCATTGATTTACTATGTTTTACTACTTTTAGCAAACGTCTTGGTAATTTTCAGTACTTTTAACATTTTTTCAATCCATTCAGCTATTGGGCAGATTAGAAATGAATGGATAATAAACCCTTTTATCTTGCAATCAAGTAATCATGAGTCTTTCTCTGAAACTTCCCAATTGTGTTGGTTGTGACCTATAAAGCCCTACGTGGCATAGGACCAGATTACTTGTGGGACTGCCTTTTGACGCGCGAATCCCAGCATCCGGTTAGATCCCACAGAGTTGGCCTTCTCCAGGTCCCGTCAATTAGACAATGTGATTTGGCGGGACCTAGGGGAAGAGCCTTCTCTATAGGGGCCCCGACCCTCTGGAATCAATTCCCCCCAGACATTTGCACTGCCCCCACCCTCCTTGCCTTTTGTAAGAATCTGAAAACGCATTTATGCAGTCAGGCTTGGGGCTACTGGAGCCCAGTCTCTGCCCAGTGAATGTGTAGGATGTGGTAGTATGCATGTGAATGTTTGATTTTTAAATGTTTAACTTTTTAAGATAATTTTTAAATTAATTATTTCTATTAATTGGATTAGAAGTGCTTTATATATTGTATTTTTATTGAAATGTTGTGAGCCACCACAAATCCATGGAGAGGGGCGGCATATAAGATAGGTAGATAATAGATAGATAGATAGATAGATAGATAGATAGATAGATAGATAGATAGATAGATAGATAGATAGATAGATAGATAGATAGATAGATAAGTAGGTAGGTAGGTAGGTAGATAAATAGATAGATAGATAGATAGATAGATAGATAGATAGATAGATAGATAGATAGATAGATAAAGCAATACTCATCTCCTTTTTCTGTTTCGAATGTGATACTTTACTCACCCAGAAAAGTAATTCATTGGAATACCTATATACTGTATGTGCGAGTTCTCCGGTCTCTGATAGTAGCAAGGAGAGCTCATTCTGAGGATTTAAGGCACTTTGGAGATTTTTCTAGGAAAACCTGTCTCTGAAAGAAAAGAAAACAATCTCAGCAAATGGAGTTATTGTGAGGAATGGAATCTGATTATATAGTTGTCTGTAAGCTGCTTTTCTCTTCATCTCTAAACGCTGCAGAAAAGCTGCTAGCTTTCCAGTTATTAGATGCTTTCCACATATGTGTCTGAAGTGCAAAAGCCCCAAGGAACTGCATTTTAAAATTAAAATTTTAAAATATATGTATGTGCTGATTATATGATAAATTTGGGCTATGGCTGTTTGAGCTTTATAAGATTCATGAAGTCTTATTTAGAAAACATCATAAACATCCAATCATTGTGGGGGGGACCTTTATGTAGATGTAAATACACAGCCAGAGTTTCAATTTATCTGAACGGCCAGGGAACAGTAAATAATTTCTTCTGTTTAAAGATTGGATTATGCCAAGGTTTGTGCCACTGAACCGAACAGATGGAGAACATGACCCTTTTTGAAAAAAAGCCATGCAGTTCATAAAATTGAGGTTGAGTAGCCTCTGTATTGAACAGAATCAGTGTGCCAGTTTTTCACATATAAATCATAGAAAATCAATAAAGCAATACTGATCTAGGCCCTCCTAAGGAATGATTTGTTTTGCTTACCCTACTCTAGGGACAAATAAATGTGATACTGCAGCATAATAACACAAAACAGAACAGGAAATGAAAGTGAGAGTTCAATACTGAATCTCTTTCCCGGTGTTTTCGTTTTTCCAACATTTAATTAGAATAAATGTATGACATGCATCAACAGGAATATTGCATTGATGGAAGTAAGGATATGATATACAAAGTATATTTGTTGCACAATTTATAAAAAGATGTACAATCTAATTCTAAATATAAGTACAGTGTTATCTCTACTTACAAACTTAATTCGGCCAGTGACCAGGTTCTTCAGTAGAAAAGTTTATAAGAAGCAATTTTTCCCATAGGAATCAATGTAGAAGCAAATAATGTGTGCGATTGGGGAAATCACAGGGAGGGTAGAGGCCCTGTTTCCTCCCAGGAAATTCCTAGAGAAGCCCCACAGAGTCTTCTTCCCGCCTTTTCCAGTACTGTTTCCTCTAAGGTGATTCCTAGAGAGGCCCCACGGAGGATTCTCCCTGCCGTTTCCGGTTACAGTTTTGGAGGCTCAGGTTTGTAAGTAGAAAATGGTATTGAGAAGAAGCAAAAAAATCTTGAACACCCGGTTCTTATCTGGAAAAGTTCATAAGTACAGGCTTTCTTAGGTAGAGGTACCACTGTATATCTGTTCACATTAGCTGCCATTCAAATATATTGTTGTACAGTGAGTCACCCAGAGTCATTGGATTTGAGATGGTTGGCAAATAAATTTAATAAACAAACAAATAAATATGTAAATCAATCAATCTTGGACTTAGTACTGGTCTTTTTTTCCCTTTTTTTTTTGCTCCCTGGTACATGAAACACTTTTCCATATTTTCCAGGTGGAGACTGATGTTGTGACCTACCACCCATCAGCAGAGCTGGAAACAGATTCAGATGATGAAGAGATTGGGGGGGAACTTGGGCCAGTGTTGGAGTCTGGGGAAGGCTCTGGTGGATGTTCTATGTTGGGCACAGAGATGGAGCCAGGACCACCCAATGTTTCCCAGCCACCAGGGAGGCAACTGCAAATAAATTTGAAAGATGATATGAGTGAAGAGGAAGAACAGCTGGACCTGTTCCAGATGCACGTATGCGGAAGTGGTTAGAAGAGATGAGCAATGGAGAACAAGGAGTCGACTCAGGAAGCAAAGCACCTGTGGATGCTGAATGGTCCCTTCCTGGCTGGGGAATAAATAGAAGGAAAGGGAAGTGGTTATCATAGGAGACAACAGTTTGTATTTCTGAAGGTTTTGCTCATTGCGTTTCTTGCCACTAAGATTGTTTACCAGAACTTAATTTGCAGCCTTAAACCACCTTACAATTATTACAAGAAACTGATAAGGTCTGTACTGCAGTTAATTCTTTGAAGGACTACTGCCTGGAGGTTTTGGTGGGTGAATGCAATTAATTCACAAGAGGTAAATAAAGAGGGGGTTTTTTTGTGACAAGGAGCCTGTTTCTTGCTTCTGCTAAGACTGGATCAGAGCAACTGGAAAGTCCAATTGAGTTTTTGCAATTGACATTTCCATCTTAGGCATGTTGTTGTAGTCATTATGATTTTTAGGATTTATTTTTAATTATTTAATTTTTATCCCACTTTTATTATTTTATAGGTAACTCAAGGCAGTATTCATTCATCTTCATTTGTCCATACACGGTGGTACACACTGGTTTTACTAAAATTGCTAAAATTAAGTTCATTTAAATCATCCTGAGTGGCAGTATGACGAGTCTGCACATTAGTAGATCCCAAAACATGGTGGTGGAGTGAACCCTGTGGTACAAGCATCTTTCATCTTTATAAATTGCTCAGCTTTTTCATTACAGGCAGTCAGGAGGAGAAGCCAAAGCCATGATAATGTGATATTTCACTATGAGTTTACCTGGGAACAAAATGGACTGATTAGATCAATGTTCCTCAAACTTGGCAACTTTAAGAGGTGTGGACTTTATTTCACGGAATTCCTCAGCCAGCACAACACTGGTTTAGATTATCCTGTCTGTCAACCTTGTTCTGCTCAGTTTTTGGAGAAGGTTTCTTCTGATGAAAAGAGAGGCTTTTGAATTGCTCTTCCATTAAGCTGGGGGAGGGGGATATAGAGTTTGGAAAGGATGCAATGCTTGCTGGAATTATGAAAGTTTACAAGACCAGAAGGAGAGAGGGAGCTTAGAGTAGAATATAGGCAGTCCTCAACTTATGACCATTCACCTAGGTGACTATAAAGGTAGTTCTCTAGCCCCACTACAGACACATGACTGCACTTCAGGCACTTGGCACCCAGGCCATATTTATGACCACTTGTAGAGTCCTGCAGTCGTGTGGCCATGTTTTATGATGGTTTTGATGAAACTTGGCACTTGCTTTCAAGTTTCGGCAAAACTGAATCCATAATAAACCATTGGTTTGCTTAAGATGTGTGGATTTCCAATCATGGTGATTTGCTTAACTGCTTTGAAAAAAATCAGCAGATCAGATCAGTCCACATGACCAATCAGTTTTATGATTGTTGGGCTTTACCACTTTGATGAGCAGGCTTCATTATACTCATGATCAAGGACTGTCTGCAATTAACGACAATCTGATCAGTTGTCCAGCTTACTTTCTCATGGAGAGAGAGGAACTGCACTGTGGGAATTTTTCTGCATTTTTATCTCCTATTAAATCAAGTCTACATTCCTCCTCAATTTTTCTTTTGATGGCTTTGCTCCACAATTCTTCTGAGCAAGGACATCCAGAATCCTCGGCAACTCCATGCAATATATTTCTTACATTATGTGTGGTGCAAAGAATAATAAAAGATTTTTTAAAATCCCTTAGAGTGGCTATATGTCAAGCAAGTATGTCAATGTTATTTTGAATTTTATCCCCAGGAGGAAATAGAGTAGAAGACAAGCAACAGTAGAAGAAAAACACTCAGAGGTCTGCATATTACTGGGTCCTTGACATGAGGCATCCTTTTTTGTATATATTTAAAAATTTAATCTTTATTGAGAATAAATGGGAATGGGGTACATAAAATACAGGGACCAATGTATATGAATTTTAAATATACTGCTCAAAAAAATAAAAGGACCATTCAAATAACACATCCTAGATCTGAATGAAGGAAATATTTTCATTGAATACTTTGTTCTGTACAAAGTTGAATGCACACAACAGCATGTGAAATTGATTGTCAGTAAGTATTGTCTCCTAAATGGGCAGTTTAATTTCACAGAAGTCTGGTTTACTTTGAGTTATATTGTGTTGTTTCAGTGTTCCCTTTATTTTTTTGAGCAGTGTATATAGTTGTATATTGGGTTACATATTTGTGTGAGAAAGAAAAGAGAAGGAAAAAAAGAGAGAAAGGAAGAAGGAAACAAAAGGAAAGAAACAAGGTAGAAAAAAAAGAGAGAAAAGGAACAAAGAGAATAAAGTTTGTATTTTTAAGTGTATCAAATATTGTGATTGTTGTCAAATTATCTGTTGACCAGATTACTCAACAACTTCTAAGTTATTTACTTTCAGTATACATAATATTTGTGGGATTCTTATCTTGGATTTGGGTTAACATGAGTCACCCTTACTTTACTTTATGTTTGAGTATGTTGAGCTTCAAAATTGTACATTTTTTACTTCATTAAAGCTTTAATCATTTCAATCTACCCTGTTTGTTATTTGATTATTGTTCGGGGACAAATTTGGCACTGTATATTTTACTTGTTCTAAATCATTCTTAGTTTTGGGGAAAGAGCCACCTTCAAAGTTAGCCTTTCACAGTCTTCTTACTGATTTTCTAAATCAATACAAATACAGTCTAGTAAATTAGTATTGCTGAACTAATATAATAGCATGAGAGGCTGACCACAAAGCAGATAAATGTAGATAAATGTAGCTGCTGTTTGGGAATATGTCTGTAAGAAAAACATCAGTTTTAGATCAGAATCACATAGCAGTTCAATTTGATTACTGGACCTGAGTGTTATGAAATAATCTGTCCCTTCTTAAACAAATATAGCTTATTCCTCTTTTATAGGGATGGGATTTAGGCAAATACAAGCCTGGTCTAAGGTATTAATTTTTAAATATTTTTATAATTCAGGTATTAGCATTCCACTAAGAGTTTTTACTGTTCACTTTCCTATCTGGGTTAGACTTTTCTCATTTCAGTATAAAACTGAACAAAAGTAAGAGTGATCTAAAAATAGTGCAAGGCTGGATAATCTCTAGTAACGTAGGGCATGTATGCATCTGTTATACTATTTATTCACTGTTCTCGTTATAGCTTGTTCTTATGGACTGTAATTTCCCCTCTGAATTATCTACCTTTCCACCCATCTGATTATCAAGTCGTATAAGGTATCACAATCATTGGAAGGTAATTAGGTTTCTGTAGACTAGGATGAATTTGTCTATAATTTGAAAGTCTATAAAGTGAAAGTATAAAGCCCTGAAAGATGAACATATAAAAAGGGCATTCATCATTTACAGTATGACCAGTTCATACTGGGGGAAATGGTCCTTCAATAACTTGGCCTTAAAATGCTTTTAAAATCTGAAGAGAGTACTTTTAACTTGTTTTATAAATGCACTGATCTAAGTATATATTTTTTCTCTTCAGGGACAGGTGCTAAGTGTTGTGAATGGTCCACAACCAGGTCAGTTAGTGACAGATTCTGAGGAGGATGAACCAGGCCCATCTTGGTGCCCTAGGCCAGCGTTCTTGCCAGCTGAATCAGAGAGTGAGAGGGAGGGAGAGCTGCAACCTGAGGAACCTTCAGAGACTGAAGAAACCCCAATGATGGTAATGTCTAACTCAGAGGAGGATGATAACATTGAGGATCAGAAGTCCCAATTAGATGCCCAGGCCAGAAGGTTTAGAAGCAAACAGGAACAGATTTATGGGAAAAGTTCTAGAAAATAGTCTATGGAAAAAAAATATAGTCAGTCATAGCTTTAGGAAACAGTTGTAGTCTGTATATAAGGGTAGTCTGGGTAAAGGACATGGATTTGCAACATTTGTCATGCAGGAACATTCAGATCCGGAGTTGAGAACTGCTGTGCTGAGAAACTGCTGTGGCTCCTTTAAAAGGTATGCAGAGTTGCCTATGAATGAGAATAAAAATAAACCTGGAGATCTGTGAGGATATGTGGATGATTTCTCGGCTGCCAGCCATTTGTTATCTCTCGGCCTCTACCAACATGAACTGAAATGTCTGTTTGTATCTGTACAAAGCATCTTTGAATATATAAAAAGTGTTTGAATTGAATCCTTTGTTCGTGGGGGCTTCTTGGTTCTGATCCAGTAGGCCCAGAGCAGAACACTAGGGGTAGAGGTTGTGAATGTATGATTAATGCCTTCCCTCTTTTTATACCACCTGAACTTTTATCCCACCGCTTTAATGTCACTGTTTGTCCTCAGCCTAACAATGAGAACTACAACAGTAGCTGAAGTTTCCAGACATTTTCAAAGTTGGTTCACATTATACTACTCTAGCATACATGCCATTCATGCATTAATAATTGTGGCAAAATTGTCTACTTCATGTAGAACATTGAATCTATTCATAATCATTCAGGTTACATTTTGGCTATTCCACCTTTCTCTAATACATAACTCTTTCAAAATTCTCATTCAAAAGTTTCATATTGTCCTTGACATGACTAAGGGGAAAGGGGGGAGTGTTGATAAACAGTGCATTCTGTGGAAATAGAATATACTTTTCATCCATCATATGGTTAGATGCTGGCATGAGATACAGTATTGCAGTTATAAAATGAAAATAAGCTTTTGTTCTTTTTGGGAAAGAATATGCTTTGCATTGGTACATAATTTATTGTTTTGGTAACCTTAGGTATGTATCTGGTCAAGTGCATTAATAACTAGCTTTCTACATAAGACATCACAATATTGGATACTTTGAGACAATGTACCATGTACCTTATAGCTATTATAAAATTATCTCTCTGTATTACCATTATTTCCTGATTGAAAGATAAGACATAAGCCCAACAAATAAAGAGTTTGTGTCTGGATGGCTGTCAGTCAGTCAATCAATCAATCAATCAATCGGTCCATCTATCCATCCATCCATCCATCATTTATTTATTATCAAAAGCATATTGAGCAGCAGAGAATTGCAAGAGAAAAATTCTTCATTCTATAAAACAAACTTTAAAAAAAAATAACTATAGTTCTAGAGATGCTATAGGAATTGGAACATCATAGTTAAAAGGTTTAAAGGACTTTTCTTTTACAGAGAGAAATGAACACTCATGGATTGGCTGCTGAGAGATATTCATTATATTCTCTGTAACATCATCAAACAAATGGCATGTGACAATGTGACATTTTTATTATATTAATTGACATATTTTTTCATGATCATAGCCAAAAGAAGAAGGAGAGTAAAAACAGGCAAAAATAACTAAAGCTTTGGGATTAGTAAAAGGTGATTCAGCATTTTTTGAGGAAATGGAAACCGTCTCCGTTAAGAAGTACTGGATTAGAGTTGATATCAGGAGCAACATCTTCTTTGTAAAATTTAGGGATGCAACAAAAATATTTTAATAAACAAATAAAGGAGGTTTAAAGTAATGATTTTGGAAAATTAAAAATGAATTAAAGGTGCAGATGAAATGACAATTCATAATGAAATACAGTGATACCTCATCTTACAAACGCCTCGTCATACAAACTTTTCGAGATACAAACCCGGGGTTTAAGATTTTTTTGCCTCTTCTTACAAACTATTTTCACCTTACAAACCCACCGCCGCTGCTTGGATGCCCCGACTACGAACTTCCATTGCCAGTGAAGCACCTGTTTTTGTGCTGCTGTGATTCCCCTGAGGCTCCCCTCCATGGGAAACCCAACCCCGTACTTCCATGTTTTTGTGATGCTGCAGGGAAATCCCAGCAGGGGAATCCCAGCAGCACAAAAACGGGTGCTTCACTGGCAACAGAAGTCCGGAGGTGGAGTTTCTCAGCAAGGGGAGCCTCAGTGAAATTGCAGCATCACAAAAACACAGAGGTCCAGTGGTGGGGTTTCAAGGACTTCGGTGTTTTTGCTATGCTGCGATTTCAAAAGGGGTGAATTTTGGGCTTGCTTGCATTAATCGCTTTTCCATTGATTCCTATGGGAAACATTTTTTCGTCTTACAAACTTTTCACCTTAAGAACCTCGTCCCGGAACCAAATAAGTTTGTAAGACAAGGTATCACATATTAATTATTTCTGTGGAAACTTGTGTTTATTTTGGTTAGCTGGAAAGATAACCTGATAAGGTCTTTGAATATTGAACTCTAGAGGAAACCAGAAGAGACTAAAGATTATTTAAAGAAAACAAACACTCAGTTTAAACATATTAATACAAAATGGAACAAAATATTTTAACAGCAGATATTTTATGGAGCCTGGAACTCATGGACTGAGAAATTAATTGTAAAAATGTCAACATCATAAATGGATAAAGGGCAATTGTTGGAGAAGAACAAATTATACTGGATAAAATTGAATTTAATTTTTATGTGGATTAAATACAATAATCCTATGGATTATACATGTCCATCTGGTATTTGTAGAAACCTGTAATTATCAGAAAAAACAGTAAATATTTCCTTAAATAACCTTACTCAAGAAAATCTGTTTTTCTGGTTTATAATAAAAACATCAGAATATTTGTCATTACAGGCTTCCTGGAAAAAAGTATAGTTGAAAGAATATACATAAGAAATACATAGGTATTTCTATGTATTAGAAATATGCCAATATGCCCTCCAAATTTAGTTGGCAAACAAACAAACAAATATTAAAAATGAGGCATTGGGGTCAATAGTATGTTTGAGGAATGCTTCATTAAGCAATGTTTAATCGGCTTGGTATCCATTCATGCACTATTAAAACCAATTTGTTTGATATGAG
This sequence comes from Erythrolamprus reginae, assembly GCF_031021105.1. NCBI lineage: Eukaryota > Metazoa > Chordata > Lepidosauria > Squamata > Dipsadidae > Erythrolamprus > Erythrolamprus reginae. The sequence goes on along the minus strand of NC_091952.1, from coordinate 213,344,609 downwards.
ACATTTAGTCATTTTCCCAGAAATGAACATCATCTGATTAATTATCCAGTTGCAACTTGTGCTTAATGGTAAACTGCGCTGCTGGGGAAAGGTATTACAAATTCACATGACCGCTTTCTCTCACCTTCTTCGAGCTTGAAGAGCAAGGATTAGTAAAAGTAATAGAAATCGCAAATTTACTAAGAGTAAGAAAGTTAGCAATAGCTGTAATAACATATAAATTCAAGAAATTTTGACTTGTCAATTAACTAACAAACCACCAACCTGACTTAGTTTGAAATGGCTGCAAAATGAAAGAGATTTTCACAGTCTGTAAATAACATTGGGCTGTTGCTTTGAGAAAGGTTGACAATGTTGGACAGATTAGAAATAGCAAAATCAATATACATAGGGTTAATGGTTTCCAATATTCTGCCCTCACTGAGTATCTAAGAGCCTCACTATCTAGCAGCAGCAGTGATGGCTCTTATGGGTACAGTCAGGTACGCAGAACTGATAGAAAAATTTTGGTCAGATATGCAGAACTGGTAGGGGGGGGAAACTGATTTTTTTTCTTTTTTTCCCTTCTGGACTCTGGGTATGTTTTTCCTATCGCAGTAAATAAGGTAGAATGTGTATAATTTTAGAAGATTTTTGTGGGGAGGGGCATACATATAGAATTTATATAGTAGATAATGAATTTTTGTGTGTGCCTGTGTGTAATATGTATGCGCACATATGGCACATATACATAGAATTAAATAGTATATTTTGGATGTTCAGTAATAGTAAATAGATAGGGAAATTGTATCTCTTTGAGGCGAGGAAAGGCCAGGCACCCTAACCTAAACCCTTGACGTGGGTGATATCAAGTTGGCCAGCTTTAAACCAGTCACATGACCCCGGTCACATGATTGCTAAGCCACTCCCACCTTGTCACATGGCTGGCAAGCCACGCCCACAAAATAAGACATGCCCACAGTGTGGTAGCAATTTTTTTTTTGCAGCCCTTCACTGATTCCCATCCCACTCTGGGGCCACCCAGAGGTGATATTTGCTGGTTCTCTGATCTACTCAAAATTTCTGCTACAAGTTCTCCAGAAACTGGCAGAACCTGCTGAATTTCATCCCTGCCCTAAATCCAAAGTTAAACATCCAGATTATTGAATATCATAGAAAGTGTTCTGTCGGGCTCTCTGGTAGAAGCCTCCTGAAAATGCACAGGTACAAATTTCAGACACACACATGTTTGAAAATCCAAAACAATGTCCTTTATCACAAAATTCAAAAGAAACAAAGCACTCTTTTTGTATTGCAAAGAGCACTTTTCCCCAAAACAACCTTGTCGGCTGTACAAGTCCCTTAATCAGTCCTTAAGTGCGTAGCTAGTAGCTGTGAAGAAACGTCACAGCCCTCCTTCTTCCCACGAAGTGAAACACACACACACTTTACTCTGCTTTGGTGTCAAAGATGTGAAAAATCCACAAAGTTCATACACAGCGAGACACGATCCTGAAGAACTGCGATCAGATAATCTTCTACAATGGTCAAACTAGCACGCTGCTATTTATAGCAGCAGCTCTAATTACTGGAGCCCCGCCCAAACACTGGTGGCCTCTTTTATCTCCTGTAATATTTCCTCAATTGGTCTCTCCGATGCATAAGTCTGCGCCTGCGTGGGTCTAACACTTCGTCATCCGAATCGACCGAAGATAATGGTGATTGGCTCCCTGGGCTGTGTGCCAAGCCCCCCTCTTCCAAGTCACCCCCACCTTCTTCTTCGTCCGAGGAAACTGCACTCCTTGACTCTGCCGGCAACGAAACAGGCCTAGGACATGTTGACGTTTCCCCTGCTTCCATCTCCACAATCCCTGGGGCAGGAGCTGAACCAGAGCCAACCACAACAGAAAGATTCAATTACCATACTAGAATGTCATCCACTATATATCAGTCCATTGTAGGGCACTGGGCACTGGCATGCCAATTTCATATGTGATACATATTACAATAACAATTAATAATAATAATAATTTATTAGATTTGTATGCCACCCCTCTCCGAGAACTAAATTACTAGATAGCACAGCAAATTATGTTATATTAATATAATGGTACTCAATTCAGCTTCATTCCTCCTTCTCTTTTTCCTCCTCCCCTTCCTCCATGTTTTCTTGATCTTATTGCAAGCAATCATACTACCCATAATTTATCATAATGTTTGAACCTAATGCTAATTATACAGGTATCTCATGTGCTTAGCTTGCTGCTTCCTGTTTGTTAGGAAGATTATGATTCACCTACAAGTGTGTTCATGTATTGCTAGCTGATTCAGCTGAATTAGAAGTGTGTTTGGAATTATGGTATTGAATGTTGAACTAAAGTATACAAAGAAGACCCTTGCATAAGTCTTTGGAGATGAAAGATATTAACAGCATCATCTGTTGAATTTCATCCCTGCCCTAAATCCAAAATTAAACATCCAGATTATTAAATATCATAGAAAGATTCAATTATCATACAAGAATATCATCCACTATATATCAATCCATTATAGGGCAATGGGCACTGGCATGCCAATTTCATATATGCTACATATTTCAATAATGAATTAAATTACTAGATACCACTGCAATTTATGAAGTTCAGTAATAGTAAATAGATAAGGAAACTGTATCTCTTTGAGGCGAGGAAAGGCCAGGCACCCTAACCCTAACCCAAACCCTTGACGTGAGTGACATCTAGTTGGCCAGATTTAAGTCAGTCACATGACCTTTAAGCCACCCCAGTCACATGATCATCAAGCCACTCCCACCTAGTCACATGGTTGGCAAGCCACACCCACAAAATAAGTCACACCCACAGTGTGGTAGTAAAAGATTTTGCAGCCCTTCACTGGGCAGCAGGCAGATTTGTTGGGATCAGAATTGGGAGAAGGCCAATTAAACAATTTTTGGAGATAATTTTTTAAAGATTTTTTCATCCTACCTTTATTATTTTTATAAATAACTCAAGACTGCAAAGATACTTGATACTCCTTTCCTCCTCCTATTTTGCTCACAATAACAACCCTATGAGGTAGATTGGGCAAAGGGGGAGTGACTTGCCCGAAGACCAGCTTTCATGCCTAAAGTAGGACTAGATGTGAGAGTCTTTTGTTTTCTAGGCCAGGACCTTAATCACTATTCTAAACTGGCTCTATCTGAAATTTTCCGTCCCCTTGCAAAATGTTCTAACCATGGACAACTTCTCCTTCTTCTACAAAGTAATCACTGCACCCGAAAACAAATTGTTGAAGGCACATAACATAATACATAGGGAAGCATTCTCAATTTAACATTTTATAGGGTTTTTTTATGAGCAAGCTGTATTGTTTTGAGGAGTGAGGCTTCTAATTCTAATGTCTATTTTAATAGAGGAGGAGGGGATTCGGAGGAGGAGGAGGAGGAAGCATAAGCAGAAGCAGAAGAAGAAGCAGAAGCAGAAGAAAGAAGCAGAAGCAGAAGCAGAAGCAGAAGCAGAAGCAGAAGCAGAAGCAGAAGCAGAAGAAGAAGAAGAAGAAGAAGAAGAAGAAGAAGAAGAAGAAGAAGAAGAAGAAGAAGAAGAAGACATTTAATTCTATCTTATATTAGATGATCTCAAAAAGCTAACCTGGTTCAAATTTAGTTAGAATGAGAGGTTATTGATATGCCCAAAATAACAGAAAATGTATTTCTGTTATGTACACTGAGAGCATCTGCACCAAAGACAAATTCCTTGTGTGTCCAATCTCATTTGGCCAATAAATTATTCTATTCTATTCTATTCTATTCTGAGCTGAACTTGAAGAGGAGGCACAAGAACCAAATCAAAGCTTGTCAGCTCTGTCCAGGTGACGTTGAGCATTCTTGATGAGTCATTTTTTCCCCTTGACTCTAAATGCTGTACAGAGATGATACATGCCATAGTATTTAAACTGACATTTATGGTGATTGACATTCCACAAATAGTTATTCTAAACATGATAGAAATAGGGAGAACAATCAATCAATTTTACTGGCAGCATGGGAGATGAAAGTTAGTTAGAACTCACTTGGGGAAAAAATACCACAATCACAGACTTTTGTGCAACAGCCAGCTGGAAGTCATACAGCTGCTTATATATCTAACCTCGGACTTTTTATACTAGCTTCAAGATTTTAGCTTTGCACTTAACCTCTGGACTACACTTTGTAAATTCTATATCTCTTTTTTTTAAGAGTGAGTATCCTATAATCTGAAGCCCACTTTATTTAATCTCCTTTTTGTGTCCTCTGCAAATCTGACTCCACCACTCAAATTCAGTAATGAAGTGCAGAAAATTGCTCATCTAATTTCCTCCTATGTACAACAGGGAGGGAGGGAGGGAGGGAAAGAGGGAGGGAGGGAGGATGGATGTATTTATGGCAATTTTTGCAATAACTACATTGTCTAATTATACTTTACCTGAAATAATTTAAATACAACAGTCATTTCAACTGAACTGAACTCTGGATTTTTAAATCAGTGATTTTATGCATAATATATCCTTATTCTTTCGCACACCAACCGTTCTGTTGAGTATTTTCTATTGTCCTTTCCTTAATAACTGTTAATTTCTGGAGCTCCTAGCTATTTCTCTATGTCTGTGTTGTAACCCTTCCATGTGGTATTCAAGAAAGTGTCCAGAGATACTTTATGAAAAGAATCCTCCACTCCTCTACTCGCAACAGAATATCTTACGCAACCAGACTTGAAATCTTAGGCTTAGAAAGCTTAGAACTACGTCGCCTTCGATATGACCTAAGCATAGCTCAGTTGCTACATCTTTCCTGTCAATGACTACTTCAGCTTCAGCTTCCTCCTTGGAAGAAGCCGATTATCTAGACCCATGGCAGTCAGGATTCAGACCTGGCTACAGCACAGAAACTGCTTTGTTCGCGCTGATGGATGATCTCTGGTGGGTCCGGGACAGGGGTTTATCCTCTGTCCAGGTGCTCCTTGACCTCTCAGTGTCTTTTTACCCTATTGATCCATGTAGCTCATTATTAGTTGTATAGTTTAACAGCAGCTCTTTAGAATTTCCCAGTAATAACTTTATGTTTAGAAACTAGAAACCTCTTTAATGTGAGGCATATGGTAGGTCATAAGAAAAAAAAATGTAGTGCATTACTTTCTGAGCAACTTTCATAAATATCTTCTCTTGTCAAGTTGAAAAATATTCATTCTATATTATACTGACAGGGCAAAATCAAAGGAATCAGATAGCAGCCATATCCATGCATTGTCATATGTATGAGGGTCGCCCAGAAAGTAATGCACCACATTTGTTTCTTCAACAATTATTTATTGAACACAATGAAACTTACATACAAGAAAGAATGATATTTCTTCTACCCTCTCTATTTTTCCATGTAATCTTCGTCCCATTCTATGGCCTTCCTCCAGCGAGACACAAGGGCGTGTATGCCCTGTTGGCACCACTCCTTGTTCTGATCACGAAGCCTTTTCTGCACTGTATAAACCACCTCCAATTGCCTTACCCTCTGCGCCCAGCAAGTAACCATACTTCTGTTGACTGCAGATTCTCCTTTAATTGTACACAAACATTTGTGAATGTTCCCAACAGTTTTTTTCTCTGCAGTGAGAAATTCAATGACAACAAGCTTGTAATGTACATCACTTATGGATGCCATTTCAAAACACTGCTGCAGCTATGCGACCTGTCTGAAGAAACACAAAATTTACACACACACTCCTGACAATAATGTATATATAAAGTTTCGCATTCGTACCATTACTGTAGGCTGAGAAAAAAATGTGGTGCATTACTTTCTGGACAACCCTCGTATCACACCTAAACAGAAGTAGAACAGAAGTAGCCGCCCTGAGTTTGTAGGATTGGGTGGCATATAAGTCAAATAAAATAAAATAAATAAAATTAAATAAATAAACTTTGATTTCACAGCTGGGCCACCCATCATACCACAGCATACAATATTTCCTGTCCCAAGCACACGTATAGGCGTGTGTGACAGTCACTCTATTTGCTGTCCCGCTGTTACTACCCTTTTAAAAAATGTGGTGTGGTATGAAATGGTGTGGATTACTTCAGAGCAAATAATAATTTCATAAACATGTTATTGCTGCAATTGCTGTAACAATTAAAAGCATTCTACAGATATATTCAATAAATCATAAACAAAATAAATTCTCCGGGGAAACAAATCCTTGACTTAGGACAACATGTGGGTCTTGCAATGGCCTTTTATCCTCTCAAATTACAGAGCTGAACAATAATTAGCTATGAGACTTCTAATTTGTTTGCTTCTCTTTCATTCCTCGGCGTGCAAAGATGTATCTCTGTGAGTGAAGAAAGCAGCAAACAAAGAGGTGAGGAATATTTTAAAATCCTCAAAGATGTGGTAAGGGGAAATTGTCCCCTGTGATGGATCAGGAGGTACACAGAAGACTACATTTTTCCCTGTTGACTTTTAAAAAGCATGCGTGATATCACAATAATAGAAAGATTCACCAGGATCTTGCAGATTTTTTTTCAGGGAAATAATCACTTGCCTATTCAATGTTGAGTTTAGTGACAGAGCCATCTCTCTGCCACTTCCTCCAGAGCAAAGTGACTTTCCTGCTTAACTCTTGTTTAAAGAATTTGTTATATTCGTGGTTTAAAACACATTTCAAAATCCTATTTACGAATATTTCCCAATATAAGTGCCCAAAAGGTATTAGAGCGTAGTTATATTTGTATCACATGCTACTTTTGCCACACTCATCCTAGACTACTGCTCATCTGTCTGGAACCCATACCACATCTCGGACATCAACATCCTTGAAAATGTCCCAAGATATTTCACCAGAAGAGCCCTTCACTCCTCCACTCTAAACAGAATATCCTACGAAAATAGACTAACAATCCTGGGCCTAGAAAGCCTAGAACTACAGCGCCTAAAACACGATTTGAGTATTGCCCACAAGATCATATGCTGCAACGTCCTACCGGTCAATGACTACTTCAGCTTCAACCGCAACAACACAAGAGCACGCAACAGATTCAATCTTAACACGAACCGCTCCAAACTTGACTGTAAAAAATATGATTTCAACAATCGAGTTATCGAAGCGTGGAACTCATTGCTGGACTCAATTGTGTCAACCCCTAACCCCCAACATTTCTCCCTTAGACTCTCCACGATTGACCTCTCCAGGTTCCTAAGAGGCCAGTAAGGGGCGTACATAACTGCACTGGTGTGCCTTTCGTCCCCTGTCCAATTGTCTTTCCTTTCTCTCACTTATCATATATATTTTCTTTCTTTCTTTCATATATCCTCTCCTCTAAGTTCACTTTACCCTTATATATATATTACTACATGTCTATTTTTATTCCTATGTATTTGTGTATTGGACAAATGAATAAATAAAATAAAAAATAAATAAAATAGTTCAGTGTTTCTCAACCTCAGCAACCTTAAGATGTGTGGACTTCAATTCTCCGAATTTCCCAACTAGCTAGCTCTAGAATAATCTCTATAGAAAAGAATTTTGATCTGTGGCTGCACAGGTTTCACTTAATTAATGGGTTGAGTCTTCACAATGAAGGCTGGGGATTTGAGCAAGGAAGACAACCAATCAATCAAATTGTTTCCTCACATTTTATGACAGCACAGGTTGTTCTCAATTACAAAGTTCATTTAGCAATCATTCAAAGTTATAATAATGATAATGATCATGTTAATTATGATGATGATGATGATAATAATAATAATAATAATAATAATAATAATAATAATAATAATTGACATCACAATCCCAGGAAACAGCAGAATTGAGGAAAAGCAGCTAGAGAAATTAGTGAAATACAAAGATCTAAAAATCGAGATGCAACAATTTTGGCATAAGAAAGTGGTCCCAGTGGTACTTGGCATGCTGGGTGCAGTGCCAAAGGATTTCAGCGGACATTTGAAAACCATCGGAATTGATAAAATCTCCATCTGTCAATTATAAAAGGCTGCCTTACTGGGATCGGCACACAAAATCCTCAGCCGTTCCTCAATAGCATGTTGACCTAAGGAGCACATCATCCAACACTGTATTGTCAATTATTTTATATTTTCTATCCATATGGTTTTTCTTCTTCGCAAAGACACAGGAGCAATTCACTTTCTCCCACACAATATGAATGAAAACCTTTTTCTTTGGCACTGAAGTGGTAATTTGTCTCTTGCTATATCACTACTACCCTGCTTGCTTGCTTCAACTGAGCAGCTGGGTTTGACATTTACATCTTGGTGACTCCCATTGGGAGTATAGACTCTTGCCAATGTTCTTCATTCATCCCTCCTAGGAGCACTCCCTTGCCATGATGAGGCAGCACCACGAGACTTGGGGAAGAGTGATTTCAGGTGAAAGAGCAGATTTTAGAAACTATGGATATGAGATAGTAAAGAAAGATGTCTGAAATTGCAACAACAATTCAATTTCCCAAGAATATTTTGAACTGGAATATTTCTAAGAAGGTTGTTCTGGAACTCTTGAAAGAAACACATATCAAAACAAGTAACTATATATTTAATATTTTTTTCATAATATTTTATTATCCAGTTTGTTAAATTATCTAACCTATCTCTTCCTAAAAATGTCTCCAGATCTAAAGAGATGTAGAAGTGTTTACAATACAATATACAATATAGTGATAATGTAGCATAGCCCATCTTTCTCATTAGAAGAAGTTTTAGGGATTACAAAATGTAGATCATTGTCCAGGTTATTGAAGGCTGATGGTATTTTCTGTAATAGAAGGATAAGTTACACATATATGCAGGCTGAACATTCAATGAAGAGTTCATATTTCTCTCCAACCAATACCTTTCTTCCATCAAATTTTCAGAGAAACTCACAATTAAAGGTAGTCCACAATTTAGGACTGTAATCGAGTCCCAAATTTTTGTTGTTAAGTGAGACATTCATTAAGTGAGCTTTGCTTTCATTTTTTTTATCTTTCTTGCCATATTTCCCCAGTGAACCACAAGAGTTGTTAAGCTAGCAGCTTGGTTTGTTAAGTTAAATCTAGCTTCCCATTGACTTTGCTTGTCAAAAGATTGCAGAAGGAGACGCCAGGACACTGTAACCATCATAAATATATGCCAGTTGACAAGCATCCAGATTTTGATCCCATGACCATGGGATGCTTTAGTGGTCAGAAGGCATGCTTTTTTTACTGCCATTGTAACTTCAGTGCCATTGTACAGGACAACCTGTACGTAGAATTTATCCAGATAGTCCAACCTCAAAGGATTTCAAAGGTAAGGGCTCCAAGGGCTCAACAATTGTCCCCTCTCCATTAGCTGTGACAGACAAAAGGAGAAATCACTTATCATTCAAGAGTGGCAGGACATGTCTGGGCAAGATGTGGCAAATCACCATGTCTTCCTGGAGTTATTGAAACACAATCCGAGCAATCAACTCTCCCTTTGTCTGTTTTAAGAGGCATTGCCTCTGGGAACTCACCCTGCTCAACTTACAGAAACCTGAGACAAGATTTCAGACAAAAGAATAAAGAGGCTTTTGGTGATTATCTTGACCAATTTTCTGACCTCATAACAATATTATTTTTGTCTAAACACCTTTTGCTGCACTGAAGCATCAAATTGCATGATTTTCATTGGATATTTATTGGATACAATCTAGAATTCAATGAAATAAACATCCTGCTTTACAATTTATTGGGAGATGTGCATGGATAAATCATATGGAAATACAGTATTAAGAACAATGGATAGGGTTTAAAAGCTTAGACTTATAGCTAAGTCTTATTTAGCAATGCTAACATCTGTGATTGAGGGACACTGACCTCTAGTGGCTCTTCACAATTTTCACTGTTTACATGAAACACAGTAGCTGTAGGTACTGTGCAATTATTTAATTAAAAAGCAACTTTTTAAATAATTCTTCCTAAAATCGATCAAAGCTAAGACATACTTGCTGTTACTTAAAATGATAGAGCAAGCAGATCAAAAATTAAATACATTTGGTAGGGTCCTATTTAAAAGTGAATGTCAGCCCCTATCTTTAAAATGCTCAAATCTCTAATCATATTAGATCTCCAAGTATTATAATATATGAACATCTGTTTGGGTTGAAGGTCTCAGGATTAATTTTAAAAAATGTCAGCTTATGAAATATTAGACAACATTGACACACAGTGGCTGAACAGATTAATCATATGATATTCTCTTGAGGTATAACTAAGTCCACCGTTTTAACATTGTTCAAGATATTTTGTGTCCTACTGACTTACAACTATTATGCTGATGAGTTAAAAGAAAAAGATATTTAGAACTTCTATACATAAAAAGAAAAGTTACATTATAACAGTAATTACCAGCACTATCACATACTCAGAAGATTGGGTGGGGTTGTTATAGTGCTGGCAAATCATTTGTTTTTATTTAGATGCACTTTCCCTTCTTTCACTTAATGTTGCTCAGATATTTTGAATTACAGTTTTCGTAATGTCAATTCATTGAGCGTGCTTATTTTAAAAATAGAAGAAATGTGATTCAGAATATTTGCAGGTGATTAGGTGTCATACCTTCCAGGCAGTAAAGGGCAGCCATTTGCGGCCCTATTGGAACGCTCCGGAGGAAGGGGAGTGCGCGCATCATGTGCATGAGGGCCCTTCATTTTCTTGCGCATGTGCAGGATGAATCAGCTGCTGCTCGGAAGGTGAGGGAACTAGACAGAGCCCCCCTCCGCCGAGCAAGATTCTCCCTCCTTCTTGCCCACTTCTGCACAGGTAAGATGTTGCGGTCCAAAATGGAACAAGGGAGGGGGCGGGTGGAGGTGGTCTTACTTGTGCAGGGAGGGTGGAGGATGTCACTTGGTGAAGGAGCGGAGGGAGGATGTTGCTCAGCAGAAGGGCAGTCTGTCTGTTCCCTTCACCCTCTGCTGCTGCAGCCGATTCATCCGGGCTCAATGGAGAGCAGCGCACCACCAGACTAGACCGGGACAAATCAGCTACACCAGCGGAGGGCAAAGGGAATTGTCAAGATGCCAGTCAGAATTCAGACAAATAAAACTTCAAAAGTTCAAAAGTGAATTTATCAAAATCAGAACTTGAAGCATCGAAAGAAAAGCAAAGTCTGAGGAAAAATGGCACGTTACAACATATATCAAATCCCCCTTTCCACCCCCTGTTGGGCATTTGCCCAATCTCCATTGTCCAGATGCATTAGGTGGCACATGTTGCCCCTCCTGTCCCTCTTCAGGAATTTTCCGTCTAACGGTCTCCTCTTGGCATTTGGGAAACTTAACTCTCCTCCCGCACGCTTCCCAACCCCCATTTGATCTCTAACCCCACTCCATCTCTATGACAACCAAGCGAGAGAATGCAGCAGCATAGCGAAGGTTGACAGGAACAGACAGACTTCCCCTTCTCCGAGTGACATCCTCCATCCTCCATACAGAAGTAAGACCCTCTCTTGTTCTGTTACAGATGTGACATCTTACCTATGCAGACATGCGTGAGGAGGAGAGAGTATCTTGCTTGGCAGAGGGTCGCTTTCTCTGCTTGTCTCGCCCTCCAAGCAGCAACTGATTCATCTGGGGAGTGCGGCACCGGGACTGGCTTCCAGCACTGGGATCCCAAAGGCCATGACTTTCTTGGGGCAGCCGCCATTGCCACTCTGAGAGATGCCTGTGGCTTGGGAGAGAGCAGCAGGCCACATGGCCGGAGCTTGGGGGCGCTGTTGCTGCTGGCTGGGGTGATGAGATTTGGCTGCTGCACATGTGCAGTAGCCGAATCTTGCGTGCATGCTGCATACACGGGCGGTGGTGATGGAGCTGCGTGTGTAGCTCCATTTCCGCTGGTGGAACAGCATCCCACCTCTTGCCCACCCCTGCTTCAAGGTACCCAAAAGTTAGGACATCAAAGTTAAGAAAAACCTTATTATAAGTGACAGTAACAGACTCTTGTGTCACACTGCATATTGACAGCCCTCAGAGACATTTAGTAATGAAACAGTTAACTAGTGTGTGCCTTATTGGATCCTCCTCTTATGATGCAATATCCTGCCAATCTCACTCAACTTCCTCCTTCTTCTTCCCTCTACCTCCATGAATCTCTATGATGTAAGACATATATGTTATGCTGTCCCTCGAGACAGTCTTTTATTTGTTCATTTCTGTTTTTAAATAAATATATCTTGTTTGAAATGATTAAGGCTTCTATCCATCGACCTCCAGGGTTAAGACATTTAATTTCTCCCGCGACATCTTGCAAATCTGAATATGTCTTACCACTCTCTACTCTTATCCGTGAGGATTAGCTAAAATGACCTCAGAGATGTTTTTTCAAATAACATTTCTGCCTCAGCTTCCGATTTGTGTTATATGACCATTGAGTCAGATTGCCTTTCTTTGAATCAAACTCAGCTCCTGGTGATTTCATGAAAGTTTTCTTCATAATAATTTGGAAATTGTTTTCTTCTGGACGTTTTTTTTCCTATTTAAATTTTTCATATTCAGCCTAACCTTTTGGAACCTGGTGTCCCAACCAGATAACGACAAGTTTATTTCTGATTAGTTTTGTGTAGTAGGATGAACAGATTGACATAATTTTCCAATAACTTCTAAGTCAATTGTTAATGAATAAGTTTTTCTGTTAAGAATTTAAATCTAATATAATTATTTTAAAGTAACTAATCATGCAATTATGTGATAACATAGGAAAAATACTAATATATTATATTTTAGATTGGTATTAATTGGATCGGTTGAAATAAATTTAAAATGACATATTAGTAATATTAGAAGTGAATATACAGTATAATGAATAATGAATGATAGATGGTTGATTGCTTTTGATTATTTGATCATTGTTTGTTATATGATGACTTTTTTCTAACATATAAAGGATTATATCTATAAATATACTGGATGGTTATAATTAATATTTTTGATTTGATGGATTAATCTAAAAATTGGCATTTTGAGAGGGAAATAATTACAATTGCTTTCATTTGACACTTTAGATATAACAGCCAGGTGGCGCAATAGTTAGAGTGCAGCACTGCAGGCTACTTCAGCTAACTGCTAGTTGTAGGAAAGCATGCCAGCCAATCTGCCAATCAAAACCTTCAAAACCTTCTAACGTTAGTATCCTTAAAAGAAGGGATCTTCTGTTTGGTATCAGACTTCAGCATAGTTCATCCATTACTAATTGTGATTCTTAATTTATCATTTATATTAATTATAACCATCCAATATAGTTATAGATATAATCCATTATATGTTAAAAGATGAAGTAAATGCTTAGAAAAATGAGGGCTATGATGGCATCTTAAGAAGCTAATGGCCGTTAGATGGCAGTCTAAGCTTAAGGCTCTCCAAAAAATTAATTTAAGGGAAAGGATGCATATGAACAGTTTGTTCTGCCTTTTTTAATATTTGGGCACCAGAAAATGAAAACATAAGAGCAACCTTTTAAAGGAAAATAGCCATGAATATGAAAAGCCCTGTAATTGTCAGGATTACAACAGTTGCAGAAACCCAAAAGATGACAGCAAAGAAACAGAAAACATCCGATTTGTATACTGTACTTCCGAATAAATCTAACCTTATCTTTGCTTCTTTTTTTCTTTTGCACGAAAAAAAGAAGATAAACCACCTTACAATAATGTCTTTAAGTGCTGTGGGAAAAGGAACTTTTAAACATAAACATAATATTCATTTTTTACCATACGGTTAACCACAGAGCAAAATCCAATTCTAACCTAGAAAACTGGACTCAAATATCGCCTGCATTTTAGAAAAATCTGACAAGTAAGTAACAAGTAATGTTTGTGTTAATAAATATGTGTAAGAAAAGAACACTCATAAAACTATATGAATTGTAACGTAAACAGATTCCACCAACACACAAAACATTTTAAGTCTTGGATAGGAATGCAAACTATATACTGAGTGGTGCAAATCTAATGATAAGATCTAACTCTGTTCTGCCATTCAGGAATTTGTCATGCATTGAAGCAAAGATGTACCATTCTCCTGTAAAGTTAAATATAAAATAATGGGGGTGGATCATTAAGGGGGAAACAGTGTCATTTACTTGGATACAGCCAATACAAACTTCCATTCAGAAGGAAGACAAAGCCCAGCTTGTCTTCCCTAGAACAGTCACCAAAGGCATAGTTGTATGCAAGTTAAATAGTTCACTGCAATAAGGGATGCTCACACTTCTTTAAGCCATTGCAATTCTGCAACTAAGTCTGCCTTGCTGTGAAAACATAAATATGTAACAAATATCCAACCTCAGCAAGCAATGGCTACAATTTGCTCTCTCCTTGTAAAAAAGAAAGAGTTTTGAATTAGAGCTGTGAAAGAAAGGAGTCAAAAGTATGCAAGATTCAGACAAAAAAATATATAAGTTATATGATCAGTTTAATCCTATACTGTTATGCTTCGCAACAGAGTACATTGCTAGCTATCTACTACTGTGGTTAACAGTACACTGGGAAACAGCAATTTCATTGTCTTAAATCTGTGACTTGTTTTCAACTAACTTTTGGCCTCTGGATCCAAAAAGAACCAAAGTTTTTGTCTATGACATCAACTTTTTAAGCTACAGGATACCCTCAAAAGTCATACAAATTGTGCACATAAAGGAAAGGAAAGGAAAAACTTACCAAATATATTGTTTACAAAGAATAATTTTATTCATACAAAGGCTATAGTAGTTACTGTTATTGTGTAATAGTTATTGTGTTCATACAAATAGTTGTTTTTATAAAATGGTAATTATACATATTAAGGTAAAAATTTTCACTTATAGCTTTGTCTGGAGTCTTTAATCTGTGGACATTCTCACTTGATGCTCCAACAATAATCAGCCCTCACATGTACATCCCATCTACCTTGATACTGTACATCTATGACCTTCAAATCTTGGTGGAATCATTCACCCTGCTAATCACTGACTGTACCAAGATTTTCTGAGTAGAAGTTTCCGAGAAGATGGCTATGTAAAAAATGCAATTTGATGCTCATGTTGCCTAATTAACTATATTATATATAGTTATTTTTTTTATACCGGATGGGAGATTCTAAGAGTTGAAGTTCACAATCTTAAAGTTGCCCTGTTTTAAAAACACTAATCTAGAATTTTACGTTTACCCTTTTGGGTGACATTCATTGAAGATATATGGAATACAGTGAAAGAGCCCGAAATAGACTTGGCTACCAAGCTAAGGTTTTTTTTGTGGGCCTTCAGTGACTCACCATTGTTTCATTTTATTGAGCATAAGTAGTCTCTTGATTACTTTTTTCTGTTTCCTTCTCTCCTTACTCAAACATATCCAGCACATAAAAGCAAGATTTACAACACTCCAGGTAGCACTTTTGTGTTATAAATATAGCATTCCCTATTAAATATTGATATACACCACATAATATAAAAGCTTTTCTTGATCATATCCTTCTAGACAGTTAACTCTTAAGAAAAAGTCAATGGCAAATTTCATATTTAAAAATGCAACTCCAAAATTTGCTGTGTCAAATGCAATACTGTGGGTGATATAAATAAAAAAGTATAATAATAAAATGTTTTGTTGTTGCTTTATAATAGAAGATGTGTCTAGTTCTGGGCTAATTTACAAGATGTATAAATCTATAAATACTATAATGTATCAGTATGAACAGTAATGGACAGCCAAAAGTTTTACTGCCACACTGTGGGTCTGGCTTATTTTGGGGGTGTGGCTTAATGGTCATGTGACTGGGTAGGAGTGCCTTGAAAGAACATCATCGAAGACCCCATCGGATGTTTAATTATTGATAAAATATATAGATGTGCAGAGATGGACGAAATGACAAACTCAATCAAGGGAATAAAATATAGACTCTAAAGAATTATGGCACAAATGGATTCAAAACAAAAACTGAAAAGTAACAATACAAAGTATCAGCATATATAGAAATAAAAATAAACACTTCGTAATAATAATATAAATGAAAAAAAACCATGGGACTAATCATCACTCTATTATAGAAACTGAAAAAATGTATGCTTATTGATATTTCTTTTCTTTTTATTCTTTTCTAATATGCTTTACTTACGATATCTATATTTGAATGAACATAATATAGAGAAATGAATGATATTTTTAAAATGTAATAGAAACGGATTAAGACTTGTAAAAACAGAACAAAACAAATGAGAAATATTCTTTTTAAAATCAATAAAGAAACTTTAAAAAAAAGAACATCATCATTCAAGTGAAGTGTTAAATCCTCGACTTACAACCTTACTGGTGTCGCTCACTGGGGTGACAATTTTATTCATGTTTCCCACGCTCTCCTTCCTGGGTCGCCTCAGGCTGGGTAGCTAGGCGAGCGGGAGGCTGGAGGGGAGCTAGGCAGGAGAGAGGGAAGCTCATCCAAGACCAGGAAGGAGAAAGAGAAAAAAAGCAAGGAGCGCAGATGCAGCAGCAGCAGCAGCAGGGGAAAAAAGGAGAGCCGAGCTGAGCCCAGTCATCCAGGAAGTGACAGCCGCCGATCAGCTGGAGCTGCGCATGCATTTTCATTTCTGCCGGTGCAACTGCGTTTCACCCCGTCCTGCCTGCTGCCCACCTCTGAGTATGACGCAATTGAACAGACACTATTTTGTAATATGTCTCTTGGGATGGGTTTTGCCCCACCTTCCTGGCCTTTTGAAAGGGCTTGAAATTTTATCTTGGACAAATGTCTTGGGGACCTGATGAGGTCTTATCTTCCCCACCAGTTCGCAGCATGACGGAACTACATGTTTTGCACGTCCCTTCCCAGAAATGACCCTCTGCGCATGTGCAGTACTTTTTAAAAAACACAATGGTGGTACCTATGACATTGCTGAGAGAACCAGCTCAGAGGCGTGGCATACTAATAGTTCTATACAACCAGTATGAATTGGCAGGAACACACCTCTGATTACTACTTATCTGTAACTAAAGTTCTTATTTCAATCAGGCTTGGATGTAAAAAGTAATTCCATTTTATTTTTCTCAGTTTGTTGAGGGGAAATATTGTCCTAAGGAATGTATTAAATGTCTATTTTTAAGAAGATACTGAACAGCTGACCATCATCTACAAATAGCTTTATCTTCTAAATTCCTATAAACTGAATGCAGCCGTCTACCAGGAGATGAGATTTTGGTGCATTTCATCCTTCCTTCCACAGATAAGCTTTATGGGGGATGCTAAGTTCAATTTTCCAGTGGAACTTGGCACCTGCCCATACTGCCAAAAGCACCAAAACCTAGTTCAAGAACTGTGGAATTACTGTGTTTGATTGGCCAGCAAGTTAGCCTGACCTAAACCCCATACAGAATCTATGGGGCATTGCCAAGAAAAAGATGATGGGCATGAAATCGAACAATGCAGAAAAGCTGAAGGCTGCTATTGAAGCATCCTGGTCTTCCATGACACCCCAGCAGTGCCACAGGCTGATAGCTTCCATGTCATGCTGCATTGAGGCAGTAATTGCTGCAAAAGGGGCCAAACCAAGGACTGAATACATAAGCATGTATATACTTTTCAGAGGCTTGATATGTAGAATTCTATGTACATGTAATATTCTAATTTTTTGAGATGGCGGATTTGGGGTTTTCATAAGGTTTCCATCCAGGCAGTTAATTTTATAGCTGACAAGCTATATTCTATATTTGTAACATACTTTTGCTGATAATAAAAATGGGGAGAGACTAGTATAGATCTATTTCAAGCTATTTAGTTCTCATCTGCTAACCCTACCCTTACTGGGATTTGAACCTGGGCAGTATGCCTATAAGGCCATAGCTTTTAACCTCTAGGCCACAGGTTCTCTTCCTGCCTTAGCTTGTACCAGGGAAGAGTTATATATGTTTTCTATGTCAAATCACCCTGGTATACCTAATTATGGGAGAGAGAATACTGCTTCCTTTTTGCCTGGGGAAAACCTGTGGCCTAGAGGTTAAAAGCTACTGCCTTATAGGCAGACTGCCCAAGTTCAAATCCCGGTAGGGCTAGCTGACGAGAGCTATATATCTTGAAAAAGATATATACTAGTCTTCCTTCATTTTCATTATCAGCAAAAATATGTTTTACACACACACACACACACACACACACACAGAGATAGATAGAGTTAGATACACACACTGTTTATCCAATTTTGTGAATAAACTTCCAAAGAAATGGAAACTATTCACATAAAAATATGATTTATTCAAAACGTATAACATTCTCACACTATTTAAGCTTTGAAAACTGATGGAAATGACAAAAAACATATTAATTTTTATCCAGAGTCTTAGTTATCATGCTCCTTTACTGCAATGGAAGACAAATTCCTTGAATTCCTCAGATTTAAAAACTAAATTATTTTGTCAATTGATCTCAATAGGCAGGTTACTGCTCTCTGAATAAAACAAATGCAGTATTGCAAGCTACTTCAGTCTAATTCTTCTAATTCTAACTGTTCACAACCAGAAGTTTGATCCTGACCACCTCAAGTTTGATTCAACCTTCTATCCAACAAGGTCAGTAAAATAAAGCCCTAGATTGTTGGGGCCAACACGCCGACATTGTAAATGGCTCAGAAAGTTCTGCAGAGCACTATGGAATGGTATATATATCTAAGTGCTATTAGAATTGTTAAATATTTACCATAGCTTTAAAAATATTACTAATAAAACACTCAATTCCCTGTTCAATCTGGAGTATTAAAAATTCAGGTGAGAGCTTTGAGTAGATATGGCAGAAAACAGGCACAAAATTAGATTGCATACCATGTTGAGTTTATTTTAAGTTGATGATAGCCATCGTAATTTTTTTCTGCTGTATTGGTGAAGAATCATTCAAGAGAGTTATAGGAAATACCGGTAGTGGATGTTTCTTAAGAATGGGTTCATTTGTTTATTTGTATATCTCTACTGTTTTATATCTATAATATATTTAGAAATTATACTAAAATGAAATTTCAGTTTTATAATTTTAATATTAATCAATCATAATTTTGCCATGATGGTCTGTTTCCATTTATTCTTTTAATTAAACTTTTCCAATCCAATAACATAAATGAAGGAAAGTATTCCCTTAGGACAGTGATTTTCAACCTTTTTTGAGCCGCGGCACATTTTTTACATTTACAAAATCCTGGGGCGCACCACCAACTAAAATGACACAAAATGACACTCTAACACAGTACAAATTATACATATATCATTAATAATATAGTATCACCCTCTGCGGGGCCTCTTATAAAAAGAAAAAGTGTATCTATATACACCATCAGGATAGACATAACCAGCTGAAGCTGAAGGCTTCATCTAGTGGTGGCTAAATTTACCTCCAGTCCTGACCAGGACCATGGGGAGGAGTAGCAGCTTCAACTACTCACCGCGGCCACACAATGACAAGTGTGCGGCAGCCCAAGCAACCACCTTCCTGGATGTGGATGAGAGGCGGCCTGCTATTGGTTCATCGCTAGTGGCTGGGATGAATCCTAGAAGGTGATTGGTCAGTGAGCATTCCCTGTGCCTCCACTCTTCCTGTCGCTGATAGCTGGAGGGATTGTGAGGGGAATGTTTATGTTCGGATGGAGGCGGATGGCGCTGGGCCGGATAAATGACCTCCGTGGGCCGTATCTGGCACGCGGGCCATAGTTTGGGGACCCATGTTTAATTTCCCCACAGCACACCTGACCATGTCTCATGGCACACTGGTTGAAAAACACTGTCTTAGGACAATAATAAGGCAGGAAATTAGGGAAAGAGGGGCATTTCCTAAGTATAATGCAAAATCTCTCTATGGGTAGGCAAAATAGGAATGCAAAATGTGATGCACTGCATGCAACCTACACCAGGTGATAGAAATTCCCAAATTCAATCCTTTGCATCCACTGTCAGAGCTAAGAAAGAAAAATCTCAGATAAACATTTTCCAGTTCTTCTAATTCAGATCTTTTAGCAGGAGAAGATAACCAAGGCCTCATGTGTTCAAAACATGTGGTGTTCCATAAACTCTGCTACTATTTCATAATTAATGAGTCCTTGTGGTGCCTAATTGAGAGAAGTGGGGCTTTCATGTCGCTGTCTTAAGTTACAGTCTTTGTTTTTCCTATTATAGATTATATGAAATACTTATTATCACCATGAAAATTTCCTTTAAGTCATATTTGTCCAACATGTTTTTTCTTTCACAGTCCCCTAGGCCAGTGTTTTTCAACCAGTGTGCCGTGGCACACTAGTGTGCCGCGAGACATGGTCAGGTGTGCCGCGAAGAAGGAAGCTCAGGTTCCGGTCTCACAACTTTTTGCTGAGAGAGTGACAGAGAGAAAGAAAGCAAGAGAGAGAGAAAGAGAGAAAAAGAGAGTGAGGAGAGAAAGCAAGAGAGAGAGAAAGAAGGAGAGGAAGGGAGAGAGAGAAATGAGCAAAAAGGGGAGGGAAAAAAGAGAAATGAGAAAATGATTGAGACAGAGAATGAGAGGGAAGAGAGAGAAATAAAAGAGAGAAGTGACTCTTGATTTAAAGCATATGATAAAAAGCACCCAAAGAATAAGAGAGAACCCCCCCCCCCAGCCCTCACCTGTTTTTGGAAATGGTTCAAGAGTGTACACACACACACACAAAAGGGTGGGGAGGAGACAGGGATGGAAAAAGAGAGGAGAGTGTCTTAGGGTGTCATTTTGGTTGGTGGTGTGCCCCAGGATTTTGTAAATGTAAAAAATGTGCCGCGGCTCAAAAAAGGTTGAAAATCACTGCCCTAGGCTGATCCCAAAGGTTTAGTCATGCTGTTTCAAAAGGCTGTATGTATATGTATAATTTGTCAATGTCCATATAAATTTGAAGTATGCTGCCCAACTATACCAATACAATTATCTTATCCTGAGCTGTGGTAGTGCAGTGGTTAGAATGCATTACTGCAGGCTACTTCTGCTGACTGCAATTTGGCAGTTCCATTCTCACCAGCTCAAGGTTTATTCAGCCTTCCATTCTTCCGAGGTCGGTAAAATGAAGACCCAGATTGCTGGGGGCAATATGTGGACCCTGTAAACCACTTAGAGAGGGATGTAAAGCACTGTGAAGTGGTATATAAATCTGAATACTATTGCTATGGCTATCCTGCTTTTGAATATAGCAACAAAAATAATGTGTATTGGTTTGAAACTTAATATTTATTAATGCTACAAATAATATTTGTTACTTCTAGATGTAAAAAATATGCATTATCAATATAAACTTCATTTGAAATGGACAACATCCGAAATTCTTCAACAGATTTCCACTGGGATTAAAAATAAAATAAATCATCCTCAATTGTTTAACTGAACCATGCAAAATATAACAAGAGAACTAAGAGGAAGTTGTAACTCTCTATCTGATAAATAACTTTCCTTGCGAACCGATGAACATATTTTCAAGGATCAAGATATTAACATCAACCCAGGGATGAAGAAGGAAACCTACAGTAGGAAAGGAAGTGGCTAGATAAAGTGGCTAAGAATGAGTGTAGGGAATCTAGTACATGCCTAATTTTTCATTTAGAGAATCAGCTAAAACACAAATCAGTTAATAGAGATTTGTGTTGAAAAAAGATTGATGCTTACTTCTAAAACAAACTTCTCATAACAAATCAGAAGAGACAACATGCAGGAAAAAAAACCCACCAACTTTTTAAAATTGTGGTTTAATAACACTGAATTATGTCTAATTTGTTCCTTCAGTTTTTGCCTACAGCTATTTTCAGCAGACAACTGGGTGTGTTTTCATTTGTACCTGGGTGTGACTTGGACTGACTTTTTGGGTTTGGTTTCAGAGTATTCTGAATTAGTAGGAATTGTTCTTTTCAAATTAAATGCTACTTAACATTAAAATGCGACTGATATAAATAAGAAAAAGAAATATAAAACATATTCTAAAAGTTGCATATAAATCAAATAGGTTTAATAAACTTTCTTAACTTATGTTGCTATATAAAAACACAGGTTTCAAAAGATAGCAGGAGGTTGTTTGCTTGCCAGCAACTACTGATTCTACTGCAGATAAAATATCTTATTCAGGGTTAGCTACTGCTGGTAAAAGCTTTAGTTTATTCAATCTTCCATTCTCTAAAGAGATGGAAGAAAATATGTACATAAAAACAGTGTTGTTGAAGTTTTTCAGTGTGTAATTATAATTGTACAATAACATATGCATATAGTATATCTATATCAGTGTTTTTCAATGAGTGTCCCGTGGCACACTAGTGTGCCGTGAGACATGGTCAGGTGTGCCGCGAAGCTCAGAGAAAGAAAACAAGAGAGAGAGAGAGAGAAAGCAAGAGAGAGAAAGAAAAGCAAGAGAGAGAGAAAGCAAGCAAGCAAGACAAAGAAAACAAGAGAGAAAGAAAGCAAGAAAAAGAAAAAGAACGAGAGAAAGAAAATAAGAGAGAAAGAAAGAAAACAAGAGAGAGAGAGAGAAAGAGCAAGAGAGAGAGAAAGAAAGCAAGAGAGAAAGAGAAAGAAAGCAAGAAAGAGAAAAAGAAAGAGAACGAGAGAGAGAAAGAAAGCAAGAGAGAGAGCAAGAGAGAGAGAACAAGAGAGAGAAAGAAAAAGAAAGAAAGAGAGAGAGAGAGAAGGAAGGAGGGAAGGTGGGAGAGAGAAAGACAGAGGGAGGGAGGGATGGAGAGAGAAAGAGAGCAAAAAAGAAGAAGGAAGAAAGAAAGAAAGAAAGAAAGAAAGAGGGATGGACAGAGAGAAAAAAAGAGAAAGGGGGAGAAAGAGGGAGGGAGAGGGAAATAGAGTGAAAGGGAGGAAGAGAGAGAGAGAGAGAATTCTTTTGTCCAAATTTTTTTTAACACCCCCCCCCTCAATGTGCCCCATGGTTTTGTAAATGTAAAAAATGTGCTGCGGCTCAAAAACCTCAATTGTGGTGCAAGTGAAATAATGTGCATAACATTAAAACATTATTTTATTTTATTATTGATTTCCATTTGTAGTTTTTTTCTACTAAAAGACATCTGTATTATGTTTAAGGTTTTCAATTAAAATGAAATACATTTGCTAAGTCATGTACTAATCAGTTGTTCCTTTATTAACACTATCAGAGGCATGTTGCTAGTACAATGGTACATCTACCTAAGAATGCCTCTACTTAAGAACTTTTCTAGATAAGAACCGTGTGTTCAAGATTTTTTGCCTCTTCTTAAGAACCATTTTCTACTTAAGAACCCAAGCCCGGAAAAATTTCCCAGGAAATTTGAGAGCGGCACAGTCTGGCCAGTTTCCTACCATTCCCCCATCTCGGGCTTTTCTGGGCTGCCAGAGGAACCTTTCGGTGGCACTTAAGGAGGCTTTGGCAGTCCAGAGTGAACAAAGCATTTTCCTTTCTCTGGGCTCTTGGAAAGGGAATATACCTCTGCCAGCGCCCAGAGAAAAGAAACACTCCCTTTACTTTGGGCAGCCTAGAGTGAATGGAGCGTTTTCCTTTCTCTAGGCACTTGGACAGGGAATAAACCACTTCACTGTGGTGACTCCCTCACGCTGCCTCCCATACACGTGGCACGAGGTTGCTTCCCAGAGCGTCTGGACACGGAAAGACAAAAGGGGTCTCTTCGCCCTGGCCGGATCATCTCGGCTTCAGCCAAACCGAGAAGTCACCACAGTGAAGGAAAGGCACTGGCTACAAAACAAGCAAGCAAGAGGAGAGGGGAGCCCTTCAGCATAGGAAGGAAGAGGAAGCAGGTAGCAGCAGCAGCAGCCTTTCGGTCAAAGGAATTGGGAGGTTCCCTCCTCTTGCCTGCCTGGGTTTCCCTCTCTGGTGGAATGTATGGGAGGCAGCCTCACACCAGGTATATGGGAAGTGCGTGCTCCTCCTTCTTTTTTTTTTTAGTCTTAAAGTTTTGTATTTTTTTGATTCCCCTCACCTCACCTTCTTCCTTCGGCAGTGAATGTCCTCCTCCTCTTCTTCTTCTTCCTCCTCTTCCCACCAAAATACTGAGCTTTCATTTCTTTCCTAATGGGTTTGCACACATTGTTTGCTTTTACGTTGATTCCTATAGGAAAAATTGCTTCTACTTACAAACATTTCTACTTAAGAACCTGGTCATGGAACAAATTAAGTTCTTAAGTGGAGGTACCACTGTATTTATTTACTCACTTATTTTTACCAAACTTGCAGCAGAAAAATGTAGGAAGACTTTGTGCTCTGCTCCATTCCTTCCCAACCTTGCCCTGGGGATGCCCTGGGAGTGCCCAAGATGCCCGAGTCTATGGAGAGGGGCGGCATACAAATAAATGAATGAATGAATGAATGAATGAATGAATGAATGAATAAATAAATAAATAATATGCAAGCTTGGAGCAGGTTGTTCTGGATGTTTCAGAAATAATTTTACCTCAAAAAAGAAGCCTTCTGTTACCTCAGGGATGTCAAACTGGATTTCTTCTGGGGTCAGAACAGCATTGTAGTTCTCCATGGGCCAGTGGGGGGCAGTGGAGTGGGACAGATGCCTGCTGCAGCACCCTGCTGGCCAAAACAGGGAACAGTGGGTCTACACATACACACACACATAACCTCATTGTCATCCTCCATGGCCTCCTGCAGCACTGCCAGCCAGTTTTAGGCCAATTTTCAGGCCATTTTTACCCCATTTTCGGGCCATTTTTTTCAGGCCATTTTCAGCTGCCAAAGTTCTGCAGGAAGCCAAGGAGGTAAAAACAAGGCATGGGGAGGGGAATGCACACAGCCCGTTTTAGCCACCAGAGACCCCACAAGCTGGTCCTTTGATATTTCTATGCTGGCCCTGTGGGCCAGATTTAAATACCATGACAGGCCTTGAGTTTGATACACATGTAGTCAGGGGTGGGCTACTGCCCATACCAGGGGGGGGGGGGGCCAAACGTATTGGGGTAGCAAAAATGGAGCTCCACCCCAGAGTACCCAATTTGCACTGAAAGATGTTGAAAGAAAATGCAGGGCGTCCTGCATAAACCCCACCCACAGTGTAGTAGTAAAAATTTTGGTAGCCCTTCACTGCCTGTGCTTATAGTATATATGCAGGAATAATAGTTACCCTTTGCTGAGTTTTGAAGTTCAATTATCTCTTGGTAGAGAAAAAAACCAATACAAAAATCAATGCAGGAAAGAAATTTTTTTTTGTAAAAATGCTTTTTGGGGGAAAGGACATTGCTTTTTAGGAGAAATGTGTGCAATTAGTTGTACAGTATAGCGAAGATGAGCAGAGTAGAGACTGCATCAACAGGGGAAGAATGAGAAGATTCACAGCTTGAGTGGGAACCCTAGAGGGATGCTGGAACAAGAGTAACAGCCACATGGAGAGACTAGAAGACAAAAGATTTGATTTCAATTGTGAGGAGGGAAAGAACAAGATGGTTAAATTCTTCCCTCTCTCACACTGAGGTAAATTAGTGATGCCTTAACCGACTAGGGGCAGAATTACTCAACACTTTGCTAAGATATAACTGAGAATGGAATTGACTTTCAAAGCCCTAACAATAGTTCTCTCACACTGGATTTCACTAGAGTGTAAATTGAAACAACAAAAATGTATTTATTTTTATTTATTTATTTATTTATTTATTTTGTCCAATACATAATACACATTGAAGAGAAAGATATGTAATAATATAAGTAAAGAAAAGAATAGAAGAAAAGATATAAAAGTATAGGTGAACATATTTTAAAGGAAGAAAAGATAAATGAGATAAGGAGAGACAATTGGACAGGGGACGGAAGGCACACTGGTGCACTTATGCACGCCCCTTACTGACCTCTAAGGAACCTGGAGAGGTCAATCGTGGATAGTCTAAGGGAAAAATGTTTGGGGTTAGGGGTTGACACTACTGAGTCAGGCAATGAGTTCCACGCTTCGACAACTCGGTTGCTGAAGTAATATTTTTTACAGTTAAGTTTGGAACGGTTAATATTAAGTTTGAATCTGTTGCGTGCTCTTGTGTTGTTGCGATTGAAGCTGAAGTAGTCATTGACAGGTAGCACGTTGCAGCATATGATCTTGTGGGCAATACTTAGATCGTGTTTTAGGCGACGTAGTTCTAAGTTTTCTAGACCTAGGATTAATAGTCTGCTTTTGTAGGGTATTCTGTTTCGAGTGAAGGAGTGAAGGGCTCTTCTGGTGAAGTATCTTTGGACATTTTCAAGGGTGTTGATGTCCGAGATGTGGTATGGGTTCCAGACAGTATACCACCTTGCTCCTTAAGCATTGGATTTAATGATGATCTGGGAAGCAATAGGCCTTTCACAAAAGAAAGACTGAAGTTCATTTCTACATCCATGACACTATTTTTTAAAGTCATCACACTAGCAGTGTCTTGTACTTTCTAACTGTTGAAAACAGAGGAATTGATGCTGATTTTTTTTCCATGGACAGCCTTTGTTCAGCTCAGCTGTGAAAGAGAAGGATGCCTCCCCTGCAGGGTTTTGCTGTCTCTGAAGGCCTGCCTTCCCTGGGATGAATTGCTGGAGCTTTGCAAGCAAACAGGCTACATGGCTTGATTTCAAATCACTGGGAATAAGGAAGTGCTAGGCTAAACACCAAAACACAGATACATGAGAAAATACAAAGAAAACTCTGTGAGGAGGTAGAATGATAATGAATAGAGTGGTATTGCATACTCTTGAATATTTGACAAAGAAAAATAGAGACATTTGTTTCACTGCCAAGTGAACAAGAGCGTCATAGTATGGAATTGAATAAGCTGGTTCTAGACGGCTTGGTGATGGGCCTCAACAATGAATTTGTGAAGTATCAACATTGGTCCTTTTTTTCCCCCTGGAATGTTAATTTCCCAATGTATACAATACTTCTATACACTTCTATTGCCACACAATAACTCTTTTTCCAAATACTAAAATAAGAATTATATATTCACTGTACACAAGTTGTGGGATATTGATTCAAATTCAAGGTGCATCTTTAATATTGAAATAAGCTATTTTATTTATGCATTCATTCATTCATTCATTCATTCATTCATTTATGTATTGCATTTATATGCCGCTCACTTCAAAATGGACTCTGAGCGGCTGATGGCAAATGCTAAAGAACCTCCTGTTGATACAACCTAGGTGAGATCACATGCCAGCCATGTCTTAAATCATCCTGGGTATGTGAACTGGCTGAGATCATGTAGTTATGAGGGGTCCATTTGAGGTAGGCAGCCTGGGAATACTATTGGCATCCAAGAAAACAAACAAACCATTGTACTTTGAAGCACATTTAGGCTTTGATTTATAGATATACTACTATCAGTATGTTGTGATTCAATTGAAGTATCATCAGAACAAAGCATTATTTCAATGTTTGGACACAACTACAGTATAACAAGCAATAAAAACCAGTTTTTATTTATTTTTTGAAAGGCAGACTACCAAGAAATATCAGGGCTGTACTTTTAGTAGGAATATTTTTAAATATTCCAGAAGACAAGGTCAAAATTTTGGTAAGGAACTACTTAGATATGTCCATTATTAACAAAAAGCTGAATTGCCTAGAATGAAACTTTTTATCTTTTCTGACAATAGGGTATGTACTCCACTTTACACTTAGAAACTATTTGAAGAGTCGAGATTCCAGTTTGAGCTTAATAGAAACACCAACTAGGAACCTAAATGAATTCATATCTATTGATTCAGATAGAATACATCTCAAGATATTAAAAGAACTTTCAGCCAGTTTGACTGAATCTATAGATTACAGTACATTTGTGAATTTCTGCAAAATAAGTGAAGTACCAGGTTACAGGACAAATGCTATTCATAGATTTTAAAAAGTAGAGAAGGTATCAAAACTGTAGAGGCCACTCAGCCTGGCATTAATACCTCTTCAGATTCTAGTGCAGATTATAAAGCAATCAATTGATAAGCACCAATGTAGCATAATCCAAAGGTTAGCAAAAACTTTTAAACAGAAGCATCTTTGCTAAATTTTTGTAATGGTGGTTGGATCCATAACTGGCTTTAAAAGTATACTCCAAAAATGTTCAGTTTATCAGCTCTGCAGATTGTTCAAATTATGAGCTCTGCAGATGGCACAAAATCCAGTGGTACAGATAACAGAAGACAGTAATAATATTCGATGTTATCTTGATTTAAAAAATGAAATGGAATGGAGACAGATGCAAAATTCTTATCTTATAAAAAGAAATAAAATGCAAATGTTTAGAATGAAGAATTTCTGGACTGGTAATAGCACCTGTGAAAAGGACCATAGAATTATAATTGATCACAAACTAAATATAGAGGTGCGGTGTTATTGCAAAGGGGGGAAAGCCAACTTTACTTTCAGACTTCATTAATAGAAATTTTGTTTCCAAATCATAAAAAAGTACCGTAATATTTCCATACTATAATTGGTCAGATTTCCACCAGGTGAACCATATCCATTTCTGGACACCATATTAAAAGAAAGATCATGAAAAGCTGAAACAGCTGCAACGAAGGACAGAAAGAATTGGAAACTAAGAAATATGAATCACAGAACTAGATATATTTTGTTAATGAAAAGATGGCTAAAGAGACCAGCACCACTCCTTAAGTATTTGAGGGGATCTCACATATCAAAACTTTAAGACTTGTTGCCTATTGACCCAGAGTGCACAGAACAGAATAATGGCTTTAAGTCATGGAAAAGCATCTAAGATTCTGTGATGAAAGCAACTGATTATGATCTGATCATAAAATCAACTTCAGCTGGGGACACCAACAGTAGTTTGATCTGTAGACCATGATATTTTAAACTAAGAACATACTTTCTTCTTCCTCATCTATAGACCATGAAAGTTTGAACAAGCAACTGTTAGGATGGGCACACTTCTACTGCTGTCTCATTGTCATTGGCAATGCTCCAGAGCTCCATAAGGACAAGCTGAGGCCGGCAATGTGGCGAGGATTTTAAATCATAACAGAATAGGTGAGCTATCTGTTCTGCTTCAGGTAAATGACAATCTGTTCCAAATTACACTGAAATATCTCAGGAATGGGCTTCTTGTGGATCTAGGGAACAGATTTTAGTTACACTATTAACAAAAATAAGTGGTGACAAATACTAATATATAAGATATTTTAGGTGAGTTTTCTTTCTGTTTAAAATGGAATAGCAGTGCTAATTTAATGTATTTCCATTATGGCTGCATTGCTAAAGCTTGTTCTAAATCTATTAAGAAAGTGTGAAAAATTAATTATTGTGTTGTGGAGTTTTAATTCCTAGGAAAAGGTGTTTGAACCTGTATCTGTTTTGAAACTTTTCTTCTAATTTCCCATTATTATTTACATGCATTAGCTACTCAGCTACAGTCAACTCAACGCTATTACAGACCAAAATGCATTTTGTAACTAGGGCTTCCATCTAGCATTTAATCATATACTGAAGGCTCGCACTAAAGTCCCCATGAACTGGAAATAAATTTGCTATATGACAAACTATTTGTAACAAACAATAGTCATTAATTCTGCAGGTCTTCCCCTGTCTTGTATATTACTGATCAATATCTTGGAAATAAGGAATAGAATGCACTTTTTCCAAAATGATGTAAATAACCATCTTGGAAGAGATTATGTGCACTTTAGGAACTCTATAAATAGCGCCAGCGGACTCACCCCGCTGGCGGCGTTTGCTGGAGGGTCGGGGAGACACCGGGCTCCTTGGCGGCCACCATTTTGTTCTCGGCCGAAGTCTTGCGATGCGAGACTT
Organism: Erythrolamprus reginae; assembly: GCF_031021105.1. Classification (NCBI taxonomy): domain Eukaryota; kingdom Metazoa; phylum Chordata; class Lepidosauria; order Squamata; family Dipsadidae; genus Erythrolamprus; species Erythrolamprus reginae. The sequence continues at coordinate 213,314,902 of NC_091952.1, read as the reverse complement.
CGGCCGAGAGTCAGGCCAACTTGGCCTGACTGCTGACGAGTCCGGGCGGGGCTTGCTGGCCCTATTTAAGGGCGTGTAGACCCGGGGCTAAGCCTTTTCGCCCAGACCTCAGCTGAACGGCAGACACTCGGCTGGGTGCCTGCTGTCAGCAGCCATTTTAGGCGGCCTCGTGTCTTCAGCCACCATTTTGTGGCTTCGTGGTCGGCGGAAAGAGCTCTTCGGTGCAGTGTCTTCTGCCTGGCGGAGCCAGCATCGGCTGGCTGCCGCCCTTGGTTTGCCTGCTCCGTTTTCCCCCGGGATCGGGGGGTCGTGGGGGGTGCCCGTTGGGGGGAGCGGCTTGGCTTTTCTGCCACCGTTGGGTGGGTTGGCCTGCCGCTGGGCCTCCCCTCGTGAGGCCTGGGTGCTTAGTGTTGGCCTCGCTTCCCAGCCCAATCTCTTGTTTTCTTAACAGTTTAACAGATAGAATATTAAATAACAATAAGGGTATGGCCCCGAAGAAGAGGCAGGCCCAGGCCCCTCCGGCCCAACCAGCAGGGCGGCCTAGGAGGGCATTGAGGCCTTCAGCCCGGGCTCGGGCTAACCTAGAGGGGACCCCTGGGGTGGTCCCACCGGAGGGGGGGGGTTATGCCTCCAGCCCCTCACCTTGATGTTTCTCCCTCCCTTTCTTGGGCCAGGGTCCTGGAAAGGCTTGATGAGCTGGAGCGTTGGCGGTCCGGATCGGGCCCGGGCAGGCTCCCCCTGGCTGCATCGGCGGCCTGGGGAAGGGAGCCGGAAGAAGAGGTAGCCCAGACCGGGCAGATGGCCCAGTCGGGGCAGATGGCGGCATTGCAGGGCCCCGCTCGGATGGGCCCCCCGTGGATGTCTTCAACCCCGTATGGGGCAGGTGAGGCTGCACCACACTTGTCCGCCACATCGCTCCTCCCCTTGCAGGGTCCGGGGTTTAACCCACCTGGTTTGGGGAGTGGCACTAGTTTTCTGGGGTCCACTTCAGGCACATGTGGTCAGGTTTGGTCCCTGCCGGCTCTGCCGGCAGGGGCGCCGGGGTGGTTTTCCCACCGGGGCCCGGGGCGGGGGGTTGGATCCCTCCAGCGCCCACTATTATGCCCCCGCCCCCTTTGGTGTATCCACTGGGGCTAGGGGTGCTGGGAACGGGGGCCTCCACCATGTGGGACCCGTTCGCCAGCATGAAGGCTGGGGCTATCCCATGTGGGCTACCTGCCACTCCCATGGGGTACCACCTCCACCCGTCAGTGAAGGAGGCGATTTGGAGGGGAGAGTATGTGGACCTCTTCTCACTATTGAACAGAGAGGTCCCCAAGCAGGAAAAGGATGTAGTGCCCGGGGAAAAGCCTAAAAATACCAAAGTCACCAAGTGTTTCAGCTCATGGCTGTACGCTTTCCTGACTTATGCATCAGTTGTAATTCAAAGGCAGCCGGCTAGGGCCGCTTCTATGCTCAAATATATTGACTTAATTGCTAGGGCTCATTTTGAGTATAAAGGTACTATCTGGCATCATTACAACAAAGGCTTTAGGATGCGGATAGCTCACGACCCCTCCCTCCCCTGGGATATGGTGGTGCCGGATCTATGGTTCCAGGCCACGTATATGTCCGGCAAGGAAGGGTGCGACAGGACCGATAGTGGTAATTTCATGGAGGAGGAGCCCGCGGCTTCCACACCAGCCAAGGCGGCTACGGGGGGAGCGGGGAAGGGAGCCTCCCCTGCGTGTCATGAGTTTGCTGCAAAGGGGGCGTGTTTTCATCCCTTTTGCAAGTATAAACATGCATGCGGGAATTGTGGGGGGACCCAGGAAAACCTCCCCCACCTACTGGGGGAAAAGGGGCCCAGCCCAATTAATTTAAAAGCACTTGAGGGTTGGTTGATTGACTACCACCCTTGCTCGAGAGCGGCTGCTCTCTTGCTAGGTTTCTCCAAGGGATTCAGGATCCCTTACGTGGGGATTAGGCAGGCCTTCATGTCCGACAACCTTAGATCGGTTGTGGGACATGAAGACATTGTTAGGGCTAAGATTCGGAAGGAGGTGGCCGAGGGCAGGGTCCTTGGGCCTTTCCCAGAGCCGCCCTTCCCGAATCTTTGAGTATCCCCATTAGGGGTGGTCCCCAAAAAGGCGAGTGGTGAATTTAGGTTGATTCACCACTTGTCTTTTCCTAAAGGGGAGTCAGTGAATGATTTCATTCCTGACGAGCTTTGTTCAGTCCGGTACACATCCTTTGATGCGGCCGTGGCCATGGTTAGGAAGTGTGGGGTTGGAGCCCTTATGGGAAAATGCGACATTAAGTCGGCATTCCGGCTCCTCCCCATACACCCAGACGACTTTGAGCTCTTGGGCTTCCATTTCGAAGGTGGTTTTTATGTAGACAGGGCTTTACCCATGGGTTGCTCTGTCTCATGCTCTCTTTTCGAGAGCTTTAGCACCTTCTTGGAGTGGGCGCTCAGGAGGCGCAGTGGTCTGGGTTCGGTCGTTCACTACCTTGATGATTTCTTGGTGGCGGGGCCTGCGTATTCGGAGCAATGCTTTGCTCTAATGCGGGACTTCGAAGCCCTTTGCGCTCAATTGGGGGTGCCTTTAGCCTCTGAGAAGACCGAAGGCCCCGCCACCAAGATTACCTTCCTTGGTATTGAATTGGACTCAGTTGAGCAATCTTCCAGATTGCCCCTGGACAAATTGATTAAAGTCAGGGATAAGCTTGATACCGTTCTGGGCTGCAGGAAGGTCACTCTTCGGCAGCTCCAGGAACTAGCTGGTATACTTAATTTTGCCTGCCGGGTTGTGGTGCCGGGCAGGGCCTTTTCTAGGAGGTCATATACTGTGATGAAGGGGCTTCGTTTGCCCCATCATCGTACCCGCTTATGTGCAGGGGTCAGGGCTGACCTCTGCGTGTGGCGGGAGTTTTTAGACCACTTTAATGGGCTGTCTTTTTGTAGGCACGAGCTTCTTTTGGAAGCTGAGTTGCAGCTCTGCTCCGATGCTGCGGGGACTTGTGGTTTTGGGGTAGTGTTAGGTGACCAGTGGTGCTGGTCGGTTTGGCCTCCGGAATGGAGTGCCTCTTCATTGGTTAAGGATTTGACTTTTTTGGAGTTCTTCCCCTTGATAGCGGCCCTAGAGCTTTGGGGTGAGCAGTTTAGGGACAAGACTGTGCATTTTTGGTGCGACAACCTAGCGGTTGTCCATGTTGTGAACGCCCTGTCCTCTAAGAGTGACAGGGTCAGGCAGCTTGTCCGCCATTTTGTGCACAGGTCCTTGTCCCTAAACACGTTGTTTTTGGCTAGGCATGTCCCCGGGTTACATAACGGGGTTGCTGATGCCTTGTCCCGTGGTCAGTTGTCCAGGTTTCGGACCCTGGCCCCGTGGGCCCAAGAGTCGCCAGAGGCATTCCCAGACCACCTTTGGAGCCTGGGCGGGCTCCCGAGCGGTGGAGAGAAGAGGCCTCCAGGGCTATCGCCCTCTCGGTAGCACCGAGCACCCTGCGGGCTTACCAGCGTGCAGGTAAGGAGTTTGGGGATTTCAGGCAGGGTAGGGGTTACCCCCATAGCTGGCCTGCCCCAGTTGAGCACCTGGCAGAATTTTGTGTCCAGCTTAGGCAGCGTGGCCTTTCAGTTAGGACTATTAGGTCCAGGTTAGCCGGCCTCGCCTTTCTGTCCAAGGCAGGGGGTTTTAGAGATTTTTCTGGTGACTTCCGCATTCGGAAGATGCTGGAAGGCTGGGTGAGGGAGTGACTGGGAGCCCCTTGTGACACTCGTCGGGCCCTGACGGTTCAGCAGCTGTCCCTGATAAATCAGGCTTTAGACAGTCTGTGTGCCTCATTGTACGAGGCCTGTCTTTTTAGGGCAGCGACTCGTGTCATGTTTTTTGGGGCCCTCAGGGTCAGCGAGGCCATGGCCTCCTCTCAAGCTGACACGTCGCTCCGTGCCTTCCAGTATGCTGATCTAGCCGTCAGGCAGGAGGGGGTATCCCTTGTAGTAAGGCATTCTAAGTCAGATCAGCTGCACAGAGGGGTTTGCATTGAGCTAAGCGCGGCCGCCGACCAGTCTGTGTGTCCGGTGGCCGCCTTGCAGCATTATTGTAGTTTACGTGGGTCAGGGCAAGGGTACCTTTTTAAGCATCTGGACGGTACCCCTCTGACCCGTTATCAATTTTGGGTGTTGGTGTCCAGGGCAATGGCTCAGGTAGGCATGGATCCCGCCGGCTATGGAACGCATTCGTTCCGTATCGGCGCTGCCACTAGCGCGGCACTTTCTGGTTTCCCGGCCCAGCAGATTCAGGAGATCGGCCGCTGGCGGTCAGCGGCATATTTGGGTTATGTTAGGCCTGCTGAGGATTCTAGGCAGGGCTTAGGCTAGGTAACCTCTCTGTGTGTCCTCTTCCAGGTCCCCATGCCAACACAAAACCAACGGCGCTGCTGTGTGGCCACAGCATGATATTTTGGGCCGGCCGCTCAGCAGCCAGAAGTGCCATCGGGACCCAGTTGTCATTGGGACGGTGGGTCAAGGTCGTTTGGATGGGCCGAAGAGGTATGCGGTGGGAGGGACTCCTGCCGGCGTTGCTGGGGGGACAGCATCCCACGGCTGCACCTAGTGGTACTGGGCGGGCGGCTTCCCAGGGTCGCGCCCAGGTTGGACTGGGAGGGCGGCATCCCATTGCTGCGCCCAAATGGCTGGTCTTGCACCTAGGGTGGCAATGACCTGTGCCTGCTTGGGGGTCTACCATTGATCATCCAGGCGAGTGAAGACCTGCGGCGGCTTCGCTCTGTGTGGCCCAACACGCAAGTGGTGTAGTCAGAGATCCTCCCGAGGATCGTGTGGAGGGACGCCATTTCCCTTAGGGCCATTCACCGGGTCAGGCGTAGACTAAATAAGGCCCTGGGCAGAATAGTCAGGGAATTAGGTGGGGTTGTAGTGGCCCATCCCCTCATCACTGTAGATCGGCCGTGGCTTTACCGGGCCGACGGCATTCACCTATCAGAACAGGGGAACGCCATTTTCTTACAGGACCTGCAGCGGTCTCTGCGTGAGCTGGCGCAGCTGGAGGGGGGAGTCAGGGGGCCAAGATAGAGATCTGACCCCCACTCCGTGGCAGGTTAGGGGCGGAAAACTGGGTGGTGGTTTAGCAACTGCGCGTTCTCCCTTGGGCGTCTTTGGGGATGATTGACAGGTTCTCTCCAAGCTTGTGGTGGAAGCGACCTGAGCAGTTGGGGGGAACCTGTCTTTGGGTCCCGCACCTTTAAGTCCCCTGGTAGGGGTTAGCCGGCGGGACCCCCCTCATGCAAGTGCATGGCAGGGTCTCAGGTGAGGGAGGTGTCCCTCACCTGGACTAGCATCGAGCTACGCCCATAAGTTGCCCAGGAAGGTTTATTGCTACGTCATTTCCACCCCGGAAGTATTTGTTCGACCCTGCAGGTCCATTGTTTGGGTCATAGTTAGTTATGATGTTATGCTAATTTATTTAAATTAAATTATGCTAATATATGTTAATAAAAATGACCCAGTTTTAAATCCAGCTCTTGTGTCCGTGTCGTTACTCCGTCTCTTCAGCAATAGGACAGGACAATTATGGACCTAAGTAATCATTTTTACCAGTTTCAAATATCTTTGTCACTTCTTATTGCTATAATTCCAAACAGCTAGCTAATTGGATATTTAATGATCTATGTATGCATGGAATCCTAAATGTTCTGTCATTATTAATTTATTAGCCATTCATTGTAATTATCCTTCTTGTAATGAATTCATTTAGTATTAATTTGAATGTCGTACATCCATGTCTGCTATAGGTATTGCCATATAATTTAACATTCATTATTTCAGCTTTAAGATGAAATATTAAATATTGTCAGAACACTTACATTTCTAACAGCTTTTTATTAAGATGATCACTATTATTTATGAATGGCAGGAATTTAAATATTAGACAAATGTGGTCATATATCTACATGGCCTTGATTTAACTAATCAATACCCAACTTCCTTCCTGAAATATGTCACCACATACCTTAGTCACTGTGCAACTCATTATTCACATATCAAGATCACAAGTGCCTGGTATGTGTCTGTAATGGGGGGATTATGAAGATTTATGAGAGTTATTCTATAAAGGAATTATTGAGTCTGTGTTCTGCACCTCTATAAATGTCTGGTTTGGTTCTGCAACTCAACAAGACAGACACAGACTTCAGAGGATCGTTGCTCCAAATTTGACTGTCGGAAATAGAACTTCAGCAACAGAGTGGTCAGTGCCTGAATGCACTACCTGACTCCATTATTTCATCCTCAACCCCCCAAAATTTTAACTTTAACTGTCTATTGTTGACCTCACCCCATTTCTTATTTGATAAGGGGTATGCATAAGTGCACCAGCTTGCCTACCATCCCTGTCCTAATGTTCCCTTTTATTCATATTCATGTCATGTATTCAAATAATGTTTATACTTATATAAAGTGACCAGATTTTAAGATTGGGAAAGAGTGACACCATTGGGGGGGGGGGGGGGCCTAAAAAAGTTTTGCAAAAAATTTTTTTGCAAAAAAAATTATTTTTCTCTCTTGCTCTCTCTCTCTCTCTCTCTCTCTCTCTCCCTTCCTCTCTTTTTTCTCTTTCTATTCCTTCCTCCTTTTCTCTCTTTCTCTTTCCCCCTCTCTCTTTCTCTGTCTCTCTCTTTCTATCTCTCTCTTGTACACCATGTACAGGGTTTGAAGTAAGAGTGGGAGGGCAGCAGCAGCACCTGTCAGTAGCCACAGGGTGGTGGCAGGGTGGTGAGCTGCGAGTGGGAGCTCCAGGGTGGAGGCACCGACAGCGGTGGCTGGACATGTTACTGGCACTGCGCTGGGCATGGGCGCAGGACTGGACATGTACATGCTGGCCCTGCGCTGGGCATGGGCGCGGGGCTGGCACTGGCGCGCTGGCTGGGCCGGGACAGAGGTGCCAGCTGGTGCACTCCCACTAGCATTTAATGTAATAGTGCCAGACTCTTTCATCTAAACAAACCAAATCTATTTCTAAACTGTAAGGCAGCATCGTTAATGAATCTTAGTACAGAAATAATAGTTCTTATAAATTTGGGTTGACCTTGATTGGATATTAAAAAAAATTAAAGTACAAATATGAATACTACAAACAAACAAAGGAAATAATCTTGCAAGCTGTAAAAATAAATTGTGTTCTCTTTCAATGAAAAAAAACTCAAGACAATTGAAGAGCGCCACTGAACATCACCAATCCAACAGCAGAAATGTGTGCTCTAAGATAAGGAAGCCTGGAACTGCCCTCCAAGGTATTTATAAGTACGCACCTGCTCTATAGATGTCCTATTAATTTGCCATTTATGCACCTTATAGTTGATTGGGCAAAACACTATTTATTTTTTTATAACCTATTACATGTTGTTCTTTGGATGATAGAAAGCCAATGACCTTCTCACTCTACCTGGGAGACAGACAAAAATTACTATATCATCTGTATATAACAAAACTAGGATTGCACCCTCTGCTAACATTGGAGAGTAAAGAATAAAAAATGTGAGAGCCTGAATTATTAAATTAATATATAGATTGAAAAGTGAATTAGAATGTATCCTTTCCATATCCCTTTTCTTTGTGGCAACAGCTCCTGAAAAGATAAATGTGAGCATAAGAATGGAACCAAAGTAAACTAGATCCATTCTTCAAATAAGTTAATTTCACTTGACCATCACTACCTGTAGACAATTGGATTTTCAGGTGTGACCACTATGAATGCTTGCTGTTATTTTAGTCTTCATAATTTTTGGCTACTGAACCCAGGGTACAAAATGTATTCATTAATTTCTTTGTTTACAAGGTTACATAATTTGGTACAGCCGTAAATTTTCACATGATAAATCCTACCTTTATCACTTAGTATTCCTCAAAAAATGTAGTATTTATCACAATGGGTCCTTTTTATAACGTCTATGAGGAATGATTTCTGATGGTTTCCCCATAGATATTTAAGATATGAAGGTTTGACGTATAAGATCTATAAGGTCATTTCCTCCACACATTCTTAGACTTACAGAAGCAGCCACAGCCTGATAGTAATCTTGTAAAAGTAAAATGATTTGTTTATTTAAGACTGCTAGTGTGACCTATATCCATTAGTAACCTAGGAATTCTTAAAGAGACACTTACCTCATTACATGCAGTTTTCAGCTGTACTCCATCATTGCAGAAAAACAAGGTGCCTGTTTCTAAGGATCTCTTATGAATTGTATCTATGGAGCTCATTGTCTTCATCAGACTTCCTTACTAGGTGAGAAGCCTTTCCTGGACTACATCAAGCTCCAGCATGCTATTCAAGTGCCATCCGTACACACTATAGGACAAAAAACTCTGAACTTTAAAAAAATATGTCTGCATATACAAAATATTTTTATATAATTATGTATAATTATATATAATCTCATTTACTGTCATGCCCCAACATACAATTTTTATATTTACTGTTGTTGCTCTCTAACCCTATCTAGTGGCTGGGAGGGAAATGCCATTATATTATAGCAATAGCATATAGACTTATATACCGCTTCATAGTGCTTTTACAGCCTTTTCTAAGCGATTTACAGAATCAGCATATTGCCCCCAACAATCTAGGTCTTCATTTTAGGAAGAATGGAAGGTTGACTTAACCTTGAGCCGGTGGTAAGATTTGAACTGCTGAACTACAGCTAGCAGTTAGCTGAACTAGCCTGCAGTGCTACACTTTAACCACTGTGCCATCCCGGCTTTAACAACTAATATTGTTTTGAAGCTGACCCTATCACCTTATCCATCAGCCCCCACTCTCAAAACAAGTGCATGCTGGAAAGCCAGACTCCATTTTCCTTTAGTATTTGGAGAAGACAGAAGCACAAGAAGAATGCATCTTAACCTGTGGCACATCTTTATCCAAGGACAAGCTCACATTCCACATGCAGACCATCGCTGGTGAGATTTAGATTACTTGTATTTATTAATTGCCATGTTCAGCAGTAACTCAATGTTGCCTATCTTGTATTCGGTTCTCATTGTATGTATTCCTATTTTCCCTAGTTTTACCATATCCTGTTCTTTCAGTAAGGCAGCTTGTGATCTTCCCCTCAGCCTTTCAACATGTACATTCAATTCAACACTCGACATTTTCCTGTGAAACTAGAGCATTACAACAATCACAATTATTCTACATAGGTTTGCTGTTATATAATCCTGGACATAGAGCTTCTTTTATATGTATGTGTATCAATCAATCGTCCCTCCTACCCACAAAAGAATCTCTCAGAATCAGTTGTCTCAAAATTGACTCAAGGGATGTGATGGGAAAGAAAGTGAAATCGTCTCTACATAAATTTTGTCATAAACAACAATATAAACAGCATATTATGTTTTGACTGGGATGAATAATCTTTTTTATTACCAAGAATAACATTCCTATTGGATTCATGTATCACATAATCTACTTTCTCTAATTCTGGTGTCTCCTTTTCTTTAACTACTAAAGTACCTCTATATACATATTTAGTAGGGCATCCATTTATTCCTTATAATTGCTTGACCATATTGTAGGGCTAAGCCTAGCTGGGATTATTCCAGCTCTTTGATGATTGTGTATAAAAACCAGTGGCTAAAGTACTTGGAAAGCAACTGGAAGACTGTAATTCTAGTTCCTGCCTTCAATATGAAAACTGGATGGGTAACTTTGGTCCATGTGCTCCCTTCCTCAGCCCAATACACCCCACAGAACTGTGATTGCAGAGAAAATAGAAGGAGGAAGGAGCATTAAGTAGAAATAACCCCTTGAGTTATTTACAAAAATAACAAAAGTGAGATTGAAAAAAAATCTAAATCTATTGTAAAATATTTAAATCTAATGTAATCTATTGTATTCCCACTAAATGTATTATAAAAAAGTAGAGAACTATTTTCCATTTGCAAAATTAAAAAAAATACACAAATATTTCAGATTTTGAAAGGAATATAATTTATCTCAATGCAATAGGAAAGTGTGTAATCAAGTTATTCTGCTTACTGCCCAGATGCTAACTCTGGAACGCAGTTCTTCTTTTCATGACTACATTATTTAAGCAGAACTCAAGTGAAAGACTATTTCCAGAATAGTAGGATTGATCCCAAATAAGTCTAACTGAACGAATAGGGAGAGTGCGTGCTGCTCTTTACTTTCCTAATTGAAAACAAAAAATCACTTTCAAAATGTAAACAATAAACATAAATCCATATTTAATTATCATTTAAAATTACACAAACTAGGAACAGAAAGTAGCAGGTGGTACAAGCCCAGATGTCTCTTTTTCTTAAAACAAACAAAATATTTTTGGATGCAGTGAGTACAGTGCTTGCAGGAGAAGCAGCACTCATTATTAGTCACAAAGTTCTGAGCCCTTCTCAGTGGTGTTACCATTGCAGTCACAGCAAATACCCTGCATGGGCCATCTGTTGCTCTGTTGAAATCTTTGAATGAGAGGCAGAAAGAGGAGGAGATGGTTGATAAATCAGAGCTCTCCTGAAACATTTATATGCATAAATATTACATCTGAAATGGCTCCATGTGACAGAAAAGAACAAGGATTCTTTTCATACGGAGGGTGTCAGGAAACAGCCAGCAAAATGGTCCTATTTCAGGACAATAAGGCATCTTGAGTCTGAATTAGTATATTGATAACTGCTATGCATTGTTGAAAGAAATCCAGGTGGATGTTGTGACTAGAAAAAAATAAAGCTAAAAACTGTCTTGAACTGGATGAATATCAGGGTTCTTTAGACACAAATCTTCACCACTTTAGCTGAAAGAGTAAAGTTCAGAATTTGACTATGGTTGCAAAGTATGAGTTCCATCATGATGCCACAAATGTGTTATATTTGGATATTTATTTATTTATTTATGTATTAGATTTGTATGCCGCCCCTCTCCGAAGACTAGGGGCAGCTAACAACAATAAAGAAGACAATGTAACAAATCTAATATTATAAATAATCTTAAAAAAACCCAATTTAAGAGACCAATCATACAAACAAGCATACCATGTATAAATTCTATAAGCCTAGGGGGAAGGGAAAAATTTCAATTCCCCATGCCTGACCACAGAGGTGGGTTTTAAGGAGCTTGCGAAAGGCAAGGAGGGTGGGGGCAACTCTGATATCTGGGGGGAGCTGGTTCCAGAGGGTCGGGGCCACCACAGAGAAGGCTCTTCTCCTGGGTCCCGCCAAATGACATTGTTTAGTTGACGGGACCCGGAGAAGGCCAACTCTGTGGGACCTAACCGGTCGCTGGGATTCGTGCGGCAGAAGGCGGTCCTGGAGATATCTGGTCCGATGCCATGAAGGGCTTTATAGGTCATAACCAACACTTTGAATTGTGACCGGAAATTGATCGGCAACCAAGGATCCAGAACCTAACAAAGAATGAAATTCACCACGTAGCAATTAACGCTATTTATTTATTTTTATTTTATTTATTATTAAAATTTAGGGGCCTTACATCTCACTCCCAGAATGACTCTAATGCATTTTGCAAGATTGATTTAACAATAAACATGTAAGACTTCTAAAATAATCTGTACATTTGCAACAAAGAAGTGTTTTAGATATTTTTCATTTTTAACATCTATGTGGTTTTGATCTTGAGTTTCCCTTAGTAATTTACAGTAATTTAAAATAATCAGTAGTATTAAAACACAAATATACAATGTAAACATGACTTTAAAACCAACAGCAAAATAATGACCAATGAAGTTTCAGTAAAAAAATTATTAGGACACTGAAAACTATTAAAATTTAACAGCATGAGACAATAATGCTCTCTCAGTAGAATATGCCACTTTTGAGGTAGCATTCTGTGGCCCTGATATCACTACCAATAAGACTATGTCTCTAGAAACTATCTACCATACCTCAAAAGCCAGGGATATTCAGAGAAAATTATATTGAATTATAGGCTCTAACCCAGTGGTCTCAAACTCACATTGTCATGGCAACATCACATGACATATCAGACTTTTCCCCCTTTCACTTAAACCATGCATGGCCAGCACATGACATATCCGGCCCACGGGCTGGGAGTTTGACAGCCATGCTCTAAACAATTATAGAGGATAAATTGTTTGGTAGAATGTTAAAGGCCATCAATTCAAAAAGCCCTGAAGCCACCTGTATCTCCACCAAAATTGAATTCAAAAAAATCCATCCCATATGTTTGATCTTCTGAAAACATCATCTTCCAAAACATATTAAAAACATTCAGCTGGATACATGGACTAGCCATTATGCATTTTGTTTAGTTTGAAACTCATTTTACTAAGTTTTATTTTATTTTATTTATTTATTTATTGGATTTGTATGCCGCCCCTCTCCGTAGACTCGAGGCGGCTAACAACAATGATAAAAACAGCATGTGACAATCCAATAATAAAACAACTAAAAACCCTTATTATAAAACCAAACATACACACAAACATACCATACATAACTTGTAATGGCCTAGGGGGAAGGAATATCTCAACTTCCCCATGCCTGGCGGTATAAATGAGTCTTGAGTAGTTTACGAAAGACAGGGAGGGTGGGGGCAATTCTAATCTCCAGGGGGAGTTGGTTCCAGAGGGCCGGGGCCGTCACAGAGAAGGCTCTTCCCCTGGGGCCCACCAAATGACATTGTTTAGTCGGCGGGACCCGGAGAAGGCCAACTCTGTGGGACCTTATCGGTCGCTGGGATTCGTGCGGTAGCAGGTGGTTCCGGAGGTAATCTGGTCCAATGCCATGTAGTTTTACTTTGCCAATTGTGTGTCTATTGTTAATACAATCACTTCACTTGATATGATCATATGAAGCAATCAGGAGTTCATCTGATGATTGGTGGAATAACAACATACAAAATTTGTATAATTTTCATAGTGGATTCATGAAGATGTCAACAGCATGAAAAACAAAATAAGGAGTCACTCCTACAGCATTCCCACTAAGGAGCACAGTGCTAATATCCTTTGATCACACTGGTTTTCTTTAAAACCATATTTAACTAATATGACTCAGAATCATTAAAAGACAGAAATCTTCTGCCATGATTTTTTATTTATAAAATACATAAATATATTCTAAAGCAGCAGTAATAAAATATTATAGTAATTTATTCCTACATTTCTTAAATACATACTACAGTGTTCCCTCGATTTTCGCAGGTTCGAACTTCGCGAAAAGTCTATACCACGACTTTTCAAAAATATTAATTAAAAAATACTTCGCGGGTTCCCCCCCTATACCACGGTTTTTCCTGCCCGATGACATCATATGTCATCACCAAACTTTCGTCTGCCTTTAATAAATATTTTTTTAATAAACTTTAATAAATAAACATGGTGAGTAATAATCTAAATGGTTGCTAAGGGAATGGGAAATTGCAATTTAGGGGTTTAAAGTGTTAAGGGAAGGCTTATAATACTATTGCTAGCCAAAATTAGTGTATTTACTTCCGCATCTCTACTTCGCGGAAATTCGACTTTCGCAGGATGTCTCGGAACGCATCTCCCTGCAAAAATCGAGGGAACACTGTACATTAAATTCTTAATGCGTTCTTAAATTCATTTATCAAATTTGTACATGTCCATTCCACTAAAAATCCACCATAGGAAGAAAAATATGTATAAATAGCTCAAATAGAGAACTGTAGGCTGGAGTGAAAAATGAACAACTGTTTGTATACCTTCTAAGAACTGGTGCCAAGCCATGGTTCATACTGCGGAAATGCTACAGTGATAATAATAATAATAATAATAATAATAATAATAATAATAATAATAATAATAATAATAATAATAATAATAATAATAATAATTATTATTATTATTATTATTATTATTATTATTATTATTATTATTATTATTTATTGGATTTGTATGCCGCCCCTCTCCGCAGACTCGGGGTGGCTAGCAACAATAATAAAAACAACTAAAAACCCCTATTATAAAACCAAAGATTTGATACATTTGTTAGTCTTTAAGATGAAACAAGACAGCCACTCAATTAATATTCTGCCTTTATTTTGTAGAGCTCAAGCTGTGTACATAACACTCTTGCCTCCTCCTTTTTCCATAACAACAATTCTTCTGTGAGGTGGCTGGGCTGAGAGAAAATGACAGGCCCAAAGTCACCCAACTTGCTTTCATGCCTAAGGGAGGCCTAGAACCATATGGATATGAGTTGTATGTGGAGCCACTCAATATATGATGTGTTTAATGATTGTGTGTGTGTCCCTGTATTTTTGCCTGACAATTAGAAGAATGGAGTTGTTGTTTCTCTACACAAAGGGAAAAAAAATACAACAATGAGTAGGGGATTAATTTGTTCAGTGTGTTTGGGAAGACGTTTCAATTCTGATTGAAAGATGACCATTTGGGAACAGCACTGAACTTTAGGCTGGTAATGGATACGCAGACCAGATTTTTGTTCTTAGAAGATCACTGCAGGGTGTATGAATATGAGAAACGAAGATTATTACACACTTGTTGATCTAGGGAAAGTCTAATGTAAAGTCAGTATCCTTGAATTAGGAGATTATTTTATTCTTGTTCAAAACAGTGCTGAAATTAATGATTAAATAAATAAATAAACAGATGATAGATAGATAGATAGATAGATAGATAGATAGATAGATAGATAGATAGATGATAGATAGATAGATAGATAGATAGATAGATAGATAGATAGATAGATAGATAAAATAATTGTAAAAACAGTTCTGATAAAATTGTTTATTTATTTTATTTATTTATTGGATTTGCATGCCGCCCCTCTCCGTGGACTTGGGGCAGCTAACAACAGTGATGAAAACAGTATGTAGAAATCCAATAATAAAACAACTAAAAAACCCTTATTATAAAAACCAGACATACATACAGACATACCATGCATAAACTGTAGAGGCCCAGAGGTGGGTTTTAAGGAGCTTACGAAAGGCGAGGAGGGTGGGGGCTATTCTGTTCTCTGGGGGGAGTTGGTTCCAGAGGGCCGGGGCTGCCACAGAGAAGGCTCTTCCCCTGGGTCCCGCCAAACGACATTGTTTAGTTGATGGGACCCGGAGAAGGCCCACTCTGTGCGACCTAATCGGTTTCTGGGATTCATGCGAGATAATCTGGTCCGGTGCCATGAAGGGCTTTATAGGTCATAACCAACACTTTGAATTGTGACCGGAAACTGATTGGCAACCAAAATTATAGACTGGAAATGGCAATGTATGTGTATTTTCATACACAATTGATACTACATTGTTGGCTCAGTAAATGGTAGATTGTACGATTAAAGTGAGAAATGTGGGTTTAAAAATTAATGTATCATGATTGCTGTGCTTGTCAGGAAAATGGAATGACCAATTGCAAATTATACAGAAATGGCAGAAAAGAAGGGAAGTGGGAAACTCTATGTTACTTGGCAGAATGTAAACCAAAACTGTAAAATGGAGAAGTTTTGAGATGTGGAAACACAGATGTAAAGATAGTGGTCAGTATGTGATCTGTTACAAAGAATGAATGTTTGTCAAAACAAATGGCTGTAATGAAGACCTTGCTTATTTTGTTATATGAAAGTAAGAGGTAGTATGTCAGAACAAAACAAAAAGGTAAACTGAATGCAATGAAAGCAGGGGAATTAATATAGCTGTGATCTAAAACAAGAAGATTAGAGTAAAAAAATAACTAAATGGGTGCTGGATGACTATGGACTGGGTACAAAAATTAACTGGAAGATAGGCAAGACCTATGTTAAGTTGGTTGGTCATACATGGAGAAAGAATAAGGAAAGAATTGTAAAACCTATACAGTGATCTCTCGGTTAGCGCGGGGGTTACGTTCCAAGACCTCCCGCGCTAACCGATTTCCGTGTTATACTGGATGCGGAAGTAAAAACCACCATCTGCGCATGTGCGCCATTTTTTTCATGGCCGCACATGCGCAGATGGTGGAGTTTGCGTGTGGGCGGCGGGGAAGACCAAGAGAAAGTTCCTTCAGCCGCCCAACAGCTGATCTGCTCCGCAGCGCGGAAGCAGCGAGGAGCCGAAGATGGGGTAAAGGCAAAGGGGAAACCCCATCTTCGGCTCCTCGCTGCTGCCGCGCTGCGGAGCGGATCAGGTGTTGGGCGGCTGAAGGAACCTTCCCTTGGTCTTCCCGCCGCCCAGGCAAAGGTGAATCCCCAAGATCGCTTGCCGCTTGCCGCTTTGCAGCTTGGAGCCTTGCTTCGCCTCCTTCGCTGCAATAGGCAAGCGGCAAGCGATCTTGAGAAAGAGAGAGAAAGGAGGGCGACTTGCCAGTCCACGCCCCCCTGGATGAACAGCCTCGCATGGCCCCAGCGCCGGGCTCCGCTGTTGCCTCCGCCCCCATTCGGCTCTGCAGCTGAGAGGCCTTCCCGGCAGAGCCCTCCCCAACAGCTCCCGCCGCCAGCGCAAAAAAGAAAAGAAAAAAAATCCCCAAAAGAGGCAGGCACAAAGCGGGGGCACAAGGGGAGCTGCCCGGCAGAGGTTGCTTTTTTTCTTCTCGTGGGCAAGTGGAGGGGGGGAGAGAGAAGGGAGGAAGAGAGTGTGAGAGAGGAAGAAAGAGAGAGAGAAATGATAGAAAAAAGGGGAGAAAAAAGAGAAATGAGAAAATGATTGAAGCATAGTGACAGGAAAGAAAGAGAAAGAGACAGAGAAGTGACTCTTGGTGATGACGTATGACGTCATCGGGTGGGAAAAACCGTGGTATAGCAAAAAAAACGCGGACTTATTTTTTAATTAATATTTTTTGAAAAACCGCGTTGCAGCGTTTCGCGCTAATCGAGAACGCGCAAATCGAGGGATCACTGTAGTATATAATGGAAGGCCAAGTATTTTAAGAGGAAAGGGAAGTCTAAGAAAGTTATATAGTTCAGTGGAGACAAGCAGATCCTGAGGGATTTGAGGTCTTCGTTAATTAAATTCTTTAAAGACTAAAAAGCACTGAATGAAGTAATATATAGAAATAGGAAAAGCAAGAATATCGATGATAGAAATATAAGAAGAGATATAGTATTTGCTCTAGGCAGTGAAGGGCTACCAATTTTTTTACTACCACACTGTGGATGTGGCTTCTGCAGGACCCCCTGCATTTTCTTTCAACATCTTTCAGTGCAAATTGGGTGCTCTGGGGTGGAGTTCCATTTTTGCTACCCCACTGCTGCGTCCGGGCAGCAACCCACCCCTGGCTGTAGTTATGAATTATATTTCTTTTTCTTACTGCAGTCTCCATTTCTTAAGCTTAGAGTTTCTTACTCATATTCTGTGTTTTCCATAATGTTTCTTAATTCCACAAAAATATTTTAGTTGTAGGAGAAGTTGTAGCATTATCAAGATGAGATTATAATTTAATGTTTACATTTTTAAAACTAAAAACCATTTTTAATAGAATCTGAGCTATTATTCTTTGAATAGGAAAGCCTTCCATTGCATATGGGGAGATGGGTTGCTATCTCCTATGGAGAAAATTATGACATTCTATGCATATTTAAAGTAATTTTCCCCTTTATTATTGTTGCTTTTCCACTGTGAAAGACAACAGAGAGGACAAACATGTATGCAGAATTACCTATAGCTATCAGCCACCATACTGGTAGTTCTTGACTTACCACAACAACTGATGCCCACATTTTTGTTGCTAAACTAAAGTTAAGTGAATTTTGAATTGCTAAGTTAAGTGAATTTTGTCCCATTTTACAAACTTTCTTTCCATAGTTATTAAGTGGATCACTGTAGTTGTTAAGACAGTAATTAAGATAGTAATATGGTTGTTAAGTAAAGCTGCTTGTCAGAATGTTGCAAAAAATAAACACATCACCCCAAGGCAGTGCAACTATCATAAATGCTTGCCAGTTGCCAAGCGTTCAGATTTTGATCATGTGACTATGTGGCTGTTGTAATGATTGTAAATGTGAAAAATGGTCATGTCACTTTTTTCAGGATTGTTGTAATTTTAAACAATTACTAAAAGAATGGTTGTAAATTGAAGACCACCTGTATTCCCTGTTACTCTTAATAAAACTTTGTGGTGTTTTAAATGTCTCCAGTAGATGGTGCTAAAGGCTACAAACTCAACTATCAATAAAATCCCATGATATTTTGATTCATAAAAATCAAAAGGCAGGCCTACAGGATTAATAAAACAGGAAAATGAATTGGTTCTGAACTGAAGAAGTTTCTTGGATGAGAAGTGAAACATTATCAAGGAAAAACAAAGAAAGCCCAATTGCCACTTGAAAAAGCACCTTTGGTACATTACAAAAAATTGTTGTAAACTTTACAATTAAAAATGTGGGAGAAATATAAAAATTCAAGTAAAGGCTACCTGAGTAGGCTTACTGCAAAATCTTGGTTCTGAGACTTTTCACAAATTTGTTATGCCTTTATGTGAAAAATGGAGCAGCCAATTCATTTTCCTGTTTTATTAATCCTGTAGGCCTGCCTTTTGATTTTTATGAATCAAAATATCATGGGATTTTGTTGATAGTTACCTCTTGAAAAAGCACCTTTGAAACAGTCATGACCTGGATGACTAAGAATCTCCACAGATATTTTCTAAATGCAATGCATCAATATTAGATAGTGAGAAAGAGGAAGGTAATATTTGTCAAAGACTGTACATGAAGTAAAATGGAGACAGTAAGAAATATAAAAATGTTCTGATGTATTATTAGTTCAAAAATGAGATTAAGCTACAGGGAAGTTAAAACAAGCTATTTAGTCAGTAGGAAAATACTTAGAAAACCCCAAAATGCAGATTTTTTTTTTTTTGGCAGAAAAATACAATTATAAATGA